>NC_143145.1:69302204-69605235 GCF_059928025.1 Delphinapterus leucas | reverse complement strand
AAGATGAACACAAAGGTCAGCCATCTGGCCAAGACTCTGGCCTCAAAGGACATTTCCTGATTTTCTTCTCTCCTTGGGGTCATACAAGCAGTGGGGCAGGTAAGGCAAATCACACAGATTAACAGAAACATTCACTGAGAGGAAAAATGGTTCAAATAAAAGAGGCAAAATGTTTATAACATCCTGAGCACGATTTTACTGTATGGGTGTGTGCATGTTTCTCTTTTTAGACTATACACACACACCAACCAACCACACACAGATACACACACACTTATATACCATAGCCAAGTTAGTGAGATGACATGCAAAGTAAAAACTGAAAGAAATTACTTCTAAGCTTAGTAAAACTGAAATATTATGTTAAACCTCTTATGTCCTAAATCCTTTTCAGTATAACAAAGATAACAAACTCATCTTAGGAGGCCCACGTTTGACCACTGGATATAGTTAAAAAAAAAAAATGAAAAAAAATGTGGACATGTAAGGTATAAAGTTGGTGAGTAAAGCCAGATAGAAGCTTAGATTATTCTTGGTCGACACCTTAGAAACACATTTAATTTACCCAAATCTGTAAACCAAGGTCAAGAGCCATGAATTTTACAGAATTTTTTTGCTGGATGTGCCTATTGCTCACTCATATGCTGGAGTGGAATAAAAACCTTAAGCTAAAGAAAGTGCATTGAGAAGATTCATCTCCAGAACTACACAGGGACTGCTATGGAAGAGTGGGTGTTAGTCCCTGGTTTTTTGTTTCTCTTTTTTCTGTCTCTTTTCAACCCTGTGGGTAGAACTCAAAGTACAGTTGATCCCATTTTTTTAAAAAAGGAAATATCTGGTGTTCTCAAGATATTAAATTCAATAGTGTAATGCATTCCACTTGAAATTTGTGTCTCCTTTTTAATAGATTGCAATCCTGGAATCCTTAGGTCAAAATTCTGCCAAGGAGCAGACAGGTCTAATGCATGGCATTTCCATTATGACAGCTAACATATATTATTGTCTTTTAAGGAAATCTACTGAGAATATTATAAGGTTATTTGCATTTTTTAACCTTAGCCTTTGACTCAGGTAATTGGTTAATTATGGGGTATGATGGATGGATTTAGTACAAATTCTCCTCTGATTTCCATACCAAGCCCATAGTGTAATGCTATTTCAGCAGTTTGAGAAGAATGACATCTTGAAACATAAAATAATAATTTCCAGTTGTCATTTAAAAATGATGCGTTCTGCCGTCACTCACTGCCAATCTCCACCATTTAAAAAAAATTTACCTATTATGAAGGAAAAATTCAAACATATACAAGCACAATGGGATAGTATAATAAAACCCTCATGTACTTATTTTCCAGCTCCAACAATGATCAACTTTCTACCTTCTTATTTCACCAAATTCCTCAACCTACTCCCTACATCCCTAGACTATTATTATTTCGTTCAGAGTTCTTTTTCCACCACTCTGTTTCATTCTTAGCTTGACTACTTGATATCATCTCTGGATGGAGTGGATACACGTCTTCTACTCTTGCAGATAGAAATGTAGGCATTTCTGTAGGTACAGAGGTCAAGGATTTATCATGATCTAGCTTTAATAGACAACTGGTCTGGCAATGCAAATTCTGCCAAAGAGAAGAACAGCAGATAATAATTCTGAAAACAGTCATTGTTTCTTGACCAGTTTCTAGCCTGCCCAGAATTTCTTCTTCTTCTGGGAACACAATTACTTTCTTCTTTGCAGAACCTACTTGTTGTGGTTTGAATGGACCCAGACTGTCCAGAGAACTCAATTCCTGTGGTAATCAGAAGTCATGAGCACATGATATGTGAGCCCTCCTAGGGCAGATGCTCATATATTTCCTTTGACATTGTGAAGTATGAGGACTGTGTGAACCTGAAGTTAAAAGTCATCTTTCCCATCAGAGAGAGAGAGCCTGAGAATGAAGCAACACAAAAGAAAGAGAGAAGGAGAGCAAGATAGAGACGACAGAGAGAAAAACAGAGAGGCAAAGAGAATCTGGCGAGAACCACACCTGCTGTGCCGGGGGCACTTATGAACTTTTCAGATACATGAGGCAATATATTCCCTTTACTGATTGAGTTTAAATTGGTTTTCTGCCACTCAAAACAGAAAGAATCCTAGTACAATAAATGTCTCCTACCATTTTACTGGCCACCAGCCATAAACACTTCACCACAGATTCATTCAGCATTCAGCTACCTGGCAACATGTTTTCCAACCACCCTAGTGGAGGCATGGACCCTGTGCAGGGCCACCTCTGTGAAGAGCTGGAATGGTCTTGAATCAGGAGTGTGAGAACTGCGTGTCCAAAAATGAACTCCGTCTTTCCCTGCAGTCATCTTCCTCCTTCAGTGTTTCCCATCCTATAAATGGCACCTCCATCAGTTACATAAAATGGAAACTCAAGTCCTATTCTTGCCTCTTTCACACCTTCACACAACCACCACTCATCCATCACTAAGTCTAGTCCACTCTGTCTCTGAAGCACAGCCACTTCTTTCTGTATCTGCGGGCTTCACCCCGTCTGAGCTAGGTCAACTCTCCCGTACACAGCTCTACTCAAGAGTGTTTGCTAAAATACCAGAGTCTGTCACTCTTTTCCTTAAAACCACCACCCTGAAAAGCCCTACAGTGATCTGGTGCCTGACCAGTTCCCTCCAGACCCAAGTTCCATCATGCCCTGCCTCACTCATCCTTCTAGTGCACGACCCTCTCTGGTTTGGTCCAGGATACCCGTCTTCTTATTACCTCAGCATCCTCAGGCAGACTGCTCTCCTCTCCTTGGAAGGGTCTTTCCCCAGTTTTTATTGGGCAAAATACCACTTATTATCTTGTTCTCAGTTTAATGTCATCTCTATCGACAGGCTTCCCTAACCCATCTACTTAAAGTAGTTTCCTCTGTGTGACCCTTGTATTCATCTTTATTCTTTTATCTTTGGGAATAATACAATTTTAATTTTATTTCTGTGTTTACTTGTTTGGTTTTTGTCTCTCCCATTGGGCTGTAAGCTCCCTGAAAGCACCATGGCTCCCTTCTTCACCACTGTGTCTCCAGGACCTAGCAGTTCTTAGCACCCAGTGGACACTTAATAAATCATTGTTTAATATATCTTTAGTAAATAGTAACAGCAATAAGTAGCTTTCTAGAAAAGCATATAAATTAAAAAGTTTTAAAAATAAAACAATTGTTAATTATTTAGGAGAATATTGTTAAATATATAGAAATTTAAACAAAAGTTTTTATCAAGATGTCTGTACTGGGGAATTCCCTGGCAGTCCAGTGGTTAAGACTCCGCACTTCCACTGCAAGGGGCATGGGTTTGATCCCTGGTCAGGGAACTAAGATCCTGCATGACGCGTGGCATGGCCAAAAAAAAAAAAAAAAAAAGAATGTCTATAATTAATCTATTATTATGATTATTATTAACCTGTCCTATATGTCAGGTTTCATTGGAGGCAGCTACATCACCTTTCATTCACTGGTTGCTACTTACATGATGAGTCCATAGAAGTGACTTGTGTCCACACATGGTACTGAGAAAAGGTTCTCCATCTTTATGCTGAATTAAAACATAAACCCAAGACATCTTGACAAGTTCTGAAGTCAGAAATTGGAATAATGATTGAGACTGGTAAAACCAAACTCATTTTTAGTTTTAAAAGTTTACTAATTCAGACACGAATTAACCATGGAAACAAAATTATTTTGTATGTTGTAAACAGCCCTAAACTACATATGCTCACATAGAAACAAAAGACCAGCAGAAAATCCATCAAAATGTTCACTGTGGTTTCTTTCAATAGTTGAGCTTGAATGTGGTATTATTTCTTGCATCTCTAATTTCTAAATTTCCCACCATGAGCTACAAATTATGTTTAAGATTAAAAATAAATTTTATTCTATAAGATATAATATAAAATATAAATAGTACTAAAGAAATGAAATGATAATCTTGGAAATCCAACATCCGCATAGTTTGAAGGACACTTTAGAGCAGGAAATAGAGTAGAAAATGCATTGACCTGACAACTTCTGAGCTACAACATAATCATGTCTAGTATCGTTAGGGTATAATTTCACTTCAGTGTAATAAGAGTTTCTGTGACTAACAGTAACTAAAGTGAACAAGGGTTAACATTATTTAGGATTTTATTATGCACTAGGCATGGTGCCAAGTCCTCATTGTATATTACCTCATTTAATCCTTTCCACAGTCTTACAGTTTAGGTCAGCAGTTCTCAGTGTGGTCAGGGACTTCTGGGAATCTCGAAGATACCCTCAGGCAGTCTGCGAGTTCAAAACTGTTTTTAAAATAATCCAAAGACACGATTTGCCTTGTTCACCAGCTGTTCTATAGGTGAGAAAGTAAGTCCAGAGACTTAAGTAAATTGACCAAGGTCACACCACGTGGTGCTGAGAAAACCTTTAAAAGTTGTCAGTGTCCTTGTGGGTTTCACTTAACTCGGCCTAACAGATCGACCTCAAAAAGCTGAGATTTTGATAGATTGAGAGAGACCAAGAGAAAGCCATTCCTCCCTTCACGTCTGTGACTTAGAGGTAAGAATTTGACTTTTACTTTCCTAGGTTTGGGCTGAAACTTCAGGGTCGTTGAAGGATGGTGAGAGCAGTTCCTTGGCCTTTCCAGGAGGCTCCACCGTACCTTTACCTTCTGACTTGTCTATCAGCCCCATCCCCATTCTGCATTGCTGAGGTTTTCTTCTCAGAGTTCCATTTTTGGATTTAGAGGTTCCAATATTCTCAATGTGGCACTATTAGCGGAGCATATGGAAGCCCTGGATTCTGAGGCATTAAAGAACAGTAGCACACCTCCCCTCACTGAGACAGCCAAAAATGTGGGGCAACTTCATCTGTGATCATAAAGGCAGTATGCTTAGAATCTGCAATACAGGTGTTTATTATGAGCAGCTAAGCAGATTAGTTCATTACCACCTTGAAGAACAAAAGAGACATTGACATTTGGACGGTGAATAGGAAAAATTCGACAAGCAGGTTAAGGCTGTCCCAGGTAAACAAGATGTATGGTCGCCTTGGGCATACAGTGAAGCTCTGTATTAACAGGACCCAAAACAAACAACTGAAGGCACCCCGAGGACCATGGACCCCTGGAGATTAGGACGGGGCACAGGGGTACACTCTGGAGCAAGCCGAAGGTGGCTTCTACTTCCTCGACGTTTTGCCCAGATTTTCTTTGCTCAGCGCACGAGGAAGAATTCCTAGCCCAGCCTATTAGAACCAGGCAAATATTGGAAGAATTCAAATAGAATAAACCGTAATTTCTTCTCTGCCTCCAAGTCTAAGGATTCTAAAGATTGAGACGGTAAAGGATAATACCAGGCAAGAAGCTATTTGAAAATGGGTTAAAAACAAACCAGCCATTGTTGGAAACATAATGTTGGGACAGGCAGTCATGCGTACATGGGCTTTTGACCTCTGCAAGGTCACTTAAGAATGTGTCCTGGCCTAGAACTTGTCCTTACAAAGAGATAAAGAACTCTCACAGCCTGTGCTGGGCATACCTCTTTGGAAATGGCTTTCCCTTTTCCAGACTTAATGTGTATTTCTTTGTCCTACTTAAGCGTGTGCATCGGATGGCACCTGGCCAACCCCACTGCTGTTCCCAGCAGGAAGGGAGCGAGGTCCTTTGCCTGCAGCACGGACCATCTCCCTGTGCCGACTGCAGGGTGAGACCCACTGGCCGTGGAGGACGGACACTCACCCTTGAAGCTGATTCTGCTCTGTCTCTGCTCTATGTGTCAAGCATTGTTCCATCCAGTGCCTGGGTGAGTCGTGTCTTTCTTGGTGACCCCGACATCTGCAAACCATGCAGTGGGTTGACAGCACCTGTTGCTCCTAGAGATAGGCAACAGGTGTCACTTGCTCGACACTAAAGGCATCTCTGGTGCCCTCTCCCCGACCTGCATGCTCACCCTAGGTCATAGAGCAGAAAGTTCATAGCCAAGAACCAAATCCCATTAAATCTCAATTCATTACTTTTTCACCAAACCCATCCAAGTTATTGTTTACCTCAAAATATATACTCTGAGATTCCCACCACTAGAAGTTAAATTAAGCACCAAAAGCAAAACAAAAACAGTCCCAAAACCCTTGGATGTATATGTAGTATCGTGGAATAAGATTCCATCCTTCTCCAGTAAATAGGATAAAATTCTGAATGCAGACTACACAGTCTTATTTGGCTACCAATCCCTCTTCTCCCCTCCTCCAGTGCATTAAAGCTTACCTCAATCATTCTGGTAATCAGTTAAGTATTGTAATGGGAAATGAGTTCCAAGTTCAGGTTCAGAGAAAATAGTCTCAGTATATCCAAACTTGTCTCTCACAGAATACAGTCTCATACTGGAGGTTAAGAAGATACAAGAAAGTTACATTTTTTTTACATTATCCTTTTTATAGTTGTCCATGTCCGTTGATAAATAATGACAGCTAATATTAATTGAGCATCGTCCACATACCTGAGGTAACACTGAATGTTTTACAGATGAGTGAGTAGGAGTCTCATTCCATCTATTCAAGTATGCAAGAAATAGTTCATAACTTTATTTTAAATAAATCAACTTAAGTTTTATTTTAATGCCCATCCCTCTGGCTGGCAGGAAACTCAATGTCAGTCATTCTCTGGCCTTTTCTCCTACCAAACCCAGAATTATAATACTGTTCTGACACCATGCAAAGAACCAAGGACACAGAGAGGGGGCATTTTTGCTCATGGATCATGTATTTTCATAGGTTCCCACTGAAACGTGCATCTTCCCCGCTCACGTGGCATCTCAGCTCTGGGCATGCGCAGCTGCTTCGCGGCTAAGCGCTTTTGGGTCACAAGGAATGGTTGTGAGGTTTCCTGAGGTCTCATCAGCCTGCACCTAGCAAGTAGCCATTCTTCTCTCGGGTTTTGCTGCCTCAGGAGGCGCTGCCAGGAAGCAGCATGAACGTTGCCTGGTTTCAGAAGCCACAGACCTGTCTCTGCTTCTCTCACAGTCACAGGGTATTCGTGTGAGCTGAGGGAAATCCTCCTTCCTCCAAGTTTTTCCGCATCCTTTCCTCATTCACACACTCCTTTCTTATTCCCTTTGTAAAACCCTCAAGCTCTCTGTGAGATTTGGAAAAAGGAAATCCAGATAGAGTCGCAGGCTACTTCTATCAATAATTTATTCCTTTCCCCACAGCTGCCCAGCAGTCAGAGGAGCCAGCCACTCATGGGAACGGGCAGAAGGAATGAGGAAGAAATGGCAAGGAAGCATGCAAGGAGGAAAAGTTAGCATCTCCTAACATCCAGCCTTCCATCAAATCAGCAGAACCGTGCAGTGAGCCATCTGTTACCATGTGAATTTTATAAACAGGGAAACTGAAATCCAAGTGATTACCCAGGTCACATGACTATTTAATACTATTAAAAACTCTTAAGTAACAGACTGGGAATGTAACTTTAATTGACCCCAATATATTCAATCAAACTTGTGTCATTCTTTATAAATAGGCTATATCATGGAATGGTAGAATATATCTATTTATAAGTATCTAATTTATCTGGATTATTGTAAGTGTCTAATTAGTTTTTTGTTTTTGTTTTGCGGTACGCGGGCCTCTCACTGTTGTGGCCTCTCCCGTTGCGGAGCACAGGCTCCGGACGCGCAGGCTCAGCGGCCATGGCTCACGGGCCCAGCCGCTCCGCGGCATGTGGGATCTTCCCGGATCGGGGCACGAACCCGTGCCCCCTGCATCGGCAGGCGGACTCTCAACCACTGCGCCACCAGGGAAGCCCTCATGTTGGGTTTTTCTGACTGCTTTGTCTTAGTCGCCTTTGTTTAAAAATTTTTTTCTGTCAGTTGGAATTTAACACTGGCATCAGTATGATTTTTTTCTATAGTATCTCACTTTTAAAAGGTTATTAAGGAAATGAACAATGTATCATACTTATTTCTTGATATCTTTAGTGTTCCATGATACCGAGAGAGAATTAATGTCTACTCAATCTTCTATTATGGAATTTGGCTTAAACATATTCACAGGGCTTACTTCACTTTGTTTTCAAACCACTAGTCGATGTTAGCAGATGGCAGGATTTTTCCAACAGCTAGATCCCACTATTGAAAAAATTCACAAAAGCATGAACTTAAATTAAGAAATTATACTTTAGTCAATGATAATAAAGCAATATTTATACTGACTTAAATCACACTTTCAAATGTTCCATAAGTAGACATTATGAAGTAAAAGGGAAAAGGAAGAAGATACTGGGGAGTCTGTAGAGGGCAGAGGTCTTTGAGGTTGTTATTAAAGTATTCCTTTCCTTTTTTATCCCTGTTTTTCCACTCACCGCAAAAACATACATTATATAAAATAAATGAGTCACAGGGATGCCATGTACAGCATAGAGAATATAGTCAATAACATTGTAATAATTTTGTATGGTGACAGATGGTAACTAGACTTATCATGGTGATCATTTCGTAGTGTTTAAAAATATCAAATCACTATGCTGTACACCTGAAACTAACATATCGTAAGTCAATTATACTTCAATTAAAAAATTTTTTTAAAGGCACACATTATAGTTATTGCTTTTGTCCATCATTCTTCTGGAAGACAGGTATTGGTAGGGCCGGAGTGATAGGACCATGTGTCTACCTGCAGAAGGGAGAAAGGCTGCCCTGGGACATGAGAGGGCCAATAACAGACGAACCATATCTGTTGCTTTTTCCCTGAGATTCTGTAAATCCTGGAAATTATCTTAGTGGTGACTATTATAGCTGTCAGAAGCATGGAGGTTTTGGCTAGACTGACCGGACTCAAATGCCAGCTTCATCGCTTACAGCTGAATGACTCTGGGCAAGTTACCAAATCTCTCTGTGCCTCAGTTTCCTCCCCTGTAAAATGAGAATTAGAGGTGTGATTATTTTGTGAGGTTGCCATGAAAATTATATATATATATATGTGTGTGTGTGTGTGTGTGTATATATATATATATATATATATACACATACATATATATATATATTTGTAAATGCTTTCAAGAGTGCCTGGTATTTAAAAAATGATATGTCTTTATTAAATTACCAAGTACACGAAGTAAAATATTGCTCCTCTCCTGAAAACCTTCTAATTCTTCTCATTTCACTCAGAGTAAAATTCAAAGTCTCTCCAAGGGGTATGTCCTATGTGATCTGTCTGTGTGATCCTTTCTTTTTTTTTTATGTGTTCAATGTTATTTATTGCTTTTTTTTTTTTTACATCTTTATTGGAGTATAATTGCTTTACAATGGTGTGCTAGTTTCTGCTTTATAACAAAGGGAATGAGTTATACATATACATATGTTCCCATATCTCTTCCCTCTTGCGTCTCCCTCCCTCCCACCCTCCCTATCCCACCCCTCCAGGCGGTCACAAAGCACCGAGCTGATCTCCCTCTGTGTGATCCTTTCTTGTCTGACATCATTTCCTCCATTCCAGCATTCGGCTAGAAGGCATTTTCTAGACCCTTTTGCATAATACGCAGCTGGCTTCTGGCCGGGGCATGTGCCCACGACAATGCGCCACCACGATTTCTAGGTCTCGCCGGCAGTTACCAACCATCCCAGTTTTAACACTGAAAGTCCCATACACTGGGAAGCCAATCATTCCCAGGTGAATAGGGAGTGTTAATCACCCTACCCGTGGCCTGCAAACCCTCTTGTGATTTCTCATACTGTCTTCTACCACCTGCTGGATATCAATGGCCAGGGTGACCTTGAAAGTCACCTGCTGAAGATGACAGAGCCGTCATTAGCCTGGGCTCCTGAGAGAAGCAGACTTAAGTGAACAAAATAAATTTCTGTTCTGATAAACCATTAAGATTTCATTGCATTAGCTTAACCAATAAACGAATTACCACGCTGGTCATTCTGGCCTCCTTCCTGTTCCCTGAACAAAATAAGCATACACTGGCTGTCACTCTGCTTAGAATGCTCTTTTTCAGACATCTGAACAGCAGTCTCCCTCACCTCCAACCATTCTTTGCCTAACTCTTGTTTTATGTGCCACTTGCTCAACCTGACCCGTTTATTCAGAATAAAAGCATATTACCCCATTCTCCTCCTCTTTTTTTTCCCACAGTATCATCACCTTCTAATTTATACTACATCACTTACCCTCATTTCTTATGTTTACTGTTTATTATCTGTCTTGCCTCCCTCAGAATATACGTTTCACAAAGGTTGAGAAATTTGTTTTGAGTACTGTATAGAGTCTAAAATATTGCCTGACACAGAGTAGACACTCAATAAATATTTGCTAAATGAATGGATTACTTCAATTTATTTCATTTTCAGAGTTTATCAAGTTGACAGAAATGCAATTAAACCTTAAAACAGCTCCCCTCCTCAAGAAGTAACACATTTCATGGTTTCAAAACAACAAATCCTTCCAACCATTTCCAGAATACGATTATGGATTTGAGAAATTCTACACAGAACAGTCCGGTTCCTTACTGTTTCACGGTAACCTTTGCTCCTGGTTTGCACCCAAACTTCTCCAAAACAGAGAGTCTAAATTGAACATGTCTAAAATCAGATATTTAAGTCTATCAGTGTCTTGGGCCTTGTAATCACCTTTATTACTAGTTAGACTCTGCAGTACCTCAAACCATGTTCTCTACCTTTTTAATGCGATAGCATTAAAGCTGTAGCATATAGCTTACTGTGGGCACTCCCTCTCTTTTTGTTTATCTGTACTCATATCAGTGCTTGCATGTCTCAGTAATGCCAAATGTTTCAAAGAGTGTTAGAGACTTACTCAATATTTACCCTTATAAATTGTAAACTCTTCTGCAAGTTGGAGGCATAGCATCCTTGAGAAGGATGAAGGGACAACAGAGTCAATTGCTCTCCTATTGTTCCATTATTCAAAAATAACATATTTGTCATATTTGGTTCCTTGCTTAGAGAAGGTAGTATTATGTACTAGTCTTTTATGGAAATAATTAAAATGCAAAGATCCACAGGTCACATTTTGTGTCTTCTTTCCAAGACACAGAACACAAAGTATCACCTATTTCTATGGGCACTCTTTTTGGTTCAAGGTTCTAACAAATCAAGACATATATACACTAATATGTATAAAATAGATAACTAATAAGAACCTGCTGTATAAAAAAATAAATAAAATAAAATTCTAAAACAATAGTATTAAAAAAAAAAAGAGGGCTTCCCTGGTGGAGCAGTGGTTGAGAGTCCGCCTGCCGATGCAGGGGACACGGGTTCGTGCCGCGGTCCGGGAAGATCCCACATGCCGCGGAGCGGCTGGGCCCGTGAGCCATGGCCACTGAGCCTGCGCGTCCGGAAACGGGAGAGGCCACAACAGTGAGAGGCCCGCGTACCGCAAAAAAAAAAAAAAAAGAGAGAGAGAGATTTGCATTTGGCAGGAATAGCATCCCTGAGTGATTGCTTTCATAGTTCACAGAGCTTTTGCATTCAAGGAAATGTTACCACGGAGAAAGTTCTCCATCCACTGATAGGATTGATATGATTCTAGAAAAGATTAAACAAGCTACCATGGTTAATTTAAGTGTTTATTTCTATGCCTCTGAGAACGTTTTCAGAACTGCTGTTATCACTGAAGGGTACATATTAAGAGAAAGTGCCTAATTAGAGATTAGTTTTGAAGGACTAGTTACAGAAGACCTAATCCAAAAGCTTTCAGAATTAATTTTTAATAATTAATTTTGAATTTATTTCCCTGTGAACTTTTAAAATAAACCCCAAAGTTGACTATGTATCAGGCACTGGGCTAGGTGTTGAGATGATATGGTGAACAAGACTCTGCCCCCTTCTAAAGGAGCTTGCAGGCCAGTGGCAAGGATGGGATGAGTAAATAGGAGAATGTAAATCAGTGCCATCACATGTATGAAAGAGGGAAGTACTTACCGAGTACCTTAATCCAGGTTTGGTTTGCCAGAGGAGACTAGTGATGGCAGGTAGTTGAGGGGTTGGTGAGCCTGGTGTCACAGGGAAATCGCAAGCCGTTCACTGTGATGGGCGGTCGCTGGGGGAGGGAGTGAAGGAAATGTAACCGTGCAGGAGCACATAGGCTTGAGAGGTAGCATTCTGTGCACTGTACAAAGGAGTTTGAACACTATTTGAACATAAGACAAGCCATTAACGGTTGTAAGCAGAAGGGTAACACTATCAAATGTGCCCTTTAGAAAGTTTGCTTCTCTGTAAAAAAGTGGAGGGGTTACAAAAGCAGAAACTAGAGGCTGAGGGACCTCTATGGACAGGCTTTCCTTGAAGAGGGTCAGTGATGGTTGTGGTCTAAATAGTGGCCAAGACATTGGAGGGAAATAGAATACAAGCTGAATGTGTGGATTGGTGGTGACAGTCAACAAGACTGGAAACATTGGAAGAGTTCATGGAACCGGCTCAGGAGATTTTAAAAATTTGAATTATTGGTAGGAGAACTAAAGGGACATCCATCCTTTTTGCGCTGGCTTCACATTTCTTAATCTTGTTAAAAGTCCAGTTTGGGGAAAATGATTTCTCTGTTTCAGAGGCTTTCAAATTTTTTGTTACAACCCACAGAAAGAATTATATTTTACATTGTTATGCACATGTACAGAAAATGAAAACAAAAAAAATCCACAAAACAGCAATCACCCTCGTTACATATACTGTACTCTGATATTTTCAGTCCTGCTACCATTTTTATTATCTCTTGCCAACATAGTACATTTCATGATCATGAGTATAAAAGTTTAACTTAAGTAATGAGGAATGCTCTGAGGACATTTGCTTCCTTTGAACTCAAGGTTTTATGCAGGAAAATATGCCGGAAAAAGTGTTGGACTTTGAAATCAACGCTGGATTCACAGCTTACTAATTATTCTGCTTAAGGCAATACCTTCTCCATGAGGACATATGGTAATTCTACGAGCTATGATTTATTAACATTTTCTCCATAGCAGACATCGTACTAATCTACACCAAAAAAGCAGAACAAAACAACCCGAGGTAAGGATACAATAGTAATACCAAATTAAAGGATTGCTATCCTGATTAAATGTGATGAGCCCTAGCATAGAATCTGGAACCTAGTAGTTAAAAAAATGAATGAATGAAAAAATATATAATGTGAATCATTTATTAAAACCTTTATGAAACAGGAACTATTTTATTTTTATTATATAGTTTCAAATATTCAAAAGAATACACACACACACACATGCACAGATGTTTAAAGATTTACACTAACAGACCATAAACTCATGTACTCGGCAATGAGCTTAAGAAACGATATATTAGTGACACCTCGGAAGCGCCCTGTGTGCTCCTTGCCATCTCATCTTCTTTCTTTCTCCTCAGAAGTAATCACTGCCCTGAATTTTGTGTTCTTCTTTCCCTTACGTTGCTGCATTGTTTTCCCACATTTATATGAATCTTTAAAAATATATTGTTTCCTTTTGCATCATTTTGAAGTTATATCCATGGAATCATTTTGTGTACATTTTTTCTGTGACTTGCTTTTTTCATCTCAGTATTGAGCTTCTGATATTCACCCAAGAGGATACATATAAAAGGAGCTCATCCACATTTAGTGTTTGATACCTCACAATTTATTTATAAATTGATGGGTTATTTCCAGCTTGTTTTTTTTTATTACAAACAATGGTCCTAAGAGAAATCTTGTACAGGCTTCCTGGCACACATATGCATATGTTTCACATATGTGTACACATGACACATATGTTTCTAGAATTGGCAAATATAAAACAGGACTTCCAATTCAATTTGAATTTTAGAGAAAAAATGAATAATTTTTTAACATAATCATGCCCCATGCAAAATTGGGATATACTAATACTGAGATTTGTCATATCTCTGGAATTAAATTTAACTAGGTGTCCTGTACTTTTATTTGCTTAATCTTGCAATCCTATGGAATTCTTATTCTTAGGAGTGGAATTGCTAGGCCACAGGGAACACACAAGTTGAATCTTTGGGGTGTTGTCAAATGTTTTCTAAAATAGCTGAAACAATTGGCCACACACACCACCACCAGGAGATTATGAGTTCCCATGGCTTTATATCCTCACAGTTATGGAATGAATCATGTCCCCCAAAATTCATATGTTAGAGCCCTAACAACCCATGTAACTGTGTATAGAGATAGCTCCTTTAAGAAAGTAGTTATGGTTAAATGAGGTCGTAAGGGTGGGACCCTAGTCCAATAAGATTGACGTCCTTAAAAGAAGAGGAAAAGACATCAGAGCCCTTTTTCTCTCCATACAGAAGAAAGGCCATGTGAGAACACAGTGAGAAGGCGACAGCCTGAAAGCCAGGAAGAGAGGCCTCACCAGAAATCAACCCTGTTGGCAGCCTGATCTTGGACTTTCCAGACTACAGAACTGTGAGATAATAAATGTTTGTTGTTTAAGCCACTCAATCGGTGGTAGCTTGTTATGGCAGCCCTAATAGACTAATACCTTCATCAATATCTGGCATACCAGACAACTTTGTGACTCTGGTGGTAGGAAATGGTTTGTCTTTGTAATTTTAATGTATGTTCTTCTGATTACCAACAAAGTTAAGCACCTTTTGATATGTTTATGGGCCACTTCTGTGAAGTACCTACCTATGTCTTTGCCCATTTTCTTTTTGAGTTGTCTTTTTCCTATTAAATTACTGCATATTAGTCCTTAGGTAATTATACATGGTTCAAATATCTTTTTAAAGTTTGTGACTTGACCTTTCCAGTTCTCTGTGGTATCTTTTGATGAACAGAAATTATTAATTCTGATGAAACTGATTTATCTTTTCCTTTACGATTTATGCCTATTTCTTTTGCTTAAGAAATCCTTTCCTAACTTGATAGCAAACATATTTTCTTCTAGAAATTTAAAACTTTCTGTTTCACATTTTAACGTTTAAATACATCAGTAGTTGATTTTTGTGTATGGTATGAAGTAGGGATTTGATTCACTTATGTTCTATTGTCCCAGCATAGTTTATCAAATGACGCACTCTTTTGCCACAGGTCTACAATGTCTCTTATCTTATAAATCGAGTTTAAATATATGCTCCTATATATCTCTATTTTGTTCTGTTGATCAAACATTCTTTTTCTACTCGACACTAGACAGTTTCTTAATCACTGTAACTTTGTATTAAGTCTTGATAACTGGTAAAGCAAGGCCTCCCATCTCATACTTTTTCTTAAGCAGTCTAGGCTCTTCTGTATAAAATTTAGAATCTTCTTGAAAATTTCCCCAAAGAATCCCTGTTTGGATTTTCATTACGTTGGACCTATAGATTTGGGAGGACCTTTATGATTTAGAATCTTCATATCCGTGAACACAACCTAACATGCCATTTATTAAAGTCTTTTTTAAAATGCATTTAAATAATGTTATAAAATTTTATTAAATGTTTGTTCTGCATATATTGAGGTCTCGTATCATCTTTCTCCTTTAGTCTGTTAATAAAATGAATGATATTTGTAGATTGTCTAATATTAAGCCACCCTTGATTCGCTGGAATAAACTAACTTAGTTATGTTGTACATAAACTTAGTACATAAATTTAGTTATGTTGTACATAAACTAATTTAGTTATGTTGTACATAAACTAATTTAGTTATGTTGTACAATCATTTTTAAACATCACTGGATTTTTCTATTTTTTACTTAGGATTTTTGCATCTATACTCATGAATGAAATTTTACTATATATTTTTTTTATTCTACTGTTCTTCCCAGGTTTGTGTTACACTAGCCCATAGAATAAGTAGGAAAGTATATTAGTCAGTTTATGTTTTGGTAACAAATAAACCCTAAATTCAAATGGCTTAAATGTCAAATTTTACTTCTTGTTCACTGGTCTGCAGATCAGCTTCAGCAATACTGGGCTAGGCTGTGCCCAGCTGGATTCTACATGTTTTCTCATTCCAGGACCCAGGTTAAAGAGCAGGCACTCCCTGGGAATAATCTTCACACAGACAAGCCCAAAGTCAACGGGAAAGCCACATGAAGAGAATGGGGATGTATTATCTTATTCTGGGGAGAGAAGGGAGAGTGAGGAACAATACTACAATCTATAGGGAGAGAAGGGAAAGTGAGGAACAATACTACAATCTACCACAGGGAGTGTTTCCTTTTTCCTGTGTTTTAGAAAACCTTATAAAGAATTGAAATGATCTTTTTCTTGAATGTATGGTGGTGCTTATCCTTAAAGGCATCTGAACCTCGTGTTTCCTTTGTTAGAGGAATTTTAACTATTAATTCAGTTTCTTTGGTGGTTGTGTGTATTTTCAGATTCTATTTCTTCTTGAAGTTCTTTAGGTAAGTCACATTTTTCTAGAAATATATAAATTTCATTTAGCTTTTCAAAATTATTGGAATAACATTGTTTTTAGTGTTATTCAGTTGTTTTTTAAAACTCTGCTAGATCCATAGCTACGTATGCGTTGTCATTTCTAATATTACTTGCCTTCCTTCATATCACTATAGGTTTATCTATTTTATTTTCAAATAAAAAACTTTTTATTATGTTGATTCTTTTGATATTATTTTTGTTTCTCATCACACTGAATTTTCAACCTCATTTTCTAAAAACACTTGAAAGACATCCTACATGTGATGAGAAGCACTAATTTCACCTCTATTCTCTCTGTATAAAAAATGATGCCCAATTACAGACTAGTGTCCTTTCATGAATATTTCAAGGGTTGGTAAATTTGTTAGTAGATTGAATGCAAATATTTGTGGTGCAAATTATCTGCAGTATAATTATCTTCCATATGCAGCCTGTAATAATCTTGACACATTTAGGTAAGTTCTTAGGTTAATTAAAAACTCCCAAACGGCCTTTTCTGGAATAAATAGGTACATGTCACAGAGATGTTTCTGTCTGTGCTTGGAACTTTATGGTAGCCATACATGTTGTAACACACATAGAGATATGCTTCTTTTTTTATAGTAAATGTCACTTCTCTCTATTATTTCAGTGCCACACAGTATGACAAAATGCATGAGGCAGGAATATTTATAGAATGCAGGTTTTTGAGGGTAATTACTTTGAGATTTTAAAAACACATCGTTGTCTACATTAATAGTGATTGTGTCCCCATCACAGAGAACACTACAAATCATATAGCTATCACTAAAGAAATTATCTCTAAAACATTCAAACGTTTTATGGTTCTCTGCTTATTATTCATATTTTGTACATTTTTAAATGTTACAACTCCTCTATGGCTCGTTAGTTCGGTTTCTTTTCTTCATTATAAAACTTACTTGAGCCATGTGCTACACTATCCTAGCTTGTTCTCATTCTTTTAGATCAAATATTTATATTGAAGGATCTCTTCCTCTTTTTAGTTCCCCAAGTGTATAGTAACTTCAATTAGTATTCTTGAGCTTTATAAAATGTAGAAAATATGAGAGGAATACAAATAAACAGAAGTGTCACAACAGTTAATTTTTTACCTTATACACAGACAGCATGATTTTATTTCTGTTTTGCCTGGCAGAACAGGAAAGATAGGACATGTTATTGTGAGTATTTTATTTTTAAGAAAGTGAAATCAGGGACTTTCCTTGCGGTCCAGCAGTTAAGACTCTGTGCTTCCACTGCAGAGGGTGTGGGTTCAATCCCTGGTCGGGAAACTAGGATCTCACATGCCACGAGGCAAAAAAATTTAATTTAATTTAATTTTTAAAAAAAGTAAAATCAAAGTGAAAGTACACTGTATTTCTCACTTTAACTTACTTTATTGCTAAAATCTAATTATAATCAAGTGACTCATTAAGGATTACCTGATATGTAAATGAGCAATGAAAGTTATTTCAAATTTTCTTCTATATCTGAAAATATTTTTCCAAACTCATAAAAGATTTTTCCATTTCTGAAACACGTTGAAAATGACAGAATTCAGATTCACAAAGTTGTTTGATAACAAAGTTGAGAAAATAATTTTCCCTGCCAAATTAGCACTTTAGTCTCATCAGAAAGGAAATAATAATGAGATGGCAAATATAGACATATAAATTTAGGGTCCCTGGAGATTTTCTTCTTTTACTCAAGGTGAGCCCTCTTTTTCTAATACAAAACATACAAATTAGATTCTTAGGGATGAAGCAATACGATGTAGAGATTTTTTAAAAAATACATTGGATGGGATAAAAAGAAAATTAGACATTTCAGAAGGAAAGATTGGTGAACTTAAACACATAGCAATAATTCACTTCTGAACCCATTCAAATCTGGTTCTAGTCTCACTTTTCATGTAGACTTTCTCTCCGGGTCATCTCCTTGGTTGCCACTAGTATCCTCCCTCTGTAGGCTTCTCATCCTTCGTGTAAGTATTCTCAAGGCCCCCTCTCTTCTCCTACTTCCTCACCTCTCCCCTCCTTTCCTCACCCTATATGTTCTCCCTGGACAATCTTATGCATGCTTATGACTTTAATTATAACCTTGCTGTTTATGACTTCCAAATTAATAGCTGACTCAAATGATTTGCCTGTCTCAGATCCATATGTCCAATGTCAATGTCTTCTCCACTTGGAATGCTCTCCAACTCAACATGTACAATAAGGGATTTATCTTCCCCAGAAGCATACCTATGACTTACATTCATTATCTCATATAATGGCACCACCATCATCCATTTACTGAAGCCAGAGACTTGGGAGTTACCCTAAATTTGTCTTTTCCCTTCACTATTGAATGAATCATCAATTTCTATCAGTTCTTCCTTTTATATCAACTCCACTACCACCATTTTCCTACTACTAACATACGGTGGGCCCTCGTCAGTTTTCCCTTATAGGAGAACAACAAGAACTGCCCTATGGTCTTTCTGCTTCAAATTTTACCCACCCCTAGTCATCCCTTCAATTTGCTGCCAGAGAACTTTTTATAGTATACAGTTTGGACCATGTCATGGCCCTAGTTCTAAGTGTTTCAGTGGCTCCTTATCACACCAAAAGATAAGATGAAAATGCCTTACCAATGTCTCACTGCCAAATCCTCTGCCTATCTGCTTGGCATCGTCTCCCACCAGTGCTAGTTGCAGAACACTTCATGTTCATGCAGTTCTATGCCCACCCATGAAGGACCCTCTCCCTGGACATATTATCTCCATACCCTGACTTCCTACCTCAATATCCCTGAAAATTCCTACTCATCCTTAACTCTCCTTTCAAAAACTTTCTCCATAAAGCTTTCTAAGATTCTGCCAGTCAGTCTTAAGTGCTTCCTCTCCTATACACGTATGTGCTCTTTGAGTTTCATAAGACTAGGTACAGAAAGAATTTGGTGCAAATAAAATCATGATAAATCAGAGCATGCTTTCTCACCAATAATATTGTACAGGTTCTCAAAGTAGGAGGGGTGGGAGCAGGAAGGAAATCAGAGGAAAAGGAGTTTAGCCACTGGTTAACCTCTGCCATTTGGACTGGGCTCTGGGAGAGAAGAGGAAAGGGTGTGGGGTGGGAAGTGATAACACAATGTCCAGATAGATTTGTAGGATGTGAGAGTAGAGAAGATCAGAGCATCTCCCTCGGGAAAGGAGTAGAACAATGGGAGAGAAATGGCCGTATGGTGTATCTCAGCAGACAGGGCCACGCAGGATAGAGCAAAACTAGGATGATGGCACTGTGGGTCTGAGAGCTGCAGGCAGATAGGATCTCAGAAAGCCACATAATGTGTTTTCAGGCCTCATGGGTCTTGTGGCAGCAAAATTGATTCCTGTGCACCAATGAAGGGCACAGAAGTAGCAAGAAGAGTCACTAGAACTAGGACCCTGACATACTGGAACCAGAAATAATAGATCATGACTCTCATGGGCAAATTGCTTAGAGCCAATTAAGATTTACCCTTGGAGTTGCTTAGGTGTCCAACCTTTTCCTCATCTCCAACTCCAAAGGTAAATTGTAATTGATAGCCAGTCATGGTAGCCACGCCAAGTGATGGTGATTCCACTGGGGGTTCTAGGGAAAGCTTTGATCACTGCTAGGAGGCCCTGAGAAAGACGGTCCCTTTCTGTCTCTGAGCATTGTTGTCTCTTGATTATCTCTGCAACCACTGCGGCCATCTTATAGTCATGAGGCAAGACAGCCTGAGAGCAAAGCTAACATACAGAGGAGGCAGAGAAAAAGATGAAAAAAGAGGTCCTTTATGATATTGAGCCACTGTATCAACCCTGGAAACTATCCTCCAATTAGGTGAGGTAATATGTTTTTCTTTATTACTTAAACCACTTGGAGTGAGAATTTTCTGTTATTTGAAATCAAAGATAATCTACTTCTACAATTTTCTTGTACCTCAAAAAACCTAAAACTTACTCTTTAAAAAAACTGCAAGATCCTTCCTCTTTGCTCATTTGTAGGAGTTTCACTATCGATGGTACACCCTTTGTCAGCCATCATATGTAGAAATGGTTCAGTGAAGCAACAAATAATGGCTGAAAGGGAGGCGAAGCTGGAGTACCTAGTACATTTTATATAAATACACTCAGCTGAGGGCTGTGCAGACAGCACACATCGGTTGAGAGAGTTTACAGGGTGAAGAACTGAGACTCACTGGTTGAGGCCGTAGAGTTTGGTCTGCAATGCTAGTTTTCACCGTCTGAGTGCGCAGGACAGTAGTCACCACAAGGAGGGGATATACATGAATGGTTTCTTAGGAAAACCATCTCAGGGAGAGAGATCATACATTTAATTAAGTAATAATTTTATATTACTATAAAATTATATAAAAATCAGTGCTGCCTAGGTAACATCAAACAGGGTACCTAATCAGTATGGTTTTATGGTCTCTGTTCTGCGGAAATTAGAAGCCTAAAGAACAGAAAAGAAAGCAGGCGATGGGAGTTACACAGGCTGCTGTGGGGGCAGGCAGGCCAAGCATCTAAGAGAGGGAAGAAGGAAAGGCTGGAGGAAGAGGGAAGGAAAGTGAAAGTCTGAAGGATCTAGGGTGGTAGTGAGTGCGGTTCAGCTCCATCTAACCGTGAAACTGGCTGAGGAGGGAGGCAAGTGAAGCTGGAATGGAGTGACAGTCTGCAATAATTAGGAAACGTTGAGTAGATACAATAGGGACAAAGAAGTGGGAGACAGGATGGACCAGAAGTGATGATTCAGAGTCTGATATGTAAGAAATGGATCAAAGGGCAAAGGCTAAGATGCAACTAAGATGGCTGAGTGAGCGTGAAGGATGGAGGTCACTGAAGGACAGTGGAGGATGGGGACGAAGTACTGAGCACCACGTGCTAGCCTGTCATCTGTATGGATGGAAAGAGGAAGACCGTTTCAGAAAATAGAATATTCCTTCATTGTTATCCAGATATTCCACACGCAGAGATTAAAATTGCATTTAATGAAAGCATTCAGCATAACGCTAATCATCTCTTATTTTTTTGAAAACACAAAGAGATACAGTGCATATTTATTAAGGTGTCTGCCTTAGTCTGTTTCAGAGTGTAGTCACCATTCACACTGGCTTGCTGAGTCATTCCTGAAGGAAAACTTATGGGTTTGCTGAGAAGGCCATTTGATTATCTTGTACACAAGTAACAATACTCATTTTTTAAAATTTCCTTTTCAATAACTGATGTTTTCTGACAGCTTTCTGCTCTGCTTACCAAGAAAGATTGAGATGAAAAAATTAAACAGCTCTGTCTCTAGTTTTCATTGTTTTCTCTCTTCTGCTGACTAGTTCTTTTTTTGTTGTTGTTGTACATTTGTGTTTGTTTCTGTTTACTTCCTTGCAGGTTGTTATCCAGTCTGAGCCTTTGGATTCCAGAGGAGCTACAGCTTCACCCTCAAGGTGCAGACTTTGCAGCCTCCTGGGCACCATCAGACACCTCCACTGAAGACCCAGAATGAGACCTTTGGACCGATGTCCTTAGACCACATGTCCTGTACGTTCTCATACTGCTTAGAAGTAAGGTCTTTGTTTCAACACTCTTCTTTGAGAGTTAAGACTTTTATGTAATATGGAATGACGAGAGAACCTGAACTTTGAGATCCAATGGCTCTCGTATTGTTCCTAATTATACTTCCTAGAGAAAGTTACTTGACCTCTCTATGCCTCAATTTCCTGTCTGTAGAAAGGGGGTGACAATACTGTTTCTCATTCACAAGTATTATAAGGATTAGGTAAAATAACACCTTATGATATCTGATAAAAATGTATGCTCAATGAATGGTAACTTTCTCCTCTAATTTTCTTCAAATAGGTAAAGGTTCAGTTTTCTAAGCAGCAGGAAGACTTCATTTGGGTCTTTGGTTCCGTTTTGTTTGTGTCTATAGCTCACAGGGAATAGAAATTTTCTTTCCAACAGACCTCTAATCCTGGTTTTATGTTTGGTTTAGACTCCCATCACCCAAATTTCCCTCAAATTTTCTTTCTTTTCTTCAAATAAGTCATTAAAGTCACCCTTATGAAGACTTATTAAAGTCCCATTAAATGGACATAAGCAGACACAATGCACCATATAGCACAGATTTTCTAATATACCATCAATTGACAGTACTTCAAACAACATGCATTTTAATTAATATTAAACTTACAAATAAAAATATTTTTCTTTATTCCTACATTTTTTTATATGCTATATGAATGATCTCTTTAAAACGTTTTTCAAGGACTTCCCTGGTGGTCCAGTGGTTAAGACTCTGCGAGGGGCAAAAAAAAAGGACTCTGTGCTCCCAGTGTAGGGAGCACGGGTTTGATCCCTGGTTGGGGAACTAAGATCCTGCATGCCTCATGGCACAGCCAAGAAAAAAGTTTTCCATAAAGTGTTGATGATGCTTTTTTCTCTTTAATCTCCTTCCCTTAACAGCAGAGGCATTCCAACTCCTGTCACCAGTAATTACCATTAAGTGACAATTGCTGCCTCTTACAGTGGAAAAAAAAAAAAAAAAACCACAGGAATAAAAGTCAAGAGACTTTGTTTTAGCCCCAGCTGTGCTATCAACCAGCTGGGAGAAGTTGAACTAGCTCACTAAGTATTCTGTTGCATTCGGTGATTAGAACAGAATTGCTCTTCCCAAATAGCCTTGAGCACAACGTTAACATTCTGTTAAGTAAGAAAAAGAGAGAGAAAGAGTGTTTCACACCAGATTAATCAGAGAAACATGTTTCTTAACTGCAGGACTTTTCAGGGTCTTCAGTACACTAATGAATATGATGCCTCTTTAGAAAAATGTATATGCTGGATTTCCCAAATTTGTTGAATCTGGAATGACTCTTTCCGGATATTACTGTTGGCAGAAGACAGAAGACAATTTGGGAAACTCTTCATGGGGTAGTTTGTGAAGTCCCTTTCTCTTTCAAAATTCTGACTACTAATTAATTGACGTTAAATAACATTGAACTAGTTCTTGTTATATACCCAACGATGTGGTAGCACTGGAGGTACTGAGATAAAAGATATATTCAGTAAGATAAGATAAGATTCGGTAATCTAATTAAGGAGAACTATAATACCAGAGTTATACAAATCCAAATTGCTTGTTAGTTTTATTCATATCCCCTCCTCACACCCATCTTCAGTGATATCAAAAGGTCATCTTGAGGCTAAACTAGGGAGTATGTATACAGTGAGACGGGAGGGTCAGTTAAGCCTCTTTGGTGACAGTGGGAGTTATGTCAGCAGAGAAAACCCTTCTGCTCACTCTCACTGGCTCTCCTAGGAGAGACGCTTACCCTCTACCCTTCATTTTAGTCATGCCTAAAGAGAGGGGTTGCTGCAAGGGATTTAATATCCCCATACATAAAGAGCTCTCACAAATCAACAAGAAAAATACCAATACCTCACTGGGGAAAAAAAAGATAGAGGACGCATGAATTAAAAATCTACAAAGATAAAGTAAACCTTAAAATATAATATAATATAATATACACTCACACATGTTCCAAGCCCTGGAAACAAACAAACAAAAATGACTAGAACAAAATTCTTGTCCTCAAAGACTTGTCAGGTTTAGACAAGCAGTTACAAAACACTATGGTAATGCTAAAATAGAAAGCTCCCAGGGTCCTACTAGGGCACAGAGATGTTGTTTCTCTCTGGCCACACCCACAAAACCACCCAGGAGAAGTGATGTCTTAGCTGAGTCTTGAAGGACATGGACCAGGAAATGAGGGAAAGGAATTCAAGCAAAATATTCATTCTTTTCTGTGGTATTATGTAAAAATCCAAGGATTGTCATTTCCAAGTAGAAATAAAGTCTGTCTTCCTATTTTTTTTGACCTTATTCCTAGCACCTCCCTTTAGATATTTACTTTGTTTATATATAATACAATCAGTACCTTAATGCACAGCTCTAAGTTTCTTAATTAACGTGTCTTCTAATAAAGGGCCATAGTCAAGCATGTTAAACAGATTGAGGCACACTTGTGAGGTACCACGTCACATCCTTGACCACCTGATTTTAGCCAAGGATTGTTGAACACTGAGTTGTATGCACTCTGCTATATCTCTCTACTTCACTATTTATAAGCTGTGGAGATCACTCGCCTATGATGCACAGGGACCACCCCAAAATGGGGAGGTGTTAACGTCTCCAACCTCAACCCTTAACCCATGGGGGACAGGAGGTGGTGGAATGCCTCAGTCTTTTTGCCCTGAAGTGCAACTATTATGAGATGTATTCTGCACAGCTCCTCAGAGGACCACCAGCAAGACTGCATTCCACAAGGTTAATACACTCATCGAGGCACCATTGATTGGCCTTTCTATCATTGATTGGACTTTCTCTCTGTGGTAGGCAGAAGATGTCCACATACTAATCCCCAGATCACATTAATATATTGCCCTATATGGCACAAGACACCTTGCCAATGTAATTGAGGTTAAGGACCTTGAGATGGGGAGATTATCCTGGATATTCCAGGTGCGCCTAAGCTAAACACAGGCTTTAAAAAAAATTTTTTTAAATAAATTAATTTTATTTATTTATTTTTGGTTGTGTTGGATCTTCGTTGTTGCGTGTGGGCTTTCTCCAGTTGTGCTGAGTGGGGGTTACTCTTTGTTGCAGCGCGCAGGCTTCTCATTGCAGTGGCTTCTCTTGTTGCGGAGCACAGGCTCTAGGCATGCGGGCTTCAGTAGTTGTGGCACGCGGGCTCAGTAGTTGTGGCTTGTGGGCTCTAGAGCGCAGGCTCAGTAGTTGTGGCGCACAGGCTTGGTTGCTCTGTGGCATGTGGGATCTTCCTGGACTAGGCTCGAACCTGTGTCCCCTGCATTGGCAGGTGGATTCTTAACCACTGAGCCACCAGGGAAGTCCTAATCACAGGCTTTATATGCAGATAATCTTTCCTAACTATGCTCAGAGAGACAGGTGACTATAGAAGAACAGTCATAGAGATGCAATGTTGTTGGCTTTGAATATGGAGGAAGGATCCATGATCCAAGGAATACAGGCAGCCTCTAGCAGCTGGAAAAGGCAAGGAAACAGGTTCTCCCCTAGAGCATCCCTAGAAAGGAATGCAGCCCTGCTGACACCTTGATTTTAGCCCAGTGAGACCTCTGTTGGACTCCTAACCTACAAAACTCTAAGATAATAAGCTTGTATTGCTTTAAGCCACTAAGTCTGTGGTCGTCTTTGGCCACCCCAGTGTACAAGAGGCCTGTGAACAGAGCACCCCTGATGTTAGAGTTGAAAGCTATTCATGGACCCAAAGCGTGAGCTCTCTCTCACCAGTACTGCTGTTGAAGCCTGACCTATCCGCAGCAGAGACCAAGTCTTAGCCCTTCGTACGGTACCTTATCTCCAGGAGAACACCTGATGGCGAATTAATTGCTGCAGGTCTCTGTGATCCTAGAGTTTACATATATAATTCGTACCTAGTCCAGAGAGCAGTTTGCTTTCTGGCCACAGTGCTTCTGCCTGCAGTATAATGACGGCTCTAAGAAAGCTTGGTTCCTGATGCAGGATCTCTCACAACACAGGCTCAGACCAAAGAACCCATTTTATGTGGAAGGGGGTACCCTGAATGGCACGTGACCCTGAGATCCACTGTTTCTCCCATTCACCGTATCACCATTCAGAAGCACTCTATCTGACAGATCCCTGGGATGGCCTATGAAAGGCTCAGCTAATGCACCAACCTAGGATCACAACCTGTAGGGTTGATGGGCAGTTTTTCAGGAGGATGCACCGAAGCAAAGGATGATGTATTATGTGGAAGTAGGATTGGTACATCTCGCCATCATTCCCAGTGTCCCACTTCCAAAAGCTGTGTTTCTCATTTCCACTGAAGGTTGTATAAATTAGAGTATTGTTCAGTAAACAGTCACTGCTTCCAGTCCCCCGACACTCCATGGGAAGGGTATACTTCTCTGCTCCTGTTGTTGGACTTGGCAGTGTAATATGCTTGGCCCCTTAGAATATATCTCGCACACTTTGACTTTAGGATCAAAGGACTCTCTTTAGCTGGTAGGATGGCAGTGAAGATGGCACATGCAATGGCTTGATATGTGCTAGCGCACTTGGCTTTGTCTTCTTGTGCTTCTGCCATCACCATGAGAAGAACATACCCAGCTGGCCTGCAGTTCCCAGAAGAAGACACACACAGAGCAGAACCAATCCAGCCAACCAACAGACCTGCAGCTTAAAGCAGAGCTTTTCCAATAGATCTGTGCGTATAATACGTGTTTATGATTGGAGACTACTGAGGTTTGAAGTGGTGTCTTCTACAATAATAGCTGACTGGGGCTTCCCTGGTGGCGCAGTGGTTAAGAATCCGCCTGCCAACGCACGGGACACGGGTTTGAGCCCTGGTCCGGGAAGATCCCACATGCCGTGGAGCAACTAAGCCCGTGCGCCACAACTACTGAGCCTGCGCTCTAGAGCCCACGCGCCACAACCGCTGAGCCTGCACGCCTAGAGCCCGTGCTCCGCAACAAGAGAAGCCACCACAATGAGAAGCCCGCGCACGGCAACGAAGAGTAGCCCCCGCTCTTAACAACTAGAGAAAGCCCGTGTGCAGCAACAAAGACCCAGCTCAGCCAAAAATAAATAAATTAATTAATTTAAAAAAAATAGTTGACTGACACTGAGGCCCTAGTTCCAAGGGAGGTGGGGCACACTTCCATCAGGGGACACAAGTGACAGTTCCCCTGAACGTAAAGCTGGATTACAACCATCCACTTTGAGATTCTCATGCTGGTAGACCATGTAGTGGAGCCAAGGAGGACTATACCCGAAACATGCCAGATTCACCAAAACATCTCCAGTTGCTTCCATATGCATTGTAACAGTAACCAGGCAACTCCCACAACCACAGCTGGTAAAGAGAAGATAACCAAAGGCTCAGAGTCCTCAGGGATTAAGGTCTGTGTTCTTCCACCAGGTGAGTAAACTAGACCAGATGGCCGATGGAGTGAAAAATGAAGAAGTTACAGAGTGGGTGATAGAAAAAGGAGATAATGGAATATAACCATGGCTACTTTGGGCCAACCTCGAAAGGTGGGACTGTAGTTTTTCCAGCTAACCCTTGTGTTCTAAGCCCTTTTTAAATTTTTTATTATTATTATTTTTTTGCGGTACGCGGGCCTCTCACTGTTGTGGCTTCTCCCGTTGCGGAGCACAGGCTCCGGATGCGCAGGCTCAGCGGCCATGGCTCACGGGCCCAGCTGCTCCGCGGCATGTGGGATCCTCCCGGACCGGGGCACGAACCCGTGTCCCCTGCATCGGCAGGCAGACTCTCAACCACTGCGCCACCAGGGAAGCCCTAAGCCCTTTTTTTTAAAAGAAAGATTATGATCTCCTTGAAGAGTCAGTGATAGCTTGGAATTGAAGTGATGCATGAAAGGATAAAAGGAACTACCTGGTGTGAGGAGTGAATCAAGCAGAAGAAAGAAGGAAAGGAAAGAAGGAAGGAAAGTGTAACGGATTGAATAGTATGCCCCCAAAAGACATGTCCAGATTCCAACCCCTGGTACCTGTGAATATGACCTGATTTGGAAATAGGTTCTTTGCAGATGTAATTAAGTAACTAAGTTAATAATCTCAGGATCCAGACTTAAGTCCACCCTAAATTCAATGACAGGTGTCTTTCTTTATAAGAGAAAAGAGAGGGAGACTTGAGACACAGAGACACTGAGGGAAGAGGCGACGTGAAGACAGAAGAGGCTGGAGCCACAAGCCAAGGAACACCTGGGGTCGCCCGAAGCTGGAAGAGGCAGAGAAGGATTGTGCTCTAGAGACTTCGGAGGGAGTGTGGCCCTGTGAACCCCTTGATTTCAGACTGCTAACCTCTGGAACAGTGAGAAAAGGAATTCTTGTTGTGTGAAGCCACCAAGCTTGTGGGAATTTATTGCAGCAGCCCTAGGAACCTAAGGTAGGGAGAAAGAAGACGGAAAGCAAGAACTGCCAATACTTGAAAGTAGCTTAATCTTTGATACACCGATTTATAAAATGAGGGAGAGTCAGTGATCACAGTGATTCCTTCTAGCCCCAAATATTCATGCGTCTATAAAGATCTTGCACGAAGATGTCATCTACTGTATTTTGAAGGAAGTAAGAGAACTCGAGCAAGCTGGAATTCTGAAGTGCCCCCTTAGCCGTGATGCGCAGAGGCTCCCCTGCAGTACAGGCTGAGGATACTCACTGGGTAAGTCTTTTCTCCAGAAACGGAAATAAGAAAGTTTCCTTTGCATTGTTCTGTGAATTATATGCGGAAAATTGCCCTGGGAGAATTCAGTGAAAACTATTTGATTCAAAATAGTTAACACAATTTTTAAATACGTAGAATAAAGAAAATAGATTTCAGTCTTTAGTGCAGCAGAAATAGAAGAAAATGGAGAATCCTGATGAATGTAATTCAGGCATGAAATATAGACAGAAATGAACCTAATAAGCAAATTAGCCTCCAGGTCTAACATTAGGTTTCAGTTCTACAGGTAGAATAATTTGTGAAAAAAATCTTTTTTACTCACTAATGTCTTTGGTTCTCAATTTTGTTAATCAGCTAGGAAAGCTGGAGGTATAAAATTATTCTACTGGTTCTTAAATAGAGATGTACGGTGAACAAGTTGAGAATTAGCATCATAGGAATACAACTATAGAGA
This sequence comes from Delphinapterus leucas, assembly GCF_059928025.1. Classification (NCBI taxonomy): domain Eukaryota; kingdom Metazoa; phylum Chordata; class Mammalia; order Artiodactyla; family Monodontidae; genus Delphinapterus; species Delphinapterus leucas. The sequence continues at coordinate 69,576,127 of NC_143145.1, read as the reverse complement.
AAATCATCCAGGTGTTCCGGTGCTTTTTGAACATAGATATTCAGGCGTGAGTCATACAAATTCACTTGCTTGTATGTGTAGCAAAAACTACATATTTTTGCTATCCACAGTGACTCCTTGGGGAGCTCATTTAGTTTCCTGGCTTTAAATATCATCTTACTGACAACAACTCCCAAACGTATGCCTCCAGCCCAGACTTTTCCCCTGGACACCAGACTCATACATCCAGCCGCCACTTGACATTCCCACGTATATGCTGTATAAACGTCTCAAACTTAGCATGTCCCAAACTCCTGATCTCCTCCTTAAGGAACTGCTCCCTTCTCCATTTCCATTAGTAGCATCCGCATTCTAGTCACCATCTTTCCTCTCGAATCCCACATCCAATCCTTCAAGAAATTCAGTTGTCTCTCCCTGCAGAATACACCCAGATTCTGGTCATTTCCACTGCTTCCGCCCTTGGTCAGTTCCGTCATCCTGACATGGATCTTGCAATAGTCTCCTAACTGATACTTCGGCTCTGCCTTTGGCCTCCTGCAATCTATTTCTCAAATAGCTGCAGGAAAGAGCCTTTTAAATCTGAAGTTAAGGAACCCTCCTACACTGTTGGTGGGAATGTAAACTGGTGCAGCCACTATGGAGAACAGTATGGAGGTTCCTTAAAAAACTAAAAATAGAACTACCATATGATCCAGCAATCTCACTCCTGGGAATATATCCGGGGAAAACCATAATTCGAAAGGATACATGCACCCCAATATTCATTGAAGCACTATTTACAATAGTCAAGATATGCAAGCAACCCAAGTGTCCATTGACAGTTGAATGGATAAAGAAGATGTGGTGTGTATATATATATATATATATATATATATATACACACACGCACATACATACACAATGGAATACTACTTAGCCATAAAAAAGAATGAAATAATGCCATTTGCAGCAACATAGATGGACCTAGAGATTATCATATTAAGTCAGACAGAGAAAGACAAATATCATATGATATCACTTACATGTGGAATCTAAAAGAAATGACATAAGTGAACTTATTTACAAAACATAAATAGACTGAAGGACATAGAAAACGAACCAACGGTTACCAAAGGGAATAGCGGGGGGTGGGGGAGTTTGGAATAATAATAAATTAGGAGTTTGGGATTAACATATTCACAATACTATATATAAAATAAACCAATAACAGTGTCTTACTGTATAGCACAGGGAACTATATTCAATATCTTGTAATAACCTATAATGGAAAAGAATTTGAAAAAGAATATATATATGTATATATATATATATATATATATATATATATATATATAAAACTGAATCACTTTGCTGTACACCTGAAACTAACACAACATTGTAAATTAACTATACTTCAAGTTTTACAAGGTTAAAAAAACTTAAGTTATATCATGTCATTCCTTGGTTCAACACCCTGCAATTTCTTTCCTGGTCACTCAGAGTAAAAAGCACCCAATTACCTACCTCCCTGACCACAGCAGGGAAGGCTCCTCCCAAGGCTTTTGCTACTGTTGTTCCCTCACCTGGAAAGTTCTTCACCCCAGTTCCCACATGGCTAGCTGTCTCCACCTCCTGCATGTCTTGGCTCAGATAACACCTTCTCACTGAGACCTTCCTCAACCACCTCTGTTTACCTGGATCCTTCAAGAAGCAGACACCAAGAAGGGGTTAGATGTGCAAAGATTTTATTAGGGGAAACCGCTCTCAGGGAACTTCCGGTAGACATCTTGGGAAGGCTACGAAAATCAACAGATTGCGATGCAAGTCTGATCCCAGAAAAAGAAGAGATGGAAGTTGGGGTGGAGGTGTCCGAGACTATACCGTCTGCGGGGTTGAGGATTTTGCAGCATCTTCCAGCAAAACTGAAGGGCTAGATTTTACTAGAAAACAGTGGGCTACCTGTGCAAGCCCACAGGGTCTGGGAAGAGAGGTGTGATAAAGTCAACATCCTCGGGGGCATCCATAAAGATGTCCCCATCCCGTGTTTCAGGATCCCCTGACTTTGCAGAGCAGACCTGCATTGGCTGAGCATTCAAACATCCCTGCAACTCTAACAGATCTTCAGCCTGTGTCTGCCCTGCTACTACAGGACATAAAAACCTCTTTATAAGCCATAAGACTGTCACACTTGTTGACAGCCCCGTTTATTTTCTTCTGTAAAGTGTGAATACAACTTAGCAGTAACTGACTAATTCTGATGTCTTTACAGGCACTGCTCCCCGGATTGTTTTTTTACAAATGCCTATATATTACACCTGCCACAGCATTCTCATTCCCATCAGGACATGGCTTCAAATCACCCCCAGTGAAATCTTTAGGAATGGAGGTGCTATCATGTATCAAGGGCTATCGGTGTCCCTCTTACCAACCAGCACAGCATTGTCTCCATCTGCTGCTGGGTGGTGGGGTGAGCCAAGCCCAGATGCCCATCCTACCACCTGTCTGTCTCCACTGATGGTACCACAGAGTCCAGGTGTTCCAAGAGGCAGGCACTAAGATGGGATTCAATGTTCATGGATTGTATTAGGAGAAATTCCTGTGATTCAAGTCTGACCCAAGAGAAAGGGAAAGGAAAAGAAAGTTGGGTGAGAGCATCCTAGAAAGTCATGTACTCTAAGGAAGGTTCTGAAAAGCCCTCAGAGAGTCCTCAAGCCAAAGTCAGCTGTCAGAGGATCCCATGTGTCCCAGGAATGGGCCTTCCTTTGTGCAGCAGCTGGAGCCCTTGAACTCTGTGGTGGGTATAATGTCCTCGCAAAGATGTCCATATCCTTATCCCTAGACCCTGTAAATGTTCCATTGAATATCAAAAAGGGGGTTTTCCCAATGTAATTAAGGTTAGAGACCATAAGGTAGGGAGATTATCCTGGATAAGAAACCAATCTAACCACATGGACCCTTAAAACAAAGAATTTTCTCCCACTATAGGCAGAAGAACTGTAGCAGAATGTTGTCAGAGAATTTCAAAGCATGAGAAGGACTCAGTGTGCTGTTGCAGGAATGCAGGCGGCCTTTAGGAGGGGAAAGAACTCCAGCTGACAGCCAGCAAGGAAATGAGGACTTCAATCTTACAACCACAGGGAACCAACTCTGCCAAAGACCTGAGTGAGCTGGGAGGCAAATTCTCCTCCAGAGCCCACAGATAAGAGTCCAGGTCTGCCTATACGTTGATTTCAGCCCTGTGAGACCCAGACCAAAGGAACCAGCCAAGGCAACCCAAGGCTTCTGACCTACAGAAACCGTGAGACAGTAAGTACGTGCTGTTTTGAGCTGCAAGGTTTGGGGTAACTTGTTACAGCAGCAAAAGAAAACAAATACACACTTCCTATAGCTGGAGGCCTGAGGCACCTTCTCCAGGCCTCCACACCATCCTATTGAAAGGCAGTCCAACCCTTTACTCCCTAGCCTTCCCCCTGCCTTATTACACTCATATCACATAGCACAGATCACTTTCTAACAATTTATATAGTTTCCTGATTGGTTGGGTTTATTGCCTGTTTCTTTGCACAAGGACAAGTGCCAGGAGCATAAGAAAATGCTTTTTAAAATTCGATTTAAAGTTGAATGAATGAATTCACTAATATTGCCATATTTCCAATAGGTTTGGATTGTGGCAGTATGCAATTAAATCCATGGGACATGGGTCAAGAGGTCCAAGAATAGACGAATGTAAAGCTACAAAAAGTGACCTGCTCCATGGATTTGGATGGTCACGGGCCACCTGAGCAGCAGCGTGTCCTATGTACATGCGCACAGATTAATTAGTAATTTGCTTCAAGGGACACCTAGCTACAAATCGCTGGGCTCATTGATTGTCCAGGACATGGCTAGACCCTTCCTCCCTCTTAGATATCCTGGAGCCACCCATTTAGTTCAAGAAGGCTGGTAAACCTTTACCTCAGCATTTTTTTTTCCTATTTTTTTTTTGCGGTACGCGGGTCTCTCACTGCTGTGGCCTCTCCCATTGCGGAGCACAGGCTCCGGATGCGCAGGCCCAGCGGCCATGGCTCACGGGCCCAGCCGCTCCGCGGCATGTGGGATCTTCCCGGACCGGGGCACGAACCCGCATCCCCGGAATCGGCAGGCGGACTCTCAACCACAGTGCCACCAGGGAAGCCCTACCTCAGCATTTTTTTAGCTTACAAATAACATTGACACCTGTGATCTGGTTATTCCGGTGAGGCCATTCACCTGAGGTCCAGGCAATACAGTCTCCAATTGAGAGATAAACTGAAGCTCAGAAAGATAGTCATTTGCTCAGTCATGAAAATAATCACAAGCAGAGCCTGCACTCAAACCCATGGTTTTTCGTTTCAAAGTCCATATTCCTCACATTGTGATATGCTGCCTTTTGGCTTGATTGGTGTAAAAAATTATGAATGAGAAGGAAGTCATGTAGAGACAGAGAAATTGGTTTAAGAGATCTAAGTGTGGGAGAGTGAGAAGATTTTGAGAAGGGGAAAAAAACATAGGGCATAATACATTTAGAAACAGTACCAAAAAGCTTTATTTTTGAACATGGCTAAAACAGACCACGTACATTAAATATGTACATAATCAATGGGGATTCACCCACATATCTTATTAACCTGGATGTGACTCAGGGAAAATTCTAATGAAAATCATGACTCCAGATGCTCTTTTCTCAATGCACTGAGTGCAACCTAAGGAGAGAATCATAAGCATTGCAGAAGTCAGAACATCTTAAATTACCATCTTTCCTCAAGCCCACTGGCCTTCACCTGACTAGGAAGGAACATCAGGTATAGGTGACAATACTTTCCTCATGTCCCGTGCTGTCTTCTAAAACGGAGGCTGCCAGGATTGTGCCTGTAACATGCATGGTTTTTTAAAATGGGGAGATAACTACAAAAGTACTACTTGGTCATTTTAGAAAATTTGAAAAATGGAGAAAAATATGAAGCGTAGGAAAAATATTGCCCAAAATGTTACCTTCCACAGTCACTGCCTATTAACATTTTAGTATACCTCTGTCCAACTCATTTTTGTGGGTTTTTGCATATTATAAAGAAAATGTTATAAATAAAATGGAAGTACTTTCAATTCTCCCTCTCCAGGTCCATTTTCTTCTCTCCCCAGAGCCAGCTGCTTTCAAAAATGTCATATATCCTTCAAGTTAATATTTTATTTTTCTGTTATATACATATTTGTGTTATTCTGTGTTTTTAACTTTTTTGCATAAATGCTACCGTACTCTAGTAAAGTTCTCTTCAACTAGTTTTCTTCATTCAGCCTACTTTTAAAATCTATCCTTATTGTCAAAAGTGAATGCATTGCTCATGGATTTTTAACCACTAGATAGTATTTCATTATACGACTAGACCACAATTTATTTATTCCCTCTGAATAACATTTACTTTTCCATTCCTTTCTCTTATATTAAAAAACACTACTATGTATGTAACTATGTCTGGTGACGGATGTTAACTAGACTTACTGTGGTGATCATTTCACCATGTATACAAATATCAAATCATTATGTTGTACATCTGAAAGTGATATAATATTATGTCAATTATATCTCAGTTAAAATTTAAAAAATAAAATCTTTTCACATTAAAAATAATAAATACAATACTTGTCCTAGTTATTGGTCACACGCTTTACTGTTTTCCTCACTGGCTATTATGAATGGTCAATATTTCCTTCAGTCCCCATAATCAACCTCAATTTCCTTTCTTTCTCTTTTTCCCTTGAGAAAATGGCAGTCACAGTGATTAAGGTAACCCTATGGCTCTGTGAAATGTGTATTAGAAATGACCAGCATAAAGTCCTAAGTTTATGCCTGGAAATAAAAGATTCTTCATACTATGGTCTTGTATAGTTACTTCTCCAACCTATTCCATACCTCTGTCCTCCTCATACCTAATGTGACAGACATATTGAATGACTGAAAACATTTTATATGAACATGTTTTCAGATTCTTATGCTTTTGCTCATGCTATTTTTAAAAAATTTTTTATTGTAGTATAGTTGATTTACAATGTGTTAGTTTCAGGTGTACAGCAAAGTGAATCAGTTATACATATACATACATCAACTCTTTTAGATTCTTTTCCCATATAGGTCATTACAGAATACTGAGTAGAGTTCCCTGTGCTATACAGTAGGTCCTTATTCGTTATCTATTTTATCTATAGTAGTGTGTACATGTCAATCCCAGTCTTCCAATTTATCCCTCCCCCTCTCTTATCCCCTGGTAACCATAAGTTTGTTTTCTACATCTGTAATTTTATTTCTGTTTTGTAGATAAGTTCATTTGTACCCTTTTTTTTTTTAGATTCCACATATGTGATATCATATGATACTTGTCTTTAATTGCTGCACCCCTTCCCACTCCCATCTCTCCTATATGTACCCCTGAAAAACCTCATATATGATTAAGGAGTCAGCTTTGAAACGTTCCCTAATCCTTTCCTGTAGAATTGGTAGATTAGTTAGGGCAGTATTTGCTGCTTTAATAAATTATCCCCAAATGTCAATGAATTGGTATATCCACGCAGGCCCCTTCTATCTTGAGGCTCAGGTACATAAAACATTTTTTTTTCTATGTTCTAAATTCGTTCCCTTTATGCTTTGGAGTTAGTTCTCTTTATTCTAATTTAACAGATGACATTTTAATAGTAACTTGTTATTGTTTAAAACTTTTAGGCCCCGTGCTTTTGTATTTTCTACGTTTAGACCCAATATTTTGGAATGAAGTTGAAATTACTGATGGTATTTTCTTGAGGATCACTTTTGTTTATAGTTGATGTTGTAAAGAATTCTCAATATTGACAGTATATGACTCTGGTTTTAGAATGCTGATGGATACCTGGGAAAACGGGAAAACTATTTCTGGTGATGATAAACATGAACAGAAGGAACATGTGGGCATAATATCATTATACAGGGATGCAGTTACTTTTATAAAAATAGGACAAGTTATTAAGTATGATAGACCCAAACAGACAAAAGTGAATAAAATTTTAGTGACTGCTCTTTTAATGCCTAAAAAGATAAGAATTCTCCCTTTTCATATAACTCTGGAGGAGATTATACAGTGTTTAGGGTCATATACTCAGAAAGGGTGGGATAATATTATGATGTTTTTTAAAGTATGGGTTAGTCATTGGGCTAATCTCCAGTAAAAAAAAAAATGAAGTCATTTGTTGCATTAGACCAAGAGTTCACAAAACCTAATTATTCCATCATTTCCTCAGGCATAATCTCCATGTCTGTTGTTTTAAAAAGCGAATTCTCAGAGGATGCTATTAGTAACTCGCTTCTGCACTGTTTGTCCCACACTGGAAATAGTGCAGGTGTTATAAATGTCACTGTGTTTCCAAAGCATAAACCTCCATTAATCATTTATATTTATGGTTTACCAGGAAATAATGTCACTAGACGGCAATAGGATATTATTAGGATAAGGTAAATGGGATACTGAGAATTTGTTAAGAACAGTGTGCACTTTCACTCCTCTGCGCCTTCGTGTGTGTTATTCCCTTGGCCCAGGATCCCCTTTATCTCCCTCTCTCTCTCTCTCTCTCTTTCTTGAACTTCTTGAATTTCTGCTTGTAGTCAAGACCCAGATCAAATAATAGCTCTGTAAAGTTTCTCTGTCTTCCCTGGTATAAAGTTTTCTCTCCTTCCTTTTTGCTATACAAGTATTTTAATACTTACCAGGCTCTGACTATGCATCTCTCTTTAGTTCTATGCCTGCTTCTTGTCTGTCTACTATATGACATTTAAACTTTTAAATTCAATCCTGCTCATTTTTGTTTCCCCGATAGCTTGACACACAGTAGGCACTCAATATGCTTACAAAATGTGTTGTTTTTTTTCTGAAGGGTTCCTTCACTCCACCCATGCCTTCACCAGTAGCTGTCAATATGGATGCCTCTTTGCAAATGTTTGTACAATCGAATAGAATCCATTTACATGTAAGACAAATATTTGATGATCATTTTAATTTTCCTAACACTCTCTAAATAGCACTAATAATAGCAGATAGATGCCTATTGCTTTTACTATGGCCAGTCCATAATGGCACTTAGGAATGAGTAATTGGCTTCAACTTTCTTCAATAAAAGCCTATAAACTGAAACCACTATACATGGATACTGGAATTAGACAATTAAGTAAATGGATGGCAGAAGGTGGGAGCCAACTTTCTCCCTGTTGGAGTGGAACAGACAAGCAAGGGGAGGCTAGAATGATCCATTGATAATAGATTAGAATTGGAGATATCAGTATGAACTCCTGTTTAGCTTAATATAAATACAGATGTATATATAGATAGACTTATAGATGCAAATAAATATACAGGGTAAGTTATTATGCACATATGTATTTCCTGGCTTTGTTAAATGAGAAGGTCTAGAAATAAACACTTCAGCAGCAACAAGCACACCTAGTGCTCAGATCTTGATTTCTATACCATTCTTCAATAAAAGGAACCAGGAATCCTTGGAGAAACGGTTGATTATAGAACTGGAGCAGGAAATGTACAGGATGAGCCTGGAGTATCTTACAGTGCCAGAAAGTAAGAAAGTGCTAAAAAACCAACAATGATGGGGATGTCAAAGGCACAGGGGTCAACTGGGACAGCTCCCAATGGCCAAAGCTGCGACAATTTAAGCAACAAAATAAAGTAGTATTGGATTATAACCTAAAGTGTAAAATAAATATCTGTGAGTCCATACTGATATCAATGATAGACAAACAAACAAATAGGGAGAAGAGACAGACCTTCTCTGAAGAAGAACCAATAATTTTTATAGCTACTCCACCCTCCAGAAGGTGGAGCATAGATCCTCAGTCCTTAAGTGTGGGCTGTGCACAGGGACTGCCTTCCAAAGAGTGCAGTAGGGAAAGATGAGAAAAGAGTAGCTTTGCAGTGGAGAAACTTGACAAACACTCTCGCAGTCAAGGATGTTAACCCTGTTTGAGGTTAACAGTGACAGTGATAAATCACATCGATGGTATGTGATGAGAATGGTGATTTTTGTCGGTGGATCTTCTTTTATCTCTTTTGCTGTCTTCTTCCCCCAGACTCATAACCCCAGACTACTTATGAGAAAAACACCAGAACAATTCCAATAGAGGTAAATTCTACTAAATTCCTGATCAGTATGCCTCAAAATTTTCGAGATCATCGAAAATAAGGAAAATCTGAGAAAATGTCCCAGCCCAGAGGAGCCTGACATCTGAAAGGAATGTATGATCTTGGATGGAATCCTGGAGCACAAAAGGGACATCAGGTAAAAACTAAGGAAACCTGAATAAATTGTGGACTTTGGATAATTAAAAAAACCCAAAAACCTATCAGTATATAGTGTAAAGAGCCCAACCAGAGTGTAGGCTCTAGACTGCAGTATGGTGAACATTTTATATGTATTAGGTAAATGAGTGTGGAAATGGTCCTTGCTTACATTTATGCTCCTTACCCAAACACACAAAGGGACCCTAATCATATAAACATAAATATTTATACCCATAGATGTCTATATATAGATATAAATACTATAAGTAAGAGTAGATAGGCAATTATATACAGTTCCAGCTTATTAGTTTGACCTTCTTTTCAGAACTGGAGCCCTTTGTTTTCATTCACCCTCTCCCATTTCAACAGAGTATAAAAATTTCATTAGGCAAAGTGGTGACACAACTATAGGGCTATTGGCTTCTGCAGTTTCGTAAAATTGAGAGATAAAGGCGCACAGACAACACTAAATCACTGTACTTAGAAACTCTCACCAAGTGTAGCTTCTGATAACTTCTCTTGACATCCCCATGACAAGTGACCATGTGTTCATTCACATATTTCACAGGGATGCTGGGCACATTGCTTTCCTCAACCCCTGACCACACGCGGCTCACTCCCCATCTACTGAGAGATACAGACAGGTGAACCAGGCAAGTTGGTGCATGGTAACAAACTGCATCCCACAGCAAGGAAGGCGTCCCTAAAGAAGTTCGATTCAGCTGCACCTGAAATATGAATGGTGTTCAGTTGGGAAGTATGACCACACTTGATCTTGAGAAAATTGAGACGCTTAGAAAAGCAAGTCATTCTGTGCTTCTACGTGAGGACAGGGGAGAAGCCTAGGAATAGAATTACTGTGCTAGAACAAATGTATGGATACCAAGGGGGAAGGGGGCTGGTATGAATTGGGAGATTGAGACTGACATATATACACTATTGATACTGTATAAAATAGATAACTAATGAGAACCCACTGTATAGCACAGAGAATCTACTCAGTGCTCTGTGGTGACCTAAATGTGAAGGAAATCCAAAAGAGAGGGGATATATGTATACGTATAGCTGATTCACTTTATTGTGCGGTAGAAACTAACACAACACTGTAAAGCAACTATACTCCAATAAAAATTTTCTTTTAAATGAAATAAAGGAAGGAAGAAAGGAGGCAAGAAAGAAAGAACAAAAGAGAAAGAAGAAAGAAAGAAAGAAAGAGGAAAAGGAAGAAAGGGAGAAAGAAAGAAAGGAAGAAAGGGAGAAAGAAAGGAAGGAAGAAAGGGGGAAAAAAGAATTACCCTGCTAAAGAAAAATCGAGGCAAAATGGCAAAGTCAGTGAGGGTTGAATTTTTTTATTTTTTTAAATTTGTATTGAAATATAGTTGATTTACAATGTTGTGTTAGTTTCAGGTGTACAGCAAAGCGATTCAATTATACATATATATCTATATCTATTCTTTTTTAGATTATTTCCTATTATAGATTATTATAAGATATTGAGTATATTTCCCTGTGCTATACAGTAGGGAAATAAGGATTGGTTATCTATTTTATATGTAGTAGTGTGTATATGTTAATAAAAAACTCCTAATTTATCCCCCCCCACCCTCTCCCCTTTGGTAACCATAAGTTTGTTTTCTATGTCTGTGAGTCTATTTCTCTTTTATAAAAAATGTTTCCTGCTCTTAGGTGAAGAGAGTTTAGGGTCTGGTTTAGGGTCTGGTGTACTTTTTGTTTAACTTTTCAGGAAAAAATACCTTCTAGAATTCTTTTCTAAAAATCCAAGCATCTATGTACAAATTAAGTGCTTTTTTCAAGTTTTAAATAGTTCACCTCTGCTTCATGAGTGGGGAGGGCAGCAACATTTCAGAAGTGTCCAACTGGGTCTCCCCGATCTCAAGGAAGGAGGAGAAATTCCTGACTCTTCTATGGAATCCTGAATATCAGAGCATCCCCTGAGCGCTTCCTTCTCTAAATTTACCATCCTTTTCTCTCACACATCCCCTTTCTGTCTCTTCTAAATGGTATTCCAAACCCTACTCCTCCCTCACCACCAAGACTCTCCCCTTTAGTTTCTAAGTGTTTACTTCTTCCTTCATTCTGGAATTATCTTGTCAGTATCTCATTCCTTGGGATTGGATCTCTACTCTGTCCTAGAGAAAGCCCCCTCTCGACCTTCATTCCAAAGAGGGAAAACATACTGTGTAATATTTTAACTAGAAATAATGGCTCAAATTTGTGGCTTATCACAGAGGAATAATTTAATGGCAGGAGTGCCCAGGCAAGTAGAAAGAAAGGGTAGCTTTTTGGTGATCTGAAAGGAGAGGTAAGTACTACCGTCAAAGTTTTCTTCTGTGGAAAAGGGAGCCTTGGGCCCAGGACCATGTATATAGAAGCTTTAGAACTTAGAATAACTTGGAATGTGTCCCCTGACAACAGAGCTATACTGGAGACATTTAATGCCAAGAGTAACCTAAAAGGAGAAAGGAGCTCTACAAGGTGAAAATATATTATGAATAGTGGGGAGGGGGGCAGTGCAGAGGAGCAATCTCTCCAGCTTTGGCTGTTACTGCCAGAAAGCCTAATTCGTACATGTATGTGAACATTTGGTCCTTATTTAATGCACCAGCCAGTAGAAACTACCTGCTGCTCATGTTTCATTGACACCCTAAGATGAAACCTGGGCCACCACACAGTAGCCACATCACAGGAAGCTGGGGTAAGGGTGATCATCCCAATTCTGCCACTGTCTGAAATGGCCTCTGGAGTGGACAACTGACTTCTTTGTCAACCTACATACTCCCAACCTCTATCAAGTCTGTGGAGAACACAATAGCTTTGTGAGACTTAAGTAGGAAAGGCACCTGGAAGGAGAATGGATGACGGAATGGGGGAAGGAGTGGGGAGACATAGAGAAAGGAAGAATCGCAGCCTCTACACGTGGCCAGGCTCTTAAAGTCAGTCATCTTTTCATTAACAGCGTCTCTACCATGTGACTTGATAACCTATGTTTAAAAAAAATGTAGTCACATACGTGGAAAATAGTTTTCTGAATTAGTTTATTGTAAAATCTGTTCAAGGATAAACTTTTCCCCTATAAATAAAATACTTACAAAAATATTAGTTTTTAACCTTTGAATTACAGTAACTTCTCAGTGAAGTCTGCCCTTTGGTCCCAATTGGACCCTTCAGGACCATTCAAAGCAAATTTAATCTCTCTTCAAAGTGACGACTTTTAAAATATTTAGAAACAGTTTTTATGTCCCCAACATACTAGTTATTTCCCTCAGTAGCAACAGTGTGGAATTTGTTTATTGAAATAAAATGTAACTAAGATAATAGCTTACAATAATTGAAAGGTGCTTTTCATTTTTCTTCATGTAAACATTTTCCCTGACAACCATTCTGTGTTTGCCTCAGGGACAGGGGTGACAGAGGCCACCTCAGGAAGAGCCTGACAGCTGCAGAGAGAGGAAGCTCCCACACCAACCTGGGAATCTTGGAAAGGAGAATGGGGGCTGAGGTAGGAGAAGCTGGTCTGTGAGACACGTGTGTCTCCGCCCTACCTTTCTGGGTCAAAGTCGCAGAGTTGAAAGCATTTTAGGTAGAGGGAAACCAAAAGCTGAGGGACGGAATCCACCTAATTGGCTGACACAGTAAAGTGGCAGCATGGAGGGAGTTTGGGGGACACTCCTGACCACACTCAAACCGTGTGTGGGTAGAAGCGGCCTAGGACTGCACGCACACCCCTCAAGCGTGGAGCCTACCTGGCCAGAGAGTTTGCAGCATGGGGACGGGGAGTCCACATGTAAGTCCAGGGGACAACCTGCCCAACCTGAGACCAAAGGCGAGTCATGGCAAAACCTCTGGAGTCTTCAGCCCCAGACAGCGCCAAGCTGGGGCCTAGTCATCAGAGCGAGGACCCCAGGCTCCGACTGGACCCGTGGAACAGAGTGTGAGTTCACAATAAATCCCCAAATTTTAAATCTGACAAATACCAAAAGCATTACAAAATCCAGAAAAAATGGTATAAAATTATTAATTAATTACCCTACCCACTTCTACAATATTTTTTTTCTACATTACTTGGCTGCATCACATATGACAATTACTTTTTATAAACCATCTTCTATAGAGAAAATGGAAAGATAATAAATTCTTTCCTCTGAACATTGATTGCAAATTGTTTTTCTTATTAATAGTGAGACACATAAAACATGTGACTTTACTTACAGACACCCCAATTGTTTGTTGTAATGCTACGGGTTTGTGCTGTGCAAATACAGAAATTCTCATGAATTCTATTTTGTCCACATGTCCTAAAAATGTGTCGTACCTTTGTAATTGTAGTTATACATTGTACATTTATATATGTATGTTTATCATAGTATGCTATTGGCAGGAAAAAACTTCTGCTTTTACCAGGTGGCAATGAGAACCAACTCTTTCACTTAACAATTTTACATGTCGAAAGATAGGAATCATTTGTAATATAGCTACTGGCCATTTGGTTTTCAGTTCTCTTAAATGTCTGTTCATATCCTTTGGCTATTTTTCTAATTTTTTGCGATTTTTCTTATTGATTTGGATGTATTCTTTATATATCTTAATACTTCTTGCTTTGCAAAACTTTCTCTAATCTGCTGTCAAAGAGACGCACTGTGATAATTTTTAAGTTAAAAATTTTTTTTCACATTTAGTTCTTTAATCTATCTGAATTTTGTTTTCGCAAAGGTGTGACTTTATCTTTTTGCTGCAAGAAAGTAACATTATACCATTACCACTACTGAATAGACCATCCTTTCCTCACTGAGTTAAGATGTTATCTGTATCATAAAATAAGTCTCTACATCTATTTAGACCTAGACAACACACACATTATATCATAAGAGTGTTGTATGTAAATTTCTGAAATAGATGGATAGTAAATGCTAGAGAAACCACAATCCTGAAGGAGTACACTATTGTGAATAACTGAATTTTCCAGAGAGCTAGGGGGCAGCACTTTAAGGTTCAGAACTTTTTAAATATCAATTTTGAAGGGATATTATTCTAAATGAAATATCCCTATTTTTTATTTATCCTTTGAGTTACAACTCTAACAACTGTTCCTTGTAACATTTCAAACTGCAAGGGGGAAACGCATTTTGGCACTATTAGACCAAACTAATAAAGAAAACTTCATTATTATAAATTCATAGAAATAAGGGAAGAAATACAAACAAGTTTGAAAAAATACATGACCAAGCTAGAAAGAAAGAGAAGGAAAGTCCCCGGTGCTAAAACAAAAGGGAAGATTAAGAGCAGAGCTGTGAACTCACAAGCTGGAGCTGTGGCATCCTGGAGGGATATAGAATCAGTGATAAACTGGAGGGTCCAGGAGCTGGGGTTTTCATCTCTGTGCTAGGGCGGATGTGACTTTGGGGCCCCATATGTTCGGGGTACGTAGAACTGAGATACCTGTAGACAACTGACCTCTGGGAAGGCTGCCTCCTCACAAAAAGGTGAACTTGAAAAACTTTCTCTGCCAATACCTCTGCCCAGGGAAGTGATAAGAAGCTGTGGGTGAAGAAGGAAAGTTAAAAGTCTGAGCCATGTACCAGTGATTCTTACCAAAGGCATGATAAGGGAAGCATCACAACAAAAAAATTAATGTTATCAATGAGTCCTGATGTGGGGTAACATCTGGGGCACCAAAGTCACATCCAAGAAAAGTTATTTCAGTGCAACACAATAAGAAAAATAGATTAATATATGAAACAGCTGTTAAGAGACAAGGAGGAAAGAATCAAGAAGGAGAGTGTATAAAGAATGGCAATACTGAGAGATAATGACTGAAACATTTTCAGAATTTGACAGAAATCCTCAGATTAAAGAAAAAATACCTCACCTAGTTAGGATGAACAAAAATAAATTCACACCTGGAGAAATCATAGTAAAGTGTGAATGGTCAAAAATAATCAAAGTATGAAACTTCAAAATACCTAGTTTAGTTAGGATGAATAAAAATAAATTCACAGCTGGAAAAATCATAGCTAAAATATAAAACATCAAAAACAATAAAAATCACTCAGATGAAAGCTAGATTATCAACAACAACAAAAAAATGTATGCTGATAGCTATCTTCTCAATGACCATAATAGAGGCTAAAAACAAGAGAGTATTTTCAAACTACTGAAACAAAAGAGCTGTCATCCTTAAATTTTAAAAGTATTTAAACTCTCATTTAAGAATTAGATTAAAAATACATTTTTAGGTAAATGTTTTTAAAAATACTAATGGATGTACTTTAGGAATAAGTATATGGATCATGAAAAGAGTAGGATATATATGAAGCAGAGAAGAACAAAGGCATTAGAAAACATCTGGATAAATCTAAATAAACATTAACTGTAAAAACAAGAGCAAAGACTAATCTGGAGTTAAAGGATTCAAAAAGAAGGTGAAACTAAAATATTTCACAACTGTGACAGGAAGACAGGAAGCACAGTAATTCAAGCCCGTGTGTTCTAAGACGCTTCGATTGTTCAAGATAAAGTCAGGCCTGTTGATTTTTATTAGCTTTTTAGAATCAAACATGCATGTTAAAAATTTAAGGATAATTACTAAGTAAATAAGAAAAGAATCTATACCACGAAACCAGTCGAGAGATAAAAAAGGAGAGGAATAAAGAAAAGTTGATCAATCCAACAGAAAGACTCTATGATCTTACAATTCCCCTACTAGCTGCATATCCTAGAGAGACTCCGGCACATGCACGAAAGATATATTAAGTGAAGTAAGTCAGACAGAGAAAGACAAATAGCATCTGATATCACCTATATGGGGAATCTAAAAAATATTGACATTTGATATATCTAAGTGATGGGTAGACAGGTGTCTGCTACAGTTTCTCTACTTCTCCATATATTAAAGTTATTCATCTTAAAATTTAAAAAACTATTCAAGTAACTCAGAGGTATATAAAGCAAAATCAGTCTTCTATTCCTCTCCTCTGACAATTTTATCTTCCCGTATTTTTCTGTTGCTTGTGCAAGAATATATGCATATACTTTTAAAAATTGTATCATAGTTTACATATTATTCTGGAACTTAATATTTGACTCAGTATATTGTAGACAATTTCTTCCAAGTAAATACACAAAGATTTCTTTGTATTTTTTCACAGTATGAATTTATCATAATTTTCTCCACTGATTCCCATATTGATTAGATTTCCAGGAATGTTTTTTTGTTTGTTTGGGGAGAACAACTAAAATTTGCTACTAAAATAATTCTGTAATGCTGCACTTTTATTTCTGTCAGATAAATTCCCAGAAATGAGATTTCTGGATCAAAAAATATATACATTTTACATTTTAATAACTATCACTAAATTGCTTGCAATAACAGTTATAATTTTTCAGTCCCACCAATTGTGTACAATAATGCCAGTTCCATGTCTCCTGGCCAGCATTAGAAGTTATCGATCTTTTCAATCTTTGGCATTCTAAATTACTGGGTGGGTTTTTGTTTGTTAGCTTATTTCATTTTCCTAACAACTTGTAAACTTGAGCATCTTTCCTATGTTTACTGGACACTTGTGTTTTCTCCACTGGAATTACCTGTTAATATTTTTTGCTCTTGTTAAAAATAATTTGGTATCTTCTATATAACTTGCTCATTTGCTCAGTAAACATTCATGGAGCAGACAGTGAGGGCCTGACAATGGCAATTAAGATACGGATGGTACCTTCAAGGAACTTGTAGCCTAGTAGAGGGATTTGAGTGATAAAGTGTTACATGCACTGCAAGAAATGTCAGTCCAAACAGAGCACAAGGGAGACACTTTGGAGACCCAGGAAGGATTGGAAAGTTCACTTCAGAATGTGATGCTTCTGCTACTGTGTCTTGAAAATGAATGAGTATTTGCCAGGCATTTCCCACGGCTGGGAATCAGTGTGAGCGAGAAGAAACGGTGTATTAAACCTCGCAGATGAGTGCTTAAGAGTTGTGACACTGAGATAGGAAATCAGGAGTTGCAGCTTCAGGAAGAGAATGAGGACGAGGAATTCCAAGTGCCTGTGACATATCTGGCTGAAGACATTCAGTGAGTAGTTGAATAAATATGTCCGGAGCGCAGAAGGCTGGTCCGAGTTAGAAATCTAGATTTGAGAGTCATCAACATACCGGTAGCGATATGTCATTAGTTACAGCAACGACATTAGTTACACCAGTTATAGAGCTGGTGAAGCTGTACCAGCTCTCTGGGGTTTCCGGTGTGAAGGATGATTTGTCAGCAAACTAAATGGCCTCCAACTGCTATTGTTTAAAGCTCTTATGTCTGCTTTATTGGTTTTTTTTTTTTTAATGTATCTTCCTTTGTTTTGACTAGTCATTCTTGATGGTGTCAAGTATCACCTATTATACTCCATTTTCTGCCTACTTTTCTTTTAACATCTTTATTGGAGTATAATTGCTTTACAGTGGTGTGTTAGTTTCTGCTTCATAACAAAGTGAATCAGCTATACCTATACATATACCCCACTACGTTTTTAAGAAGTTCTGTACGTAGAGATTGGCTAATATCCCCCCAAATTTAGGATTGTGGGTGTATATTAATATCAGTATCTATGAATGTATCTAACTAGAGGTGGATGAGGAGCTGTCTTGGTAAAATACTGAGACATATGGAGGTTTTGTCTTTTAAGAAGTTTGTGGTTTATGCCCTTATTCTGGTGTGTTTTCCAGAATAGATTAAGGGGTCAGATACTTGGGTTCTGGATCAGTGAAACTTTGCTATGTTAACAGACTGAGACATAATCTCAGCATCTTTAACTGCCTTCCCTTTACAAATGAGCTATTTATGAATTGAATTTTTAAAGAAACTCATTTAACCAAATGATTTACATTTTAATTCCAGACACACTTTAAGATGAATCTTTAATAGCCCTACTTCTATCACTTCAGCTTGAAGACCATCATCATCAAGCAGGTCAGGGCTAACAGTGAAATGCAGATAGCACCCTCACTGTTTAAATATGCCCATCACTCAATCCTTAGTAAATTACGTAATATTTTGTAATCAAATCAGTACTCCAAATTATTCTGATTTAGGAATTCTAACCTGATCTCCTATTTTCTTTTCATTTGGCATTGCATTTTGTATTTTACTTTATACTATCAAAGCAAGATATGCACATGGTTAGAAAATCAAACAGAAGAGCTGATCGTGAAGAGTTTGCTCCTCCATCCTTCCAACACACTAGTTTGCTCTTTAGAGGCAATTCTTTAAAAATATTTGTTTCGAGTCCCTTTGGGATGTCGCAACAATTTTTTAAATTGCTCATTAGTGTTTGTGGTTTTATAGCTTTTTTAGACAGTGTCTTCTGACTTCCTACTGATAGATGAAGGTTAATCTCATCTGTATCTCCCTACTTCACGTCCCCATGTTTTACCACTGTTTACACTTTTTCTATTAGATACCTCTGCAGTGTTAAACAGCTTGTTAAACCTCCAGTTGCTATCCCAACAACCACAGCCAATATCTCTTGATCCCCCAATAATGATCAAGACATTGATAACACCGGCTTTCCCTACACCTCTTCAACTCCAACCCATCTCCTAATTTCTTACTTTTTATATTATTGAGGTGGATAACCTTTACATTCTTTCTTAGAATACAATTAAGTCTCTGATTTGTTTATGAGTTATTTTTTTAAATTTCTGTTGGACTATAGCTGATTTACAATGTTGTGTTAGTTTTTGCTGTACAGCAAGGTGAATCAGTTATACATATATGTATATGTATATCCACTCTTTTTTTAGATTCTCTTCCCATATAGGTCATTACAGAGTACTGAGTAGCGTTCCCTGTGCTATGCAGTAGGTCCTTATTAGTTATCTATTTTATATACAGTAGTGTGTATATGTCAATTGTTAATGGGTTAATTTTTAAATCGAAATTTCACAGCTGTAACTGAGCAGGTGGCCCCTCTGCTTAAGGGAAAGACCAGAGAGAAAAGGATCTTTTGCAGGGCAGCCAAGCAAGGAGACAGGAGGCAAAGCTCAGCTGTCTCCTCCACTGGCTTTTTTTTTTTTTTTTTTTTTTTTTGCGGTACGCGGGCCTCTCATTGTTGTGGCCTCTCCCGCTGCGGAGCACAGGCTCCCGACACGCAGGCCCAGCGGCCACGGCTCAGGGGCCCAGCCGCTCCGCGGCATGTGGGATCTTCCCGGACCGGGGCACGAACCCACGTCCCCTGCATCGGCAGGCGGACTCTCAACCACTGCGCCACCAGGGAAGCCCTCCACTGGGTTTTGAGTGTGATATTTATCACAGGAATGGGGACTGGGAGGGTGTTGGACTTGAGAAAAGATTGGGGAAAGTAAAGGGAAGTTTCAAGGGTCCTCTGCACAGGCACGAGTGTCTTCCTGTCTGTGCAAATTTGTGCAAATTTGGGGGGGTTCCGTGTGTTACATGTGGTGGATTTTTGGCCCATGACGTCTGAAGTTCACTGATTGGTCATCTAGTCCCTCAATGATCCTGTGCAATGTTCAGTGCAAGGAGGTTGCCAGCTAGCTGCTTCTTCATCTGTGATTTTCCTGCTGTTCTGCAGCTAAGCTCAAAGGTCTTAATTAATCATCTTTTGCCTTGTTTTAATCAAGGCAAATGGATATGGGGGTATGGTTTCACAACTCAAAGTTTACAGTATTATGAACATGTAAATTCTGTTTCCTGCAGAGTCAAGTTGTGGGATTGGATTACATTCCTTCTTCTGTAGATCGCATGTCACTACTGCTGTGCCAGTCAAAGGAGACATCTCTACAGTTAAGTTCAGGTAGGTCCTCCTTTCTCTGCTCTACCATATGTCTCTACTATATTCTCAAGCTTCTCAAAACTCATTCTATCTAATCAATTGAATCTCCTTCTAACCCTAAGACCTGAATCAGGAAATCTTGAGCCCCTTGCTCAAATCTGAACTGGTTACTCTTTAGGTGTCAAACTACCATTTGGGGATTATATACTATTGCTCTTCTGGTTTGGCACTTCAGTCTCCTAAAGCTTACCTTGTCCTTTTTTTTTTTTTCTTTTTTTTCTTTAGTTGGAACATGTCTAAGCA
Organism: Delphinapterus leucas; assembly: GCF_059928025.1. Lineage (NCBI taxonomy): Eukaryota > Metazoa > Chordata > Mammalia > Artiodactyla > Monodontidae > Delphinapterus > Delphinapterus leucas. The sequence continues at coordinate 69,555,725 of NC_143145.1, read as the reverse complement.
ACTATTTAAGAATTGATGAACATCTAACACATATATATGGAATCTAAAAAGAAAAAAGGTTCTGAAGAACCTAGGGGCAGGACAGGAATAAAGATGCAGATGTAGAGAATGGACTTGAGGACACTGGGAGGGGGAAGGGTAAGCCTGGATGAAGTGAGAGAGTGGCATGGACTTGTATATACTACGAAATGTAAACTAGATAGCTAGTGGGAAGCAGCTGCATGGCACAGGGAGATCAGCTCGGTGCTTTGCGACCACCTAGAGGGGTGGGATAGGGAGGGTGGGAGGCAGACGCAAGAGGGAGAAGATATGGGGATATATGTATATGTATAGCTGATTCACTTTGTTATAAAGCAGAAACTAACACACCATTGTAAAGCAATTATACTCCAATAAAGATGTTAAAAAAAACCCTATTCAATCAAAAAAGATTGAAGCTGAAAAAATTACAATAATGTTGAAAAAAATAAAGTAAGTTACTTAGAATATTTTTTAAATGATGAATGGAAAGAAAATATTTTGAGTCCTTGAAGTCTAAAAATCTCTTTAATTTCCCTCACATTTTACTGATAGTTTAGCCAAGTATAGAATTGTAGGTTGAAAATCATTTTTACTCAGAAATCTGAAGACTCTTTGCCAGTGAAAAGTCTGATGACAGCTGCTCCTTGAAAGCTCTTAGGAATTTAGCATGTGTTCTTAAAATAAAACATACCTATTGAGGACCTAAGAAATTCCAAATGGCCTTTTCCCTTATATTTTCAACTACAGACAAAGCTTCAAAGTTAAATTATAGATACCTGATCTGTTAAGAAATCTAAGTATTAGTTATGGTATGTAAAAATAATTCATTCTTACAACCTTTAGAGTTCTGCAAATAATTGGCCACACCAATCAAATGATCAGGCTGGGGTCTTCCATACCTATTCTAATAAGGAGTTTGAATCTTATGTGGGCACTTGTTTCTTTTTCTGCTATGTTATAACTTGAAAATAGTGAAGTCCTACCCCCTAATCAAGTACTGTTGATCCTAATATAAAAAATAGCATGAAACTAATGATTAACAGTGAAGACAAAAGCACCATTGGGGCTGATTTTATTAAGGGAGACTGCTCAATATCTTTTGATACTAGAATTTTAATTAAAAGTGTTATGTGTTCCAATTTTTCATTTCCTTACCTTCCATGGGAAGATTGCCAAGCCTGAAGGATTAAATACAAAACCAGAAATAATTAAAAGACATAATAAAAGCGAGACTTTTAAGTAAACTTTTTTCATGTGCTTATGCTCTGAGTTCATTTTAGGTGAAAAGAAAGCTAGTGATATTACCTTAGTTGAGTTGTCTGCTAAATATTCTATGTACATAATTGCCATTACAATCCAAACATTCATAAGCTTATTTCTTTCTACAATTCCACTTCTGTGTTACTTAATGTTACCAAAGAAACATAATCTTTTCTGCAACCAGAAAATCAATGATGAGTGCCCCCTAAATGATATCAAGAAACATAAACAATATTACTGATTTTTACTTGTTTCTTAATTCTGTTTACAATTTGTAGGTAATTTCAGATGGCTGATTTCTGAATTCGTACTGAATTATCTATGCCCCTTAAAGCCATAAAGATTTGAGGCCTAATTGCCTTTGCATCCAGCATCCCAGCAGCATAGCCAGCCAGGGTACCACTGTCAACTGTTCCCACACCTGAATATAGAAACACAAGGAAACATTTCTACACGGGGACTTCTGCGCTACCATTGCCTTGCTGCTCCTTAGTGCTCAAAGCATAAATGCATGCCTTTGTTTTGCAACATTCTATTGAATTTTCTTCCTACTGGATTTAATTTAACTTGATGTAATGCTATTACTTTTTTCCAGTAGTCGGTGTTGTCTTATATATTTAGTAAACAGTCAAATTATGTTATTTTCTTTTATGGAATTTCAGCCTCCTTTTGAAATCTGGCAGCACTGAGACCAGAAAAAGAAGAAAAGGACAAAGAACAAAGAACAGTTGACTGAGCCCATCTTACAGGGATCACTGCCTTTGGTACTGTTATTTTCTTTGTAGCTGTAGCCCTCCTCTAAAATGCGAGTCAACTCCATCATTACCTTACTGTTATCTCCCATTTCACCATAAACTTAGACCTGCATCTTAAATTTTTTGTGTGTGGAGTTACAAGCCATCTGGTATATCTCACCAAATCTAACTCTAATAATACTATCATCTGTGAAACAGAACATATATGTCATTTTTTATATTTTACATTCGTGTGGTACATCACATCTTAGGAATTATGTATTATATATTTAATCTCATTTAATGCTCAAAGAAATACTGTGAGAAGGGGATTATTAATCCTATTTCACAGATGAGAAAACAGGGGCTCAGAGAGGTAAAGGGATTTCCCTAGGGCCACACAGCTATTCATTATCAAGGCCAGGACGCTAGCCCAGCCTTCTGAAACGAAGTCTACACTTTTACAAACATCTAACACCTATTCAACGTCCCCTCTGGTTCTTTCCCACCTATCACAACGGGGGCAAATTCAAAAGAGAGCAACAGTTCACATGACTCTCAGGTCAATGTATTTCAGCATGTCTTATTTCAGATTAAGTGAGGAAAATCGTCCATGGCCTGACAATCCAGGTTTTCCTCCATCTTGTGCCAACCGACACTGTCAACCCTATTATTCTCTAATCTCTCATGTGCACTTTTGCTCTAGTGAGACCAAGGAACTTCTTTTCTAAGAAATGTTAAACATTTAAATTGTTACAAAAATTTCTGTTATCAATTAATTTTGACAAAGTCCCCACTGTGAGTAAGCTACTCAGAAGACACACAGGGAAAAGAAGAACCCACATTTTCTGAGTGCCTTCCGTGGTTGATATCTCTATGTATATGAGTTTAATTAGCCTTTAAAGCAAGTTTTCAAACCATATAAAAGTATATCCTTTTCCTTTTTACAAAAAACGTACCCGAGGCTTAGAGAAGCTAAGTAACTTGCCCACTCTCACGGCAATTCCTTGAGTTTGTTTTGAACTTCATAGATGACTGTAATTTCAAAGCTCATGGTTTTTCATTTTGTCTTTACCAAATTTCTCTCCAGTCGCTGATCATCTGATTAGAGAAACAGATGACCTTTGCAGTGCTCTATAAAAAGCAATGATGAGAGAGCACTAATACATATATTAGACATCCAATATAATGTACTGTAGAAAAAAGCATGTCTGTTCTAAATGTGAAATGCTACCATTTTCTAAGATAAATGAGTAGCAAATAATGTGTTATAGCTTAAGAGAGAACAAAACCTCTTCTGCCTAAAGTAGTCAAGGAAGGCTTCAGGGAGTAAGTGAGACTATGATTATTACTTAGGTGGGACTTTTTAGAATTCCGATTGATGGAGAAGGAAGGAAAGAGTATTGCAGGATAAGAATGTGGTGTGGTTGAAAGTGTAGGACTGGGAAAAGCCGAGTCTCTTTGAGGGATAGTGACTAGTGTGGATAGTGAGGGTGGAAACATGGGCTGGAGTCAATCATGGAAAAGTCTGAACCTCAGGCTAAGGGGTTGGGGATTTATTCTATAGGTAGAAGGGAATCTTTTTTTCTTTATTATTTTTTTGGTGTCACCACATGGCCTGCGGGATCTTAGCTCCCTGACCAGGGATCAAACCCAGGCCCCTTGCAGGGCAAGCACAGAGTACTAACCACTGGACCACCAAGGAATTCCAGAAGGGTATCATTTTTAAATCCAGCTGAGATGGGATGATAGGAGTGTTTGGGGAAGGTGATAGTGGGGGAAAGAATTCATACTGGAGGGAATTATGGGAACGAGGTAAAGTATGAAGAAGTTTTGTGTGTGTGTGTGTGTGTGTGTGTGTGTGTGTGTGCGTGTGCGCACATGCCCGCAAGACTGGGTTAGGAGACTATGAAAGAAAAGTCAAAGAGACTTGGTAAGTAACTGAACGTGGGAAGCAGCAAGCAATGAGTTAAGATGCCTGCCAAAGCTTTCCAGCAGGACGATGGAAAGAACAGAGGTAACTTAGCAGGCCTGGAGATTGAGGGGAGGAACTGTTTCAGATGAATTTATTTGAGGCGATGGCAGAATATCCAAGTGGAAGTCTCCAAGAGACAGCCAGAAATGTAACACTAATTGCAATTATCAAGGGTTAGAAAATATGGCTTTGGGAGTCATCTGGATCTAGATGAAGGTTCTAGAGGCAGTGATGGCCACCAAGAGAGAAAAAAGCAGGGACATCAGAGAGAGGCTGTGGTCAGCACTGATTCTAACTTTCCTAATTTTATCATTTCCGTGCGACTTTCTAAGGGATAACCCAACTTGTGGTAGAAATTATTATATATCTTTTAGCTACTAAAACTGTCACTCTAGCTGTGATAGATATAAAATTGTTCATAAAGTGTGACAAGAAGGAAATAGGGAAGGAATATCAAATAGGAACACCAAAAACTTGGCTAAATCTATATATTTCTTAAGGGAAAAAAACAGAAATTGTATAGAAATTATATAGAAAAAATAGAAATTGTATAGAAATTATTTACTCTGACATTGTCAAGTAGGTTTTCATTTAGACATAAGACATGTTGAATCTTAATTCTCTAAATCATAATTATGGATAAAGCAATAAGTAGTCCAAGTATTTAATAATGTTAATGTTTATTATGTGATATAACTATATATTTTCAATATACAATGAGGCCCAAAGATATATTACATAATGTGCCTTATTATTTAAATGATCGAAGTATCACATTTCTTAGGTGCTCTTTACATTAGCAAGTATTATTAGGATAAAGTGTTCTAAAGCACATTGTTTTTTCTTGAGAATAAGAAAAGTAGCTCTTTATCGTAAGCAGGTTACACTCTTTAAGTCTAAGTGTCATTTTGTTTTGCTTTGCTCTGTTTTGTTTTCAAGAGGGGCTTACTATAAGTACTTGATACTTTGAGAAGACAATATTTTATAATAACTTTTCATATCTTACAATAGGGATGTTTCAAAAATAGAGGTTTTGGTTATCTTAATCTCACTCTTCTGTTGTATTTATTTTGTGACACTAAAGTAACCTCAAAGTTACTTCCGTTCATTCCTCAGACACAGGATTTGTAAATCTGTTTCCTCGTCAGTCACTCTGGTAGTACAGTTGTAATGTTCCTCTTCCTATTTTCTTTTTTAATCATTTATGTTAATCTTTTCCAAATTCTCTCTAATCTGGCCACGTTCTTCTGGTAATAAAGTGTACAGATTCGACTGTAATTTTCCAGGTCAAATTGTAACAGTCATCTAAATGTCAACAGTCACATTTTTCAAATGGGGATCCCAGGAGTAGTTTATATAGGTCTGCAAACCAAACAATAATACTGTCTATAGGCACTCAAATCTCATGCTTCGGGGAATAAACTGGAGTGTCTGTAAAGAGATAGGAAAGTGTTCCTTCCTCAGCATTCACTATTTAACTAATTCAATTTATCCACTCGGCTTTTTCTGTGTAACTTTTCTTTTGCATTAGTTTCCAGTTCTGCAACTATTGGTAATTGCCATAGGTGATATAGAAAATTACATAAGCCAATAACCTGGCACTGTATTGAAATTCTCGTTCCTGGGAACTCTCTTGAGCTTGTAGTTCTTAATAGGTAAATTTCATTTTATGTATATATAGAAACACATTCTCCTCCAAACAACAATTTCATGACATCCTATACGGTGCCCTTCAAATTTTCAAATAAACTTTGTGCAAAATGCTGAAACTTAAAGATTTCTCATTGGAATATAAGTATTAGAAATGTTTTTTTGTTTTGTTTTGTTGTTGTTTTTGTTTTTGGCTGTGCCACGGCTTGCGGGATCTTAGCTCCCTGACCAGGGATCGAACCCGTGCCCCCTGTAGTGGAAGCAGGGAGTTCTAACCACTAGACTGCCAGGGGATTCCCAGAAATGTTTTAAATTAATGCAATTCATAGTAGAAAAGATGATGAGGCTTACACTAGATTTCTCTTGTTTCAATTGTTATCAAACGCAGTTGTCATAACATTACACTTAGGAATTTCAAAGCAGTGTAAGAGAATGACATGCTTCTTTTTGTGTGTACTATCATTAGCTAACCCTACCTGGTACCAGTGATGGACACCCGCAGCTAATATCAGGGGCTAGTTTGGGAGGTAAATATATGTCGTGAAAGAGGGAAGAAGAGAAATTCTCTAATTTTCTGCAGGTGAGATTTCATCCCCCTACTCAAATTAGCATGAACCACTGGATGTGGTTCTAATTTTTGTTGCTGTTCTCAGGAGAGGTTAGTTTTCTATTGAACTCACTTTCTTATGTGCTGGGAAGGAAATGATAGGATGAGTCATGGCCGACTTAGAGCTCAGGATGATTTGTGTTACTAACATCTCTTTAGTGTTACTAATATCTCTCAACACAGTGCCATGTGAACTGATCCATTGCTGGGGCAGTATGGGGACTTCCATGATAGCTGGAGGAGAAAGTCCAATTAGATAGCTTTCATGCTAATTAGATTCATTTAACAGGCTGAATTTCCATGTTTGATTCTCCATTCCCATATCTGATTATCTCTATGAGCAATGCAATTAACTAAATCAAATATTAACTATGACAGATTCTAAAATCTGGTTGGGCCTAGTTTAGCTCTGCATAGAGTACAAGTGATGGTGGGGGGATGAGAAAAAAATAGTCTTTTCAAAATTTTCATCTCTGTGTTTTAAATTCCAGTCAAAATCACTTGCTCTTGTTTTCTAAAATACATACCTGCGTTTGTTGAAAGAAGTCTTCATGTTTTCAATTGAAAAGGATTAGACTAATAAAAAGAACCAACCACCTAACATGCACATTGACAGTATTTAACTTCAAATAATGTACATAATATATAAAATAATAATATATTATATGAAGTAAAATATTGACTGTCATAATTAGCATATACATGTAATTCTATAAACTGACACTTTGTTAGTAGTAATTAAACAAAGGTTGGCATTAGTGAAAATAATTGTTTTATATCTGTATTTTTAAATCTGTGTGCCTTCTGATATGTGTTTTGCAGTTTTGACTAGTTATGCACATCTAGTCATCTTTAATACTAAATGCTTTTCAATAATTACTGTGTTAAATGCTTGATATAATTTTCCTGAATATACAGTGCTAGCATGCTTTAAAAAAGCTTTGATTTTATATTTATTACCATAATATATTTTATTTAGAACAAAACATTAAAGCACAACTTTAATTAGTAGGGAGAAATAATTGTCAGGCTATGGATCCCAGTAATGATCAGTATTTCTACTTGATACTGCAAGGTTTTAAAGGTGCAAGAGTGCTAACAACAGGAAACACCAAGAATTATGGCAGCATTACTTTTTCGTCATTCTGAGAATTAGTGGCCCTTTGGGGAGGATGTCTCTGTTGAATGTACTGTCAGCTCAGGCTTCATTCTCAGAAGGGAACAAAGGCACTGTCAGAGTATCTGCCACAATTAAAACCCAACTGCTAGGTCCACTCGGAAATTTCTCCGAAAAGACCATGGGTAACTAATTTAATTTTGCTTGCCGTGGCTGTATCTTGGCTTCTGAGAGACAAAGTCCTTGCAAAGCCAGGAAGGACATGTTATATCATTATATCCACTTTTTGCTTATAATAATGTAAAGTCTGGGGCTGAGAAAAATGTCCTTGCATTTGCAAAGAGGGCTCTTTCACTTGTAACTGGTTGTATTTCCTCTACTGTTGGAGATTATCCATTTGCTACTTATCCAAAGCCCAGATTATTCTAAGAGCCTCAGAAGCTTTCTGATCCACTGTGCTGGTGGTATGTTCACAATCTGGAAGTGTTTTGTCCTTCGGCGTGGATCGTGATCCACACAGATACCTCCCTATGTAAGCCTGAAAGCCTTCATCCTAGTGCATGGCAACATGCCTCATCCCAAATGTACCCAATCTTGACACATCAAATCTCAGACAAATGTTATGGAGACAACTAGTGAGTGGTGTGGGTGATCATCATCAATCTACCTGCTAGAAAAACAAAAGATGCCTGTCCTACCTCCATTCACTTTAAGGACCAGCAACAAATTCTTTCTTTTTCTTTTATCTCCTTTTTCCTTTTTTTTTTTTTTTTTTTTTTTGCAGCCTCTCACTGTTGTGGCCTCTCCCGTTGCGGAGCACAGGCTCCGGACGCGCAGGCTCAGCGGCCATGGCTCACGGGCCCAGCCGCTCCGCGGCATGTGGGATCTTCCCGGACCGGGGCACGAACCCATAGTCCCCTGCATCGGCAGGTGGACTCTCAACCACTGCGCCACCAGGGAAGCCCTCCTTTTTCCTTTTTGTAGATTGTCTTTGGCGACTCCTACATTCATCTTAACCAGATTTCCACCCTAAAATTTGAAAATAATACTTTATACACTATTTCCCACATGAACTTGAAACACCCTCTGAAACAAGAAGAAAGATGTTATCAGAGTGGGGTGAGATAGAGGGAAATAGCCTAAAATTTTAAGGTCACACTATCTTAGGTCAAATTCCAATTCTGACAGCGTGATCTTGGGCAAATAATTTAAATTTTCTCTGGTTCAGTTACTTTCTTTATTAACTGGAATAATAATGATAGTATCTACCTCAAAGAGCCATTATAAGGATTAAATTAGCCAATACCCATAAAGAATTTAGCCCATTCAGTCCCTGACATGTTGTAATGTCTCTGTAAAATTTACCTGTTATTACACAGCACAAATACATAACAGAGATGGGGCTCAGATCTGACTAGGAATCCAATCCTTGTTCTACCATGTCCTGGAAAAACATGATTAAATATTTTTTATGTAGCATATTTTTGGAATTTCCAGTTAACTGGTCCCAGAAATCCTTTACCCCCAACTTCATGGATTCCTAAGAACTAACTGGGTTGCTTAGATACTAATGACGTTGGGAAGTAGCTCCAAAGATTGATTCAAACACTGTACTTATATTCCTGCTACTACATAGCAAAAAAATGTTGTGCTTAAGCATTTGACATTTTCCAAAAAGTTCATGCTCCCTACAAGACCTGTTAAAAAAAATACAAGTACAGTCACTCTGGAGTTTATCTCTTACTTTAAATCTTCAAAGGACAGCCAAATCTGTCTCAACTAAATTCAAAAGAATCAGTGAAATAGTACTTATCTCCTCAACGATGAACACACAAGCGGCTCATTTATTTTTCAAACTTTCACTGCAATGTGCGAGTGAAGGATTTCAGTGGCTGCTAGGACTCTGTGGGTTGCTCTAAATTGCCCAGTTTTCCTACCTTTTTATTTGGAAGGGAAAAAGAAGGCAGTTTAGGTGTAAGAATGTGGTAAATTCTAATCACCCTTCAGTGCCTGCTTTCTTGTATGATGGTGAGCACCACAGCAGTATTTTCTCCATTAAAAAAAAAAAAGTATAGTCCTAATCTATATGTATATTTGCTTTATAATGGTGCTGATGTTTAAAGAAGATAAATATTCACCCATCTTTTGGTAAAACCAAGTTATACCAAATAAAAGTAAGCCTGCCTTTCAACTGTTAAAGTAACTCCTTTAGCTGGTTAATGTTTATCCTTCCAGAAGACACACACACACACACACACACATATTTACATTTATATTTGTGTATTTTTTTCCTTTAATGGGGTTCACATCATTCTTAAAGACTCCTCTTTTAAACTAAATTTTGTTTTTGATTTTACTCATATGTCATAAACTTCTTTCCATTTAACTTTTTAAATAAAGTTAAATCAAATTCTAATTATTTAGCCTCCAAAAAACTTGTAAATTCTTACCCTTCTGCTTTTAACATTTTAAAATATATTCTTTATCCAGTCTTTACTACTTTATTCTTTCTTATACAGGCTCTTTCTGGAAGTCAACTTGCCAATGAAAATTCCAATTTGATAGGTTAAAGTGTAGTCAGTAACGATGTTATTCAGATTATAGTAAATATTTTTCAAACACTTTATTCAACAAAAAATACCCAAAACCTATTTTGCTTGATATCGTGTGTATATACATAAATATACCAATACACCAGCATTATGATGTATGAGGAAACACATGCTTCATCTAAATTGATCTAATGACACACATAAGAGTATTTCAGGTTAAACTTATATTAAAGTGATTTTTTTTACCAAGTATTATGAGGAAAGCATTCTGACATTTTAAACAGATATTTCTCTCCTTTACTTTTAATATAATTTCATCAAATCTCATGATAAATCTGAAAAATTGAAATACAAGCAAGAGGAACATTTCCATAAATATCAATAAAGGTTAAAAACAAAAGATGGCTTAAGGAGCAATGTGAAAACGTCTGACTTTTTAGTTAGATCATTTAAATCTTTTCTTCGGAGAATAACTAAAAAAAGACAAAATTATATACACTAAGGCAGTAAAACCACATGGTGATAATCAACACAAAAGAGTTTTTGCAGCATTCCAGAATTCAAGCTGTGCACATGGAGAACTGAGCTTTTCCAAAAAATTTGTATACTAAGGGTTATTCTCTATAGCCCATTTGAGCTATGAGTAATTTTGTAAGTGGAATTAGATTTTACTTCCAAAGATTGTTTTTCCATATCATTGCAGGCGTACAGACAGGACTCAGGCATGATGGATAATTACTCCTAGCACCCTCCTTCCCATGATGGAGATAGCAGCAGTGTGTTTTACTCAATAGATAATCTGCTCTCTTGATCAATGACCACTTAGTAGGAAAATGTATTCAGATCTCTGAACTATAATGGAAACTTAAGGTAAAAAAAAGTTTACATTTTTAAAATGTTAACATTTAAAATGTTAAATGGTGGTGCAGTGGTTGAGAGTGGTTGAGAGTCCGCCTGCCGATCCAGCGAACACGGGTTCGTGCCCCGCTCCGGGAAGATCCCACATGCCGCGGAGCGGCTGGGCCCGTGAGCCATGGCCACTGAGCTTGCGCGTCCGGAGCCTGTGCTCCGCAACGGGAGAGGCCACAACAGTGAGAGGCCCGCGTACCGCAAAAAAACAAAACACTTGTAAAATAATTAAATTCTTATTGAAGGTGATCAGTGATACTGATGTAGGGCTTGTAAAGTAAGGGGATTTTTCACACCCATCAATTTATGCAAGGTCATACCACCCCTAAAACGAATCTTAAGTAGTCTTTCTAGACAAAATATTTTGTAAATCCCATTCATTTAACAAATATCGAGTTCCTGAGAGAAGTTGCAAAATAAATATTTGTTGGATGAATAGGTATTTTTTGTATGTGTAGCTTTGGGTTATATGTAAAGAACGCAAACAAAGTTATAGGGAATCTACCCTGGAGAAACATTTAAAATGGTAAGACTTTTCCATAGGAAGCACATACATTCTGTAGGAAGCTGAAGGTCATATGTCTTTAAAGACAGAGCTCAGACCGAGTGCTATGGACGTCAAAAGGGAGGGGTCACGGAGGAGGCGGAGTTTAACATGGGCCGTGAAATACTGGAATGATCTGGATCCGAAACTGGGAGAGGAGCGACCCGGAAGAGACTCCAGCGGCGTGCAGTGGCATAGAAGTGTGCAGACACTGTTTGGCAGGGAATGGGGAAGCCAGCGAACATTTGTGACCAGGGAATGATAACGTCAGGGTTGTAGCTGGGGAAGAGTTATCTGCAGGAAGTCTGTATAGAGGCTGGAAAGACTGGAGGCGTAATAATGGACACCCGGCAGGTCCCTGGAAATTTGGAGCGGAAGCTTGGGAACAGGTCAGGGTTGGGGATAAAGGTCTGAGGATCTGGGAGTCCTCTATCCTTTTCCTAGTGTTCGTACTTGAGAAGCCTGGAAAACAGCAAAGGACCGGGATAGGTCCTGGGCGGAGGGCGATGGCGTCGGAAGGGCCAACATCGATACTAAACATCCTGCCCAGTATCTGGCACCTCGAAAAAACCACCCAGCACAAGGTAAGGCCCGTGGCGATGTGGGAAGTCAAAGTGTAGAGAACCCTAGATGATGGAGCGTCCCGGTGTACATCAGGGCTAAAAGAGAAGCAGGGATTAAGTGAGATACGTTTAAACCTGAGTGTGTTGGACCTTCTTCAGTAGCCATCTTTCTTGGCCTAAAGAAACTCAGAAGGGAGTCCCAACTCTAAATACACTGTCACGGCCTGCATTCTTTTTAAAAGGTTTCAAGCTACTTTGTTTCCTGTAACTGTGCAGTCTGTCTCTATTTCGTGCCTGTTGAGGAGCCCATGGGTCGGCAACCCAGAGAGCCCAGTGATGTTATTATTCAAGTTCATCCCGTCTTTACCTCGACATGAAGGTAGGGAGAGTTCTGGATGTCCATTCGGTGGCCTCCCCGAGGAGGAACTTGGCACAGTTCTCTAGATGACAGGGAGAGCAGGCCAAAGAAAGGAAGCCAGAGTAGGAATAGCGCCCCCGTGGGAAGCTAGAGTTACGGCTGCCACCGACGAGGCTTTTCCTTCAAACCCAGGAAAGCGGGGTTTGGGGGCTGACGACGGCCCCCAAGCGGAGCTGGAGGTGCTCGGAAGAAAGTCAGATCCTCTCTGCTCTCCTAGTTATCCCCGCGCTCTTTCCCCGGGATGATGCTCCGGGCCCCATCACTCAGGAGCTGTCTCTCCTCGCTCCAGTTCCCCGGGTCGAGTTGCGGGCCAGGGTCAGGGGCGTGTGGGGCGGGCGGGGGGAGAACCTAGCAACCGAGAGCAGAAGGGCCCAGGGAATCCCGCGAAGCCGCCCGAGCGCATCCCGGTGGGGCGCCCCGGGCTTTCCCCGTCGCCCTGTCCGCGGGGCCCGCGGGGCCGCGGACCCTCCCGCTCCGCAGAGCGGCAGCCGCCGAGGGAAGCAGGTGGGTGTGCAGCCGGGCCCGGGCAGCTGGGAGCGGCGGGCGCGCGGGAGGAGTGGGAAGCGCCCGCCAAGGTGTGGGCGGCGCCCTCTCGCCCGCGCCCCGGGCTCCGGGGCGCTCCCCCAGCTCGAGCGTATAGCTCCCGCGCCGTCAGGCCGAGCCCGGGCGTCCCCGGCGGTGCCCGGCCGGCCGCGCAGCCCCGCCACCCCGGCCGCCGCCCACCTCCAGAGCTGCTAGCGCCCAGGAAGAGGAAGAGAAGGAGGCGGCGGCGGCCGTCGCTCCAGCCCGCGGGTGCGCGGAGCGCGGGAGGAGGCGGAGCGCGAGGCGGGGTGGCCGCGGGCCGGTGTGCGCGCCCAAGCCGGCGCCCCCGAGCGCCCCGCCTCGCCTCCCGCGCCCAGCCTCTCCCCGGCTCCGCCACAGACACACACCCACCAAGCACCCACCGCCCTCCACCCCCGCCGGCCGCCGCCGCCGCCGCACCGCGGGCAACCCGAGCGAGCGGCAACTCCCCGGCTGGCGCGGCTCGCCTTCCCGGCTCCTTCCGCGCTGCGAGCTCAGCCTCGCTCGATTTTTCCTTTTCTATCCCAGCCCTCTCTTGTCTGGGCGGCGGCGGCGGCGGCGAGGGGGATGGGGGCCCGCGAGGGGAAGGGGGTGAAGATCGATGAAGATTATTGTTCTTTTTAAGGATGCCTTAGCTTCCTCCCGCCGCCTCTCCTTTGAGCCTTCCTACTACAGACCGTGAACCAGAGTCAGGGATGTAAAGAGAGGGGTGAAAAAAAAAACCAAAAAAAAAAAACAAAAAAAAAAAACCAAAAACGCCAGGAGCTCCAGCCAGCCGGGGAGACCCTCCTCTCCGTGGAGGGGAGGGGGATTTCCAGCGACAGATCATTGGCGAAGGGCACCGTCGCGGGGAGAGGAGCCCCGGAGGGAGCGGGGAATCCCACAGCCCTTTGTGGTGCCCGAGCCCGTGCCGCCTGCAGAGCGGGGTCGGTGGGAGCTAGGTAAGTGGCGGGGGCATTGCTGCTCCCCGAAGGGGTCTTCCTTTAAGAATGAATCATCGCGGGCAGCCTAGCCAGACTTGAGTTGCTAAAGGAATTGCAAACTGCCATATGGCACCGAGTGGACTTACACACAAAGCTGACTTAGCCCTGAGAGGGTTATTAATGCAAGACTCCATCCCCGTGGGGAAGGCGCTCAAGTGTTAGCCCCTGAAAAGCTTCTGAGCAGTCTGCCTGGGAAGGGATGGGAGATGTTATTTCTAGGAGATGAGCTCTTGTTGCCTTCTGTTCATTTGTTGGTAAATGCCACACTCACATGCACACACTTGTGGGACCGGATTCGGGGAGTGTGATGTCTCTGATGTATGAACAGTCCTCAGAACACAGAGACGTGCATGCATTCTGTTCTCCGAGCGGCGCACGGTCTCCGTTCTGTGTAGCACAGGGTTCCTGAGAGAGAGAATGAGTCTCTAAGGAAAGAGCTTCATGGCTGTTTCCAACACACTCTGCTTAGGGGACCTGGGAATACAACTGCCCTGAATGGCACCAAAAGACACCGACCATTTGCCTCGTCGTTTGCTTCCAGTGCTTAATGACCATTTTCAAAATAGTATGCTACCATCCATTTTCTCGAATTATGAGCATTTTTGTGTATTCATTCATAAAAATTTTCAGTGTGCAGTATGCAAAGACGTGCCATGTATACATCATTTATGACCGCACAAGTGTTATAATAATAGATTACACTGGAAAATTTAAGATGCACAGATATACACTGGGTTCATTTCATGCAGGTTCAGCATTCCTTCTAATCAAGTTATGCAATAATGTCAGTATTTTAAATAGTATTTCACATTTCTGTTTTTGCATTGATGGGTTTTGGAATTTTGTTGGAAATCTGATTTTTTTAAGCTCAGCTCAAAGGAAAAGTCAGGATTTGTTATTGTTTTTAAATATGTAGTATTGTGTGGGACAGAGGTCTCTTGGTTTATTTACCAAAAAACATCAGTCGAGATAATCACATTTCATAGAACAAGAGAAAGATAAATTCCAGTCAGAAATCTAAAGTCTAACTTGTCGGTACTGAATAACTTACAGAAAAGATTTTGAAAAAGAGGGTATCATTAAAAAAATTATGTAGGTATAAAATAAAGTTTTACTTTATTTCACTCTTTAGAGGTGTGTGTGTGTGTGTGTGTGAATAAATATAAAGTTGTACAAAGCTTACTTGTCATACATGAATAAGCTCTACGGACATCTGTACTAGAGAGTTCTTGGTTCTTAAATTAATCAGAACTTAAACAGTTCAGTAATTGGGTGCACTGTACATGTGTCTGTGCATTTAATTGCTTCTAGAAGTGGTGTCTTTAACGTAAGGCATAACTACGTGATTACTTACTTGTTTGGCTACAGTTCTGAGAATTTGGAGGACCCAATGTATAAACACCTTTTCCCCCACTGAATGAAAAGTAACTTCCTCACCTAAAAGAGTTAATATGCCTCCACCAAGCAAATACTGTACTCTTCTCCCTCATGCTGTCAGATTGAGACCAGTTGTTTATCACAAATAGAATTGTGTCTGATGTACTCCCTTTTTTTTTTTTTTTCTGGCACAACTCAGACTCTTGGAGAAAGGAGTGAATCACTTGGCAGTTCTCTTTGCATTCTTCCTCCTTTTAACCTGCACCTTGCCCTCTCGTGTTAGTGTTCCCAAATCCCTCTCATACACAAATATACACACAGCTTCCAGAAAATAACTCCATTGCCTGCCACTTTGAGAATGCTAGTTTCTCTCTTTTCTTTTGCTCCTGTGTTTTTCTAAGTAGACTCAATCCGTGCATCTGTCGAAACTATTTCCAGTCTCACTTGTCTCCACATCCCACAGTTCAGTTTTCCAGGCATACGTGTTTGCTGAATATTCAGATGGGATTAGTGAAAATTATTACCTTAGCCAGTCTTTTCTGTTTGGCTTTTAAAGTTTCCTTGTTGATGCCTTGGAGCAACTGTGAACATGAACTCGCCCTTCTAATTTCCAGTATGGTAAGCAAAAGTGAGACTGCTAGCAAAACAAAATGACAGGGTAGGCTTTCAGTCACATCCTTGGCAACTTTAAAAGCATATCTGTCCAGGTTTCTTGCATACCTACCTGCGTATCTGTGGAAACTATTCTTTACGCATTGAACATTTTTTTTCTTGAATTTATATCTGGCATTTTGAAATGGTGTTCAAAGAGAGACTGGTGTATGTGTATGTATGTACATAGTAAGTATATATAGACACATAATTAATTAAGGCAGATTCAGGAAGAGGATCATGAAAATTTGTCACAGCCTAGGCATTGAGGAATTATTAGAAGACAGTAATAATAATAACTTTTATTAAAATGTTTAAAAATTAAAGCATTATTATAAACATACACACATATACATATGTGTATGTATACATATATGTGTGTGTTATGAAAGTAAACCAAATTTCTGGTAAAAATTGGAAATCTACAAGATAATTTCATTCCGATCTAATGTATTTTTTCTTGATAAATTATAAGGAAGTAATTAGTTCCTTGAAATTTGCTATCCCTTAGAGAGACTAATTCCTAAGAAGCGTCGTAAGAAGCATCATTAAAGTTGATAGGACATCTCCTCATGAACATTTTAAGGTAAATATATAAGGTTAAGACTTTCCATTTACTTCAGAATGTGATATTACTTGAAGTTTGCTTATATTTGTCAAGTGGATTTTACAAAAACCTCTGATGCCTATTATTTTCATAAGGGCTTCAGAGGAGTGGAGAATGCACATGCATTGTATGTGATATTTTTTAAGTTCAGCGTATTTTTTAAGGTACGAGTTTATAGCCTTGTTACTCCCGAAGTGATAAAATAAACTTTATAACGCAGCACAGCCTTCACATTTTTCATCATATACTACACGTATCTTTGTACTTTGGATCTATAGTCCATTCTTGTTCATTGCTTATTTCCTCCTTGAGCTTCTAAAATACGTATTCCCACCAACTCTTCACCAAAACTCCAGGTTGTCTGGCAGAAGGTCAAGTGTGTAAGGCTTGGTGCTCCTTGGCCTGTGTAAGCCAAATCCTACTGTATTATCTTTAAGGGAAAAGTGCCTGTTCCTGTAGGTTGAATTGTACCTATCTGTGCTGTCTGATTTAATGCCATGTATCCACTCACTAACTTATTCATTAATTCATTTAATACTCATTATGTATAAGAAGAAGAGTGCTTGATTAGAATGTAGCAAACACAAAAGAGATAGAAGACATAGTCCTTGCCCCCCAAGGATTTTTACAGTATAGAGAGTAAAACTTGAATAACTAATTGAAGAATTGTGTATATGGTTCAAAATCAGGGATCTCTTGCATACATACGTGCATTTCACAATTTCATACTTAATAAATAAATTAATTAATTAAGGCAGATTCATGAAAATTTGTCAGTCTAGGCATTGGGGAATTATTAGAAGACAACAATAATAATAATAACCTTTACTAAAATTTTTAAAAATTTAAATTAAATTAAAGCATTATTATTATAAATAACATTTATATTATTATTTTATTTATGTCAATAAAATAAATTTATTTTCATTATTATTATTGTAACACATGGTTGAGCCAGCCACTTTTTAGTGTTTTAAAAATGCTAAATATTTTCATTCTCACAACCACCCTATGAGGCAGCTATCACTAATACTGTTATATAGACATAAAAGTTAAATTACAGAGACTTTTCTTGTCTAAAGTCACATAGGAAGTAAATGATACATTCAAGCTTGAACCCAGGCATTCTGGCTTCACTTAACCACTATGATATTAAACATTAAGAAGTGTGATCTCCGGCAGAATGAGAAATGATGTTTTCAGCTCCTAGATTTATTTGGAGCTATATCCTCCCATTAAGGGTTACCATAGTTATTATGACAGGGAATGCTTGGAAAAGACCAAAAATAGGGACTTCATTTTAAATAGGAGAAACCCCCCAAACTTTCATTATGAATTTGAAATAAGAAGGTAGTTTAGAGGCTGATTTTTAAAAGATGGGTGGAATTTTATCAGAATGCTAGAGCATTAGGAAGTACTGCCTTTACAGTGACCAGAGACTAACACTGGGCAAGACACATGAGCTGACTGGACAATTTCTATGGTAGTTTATTTTATATTCAGTTTCAGTTTTTTTTAAAAAATGTGAATTATTTTGAATATAGTATTATAAATATTTTAAATTTATTTTTTAGAATTAAATATTCATATATTGAAAGGAAGTTATTCGTTTTGCAATATAATTTTCTTTTACCCCTGTCCCCACTTTTTCTTCTGTAAAATGTACCCCCAATATATTGGAAATTGGAATATAGCCACTTAACAGGTTTACTTTATTTGTTTAAATTTTTAAAAATTTATTTATTTATAAATTTTTAAAAATTAATTAATGAATTTATTTATTTATTTTTGGGCTTTCTCTAGTTGTGGCGAGCGTGGGCTACTCTTTGTTATGGGGCACAGGCTTCTCATTGCGGTGGCTTCTCTTGTTGTGGAGCACAGGCTCTCGGCGTGCGGGCTTCAGTAGTTGTGGAATGTGGGCTCAGTAGTTGTGGAACGTGGGCTCAGCAGTTGTGTCTCGCGGGCTCTAGAGCGCAGGCTCATTAGTTGTGGCACACGGGCCTAGCTGCTTCCAGGCATGTGGCGTCTTCCCGGATCAGGGCTTGAACCCATGTCCCCTGCATTGGCAGGCGGATTCTTAACCACTGTGCCACCAGGGAAGCCCAACAGGTTTACTTTCTAGTATATTGTCTAGAGTGCATTTATTTTACTAAGTGATAAATAACTATAATAAAACCATGAAAACATAAATCATAAGCTGAGTTTTTCATCAAGAAAAGTTTTTATAAGATTTAAAGTAAAGTTCTTTCGAAATATCAACTGCTTTTGTTTATATGAAAAATACCATCATTAAATTTGGAAGATAAACTGGCCAAGTATTGCCTGCAGGATGCCATCCAATCCAATCTTTAGATACAGCCTCATGATTGACTGACATTTTAATTTCTCTCACAGATGTTAGGTCTCATAGGCCCAGTTGCATTGTATTATGGACAACTCTCAACCTACAACTGGCTTGGAGCATAAAGGTTGATTTTAAAAGTTTGGGTTTTTTGAAACTTGTAATACATTTATAGAAACAGTACTTTAGAGGATGCTTCGGTGTCCAGACCAATCCACAAATACCCTGTGAATCGATAATATACCTGAAGTACAGTACGGTTAGTACTAAAAACACAGCCATTATGTATAGCAATATTCCCGGGGAATAATTTGACTTAAATATTACTTATTTACTGCTGCTTCTATGCAGGGTTCTTTCAGGATACAGAGGTGAACACATTACTGCCTGGCCCAACAAGGAGGAGAGAAAATTGAGTTTGTACGTAACCGACTCTGACATTAGGCAGAATGAAGAAAGCTTTATAATATTGGTACAGGCAAAATGTTGAATAATTGATTCAGAGTTCTATGGAGAGAGCCAGGGACTGCATACCTCTCAGGATTCTCATTTGTTATTTCATCCTTAAGGTATCTACTGAGCTGCTTCTCTGTGTCAAGCCCTAAGCGAGGTGTTGGGGACACAAATACGAATAAGACCTCATACATTCACAGCCTACACATGTAGACACATAACTCATAACAAAATGCCTTAAGAGCTATCGGTGGAGCAGGATGGCAGTTCAGCTGAGTAGTTGCCTAACAAAAGCATCCCAAGAGTAAAAAAAAAAAATAGGATTTCTTTGAATTCCTAGATGCATGTAGCTGTGATTCTCTACTCAGTCAGACCCAATGCCCCCTTTTTCTCAAGCAGTGTTTTGTAATATCCCTTTTACTTTCCTGAAATGATATTACAGATAGCGTAACCTGTCTACACATGTAATATTTCAAAAATCAATATAAATTCTCTATCTGTAATAGAAAGAAATAAAAGGAAAGCAGCTTATGAAAATTGCAAGTATATCAGTATGTGTAGGCTCAGGTGTACTACAGTAAAAGATGTCATAAAGCAGTCAGATGCTTGCTACTTGAAATGCATGAATTTGGACTTAAGAGAAAATATTCAACTGAATATCAATGACACTTTTGTATATTTGGCATTTTGAAATAAGAGCAAAGTAAATATGTTCATTGAGTGTGACAGCTACAGTTGCAAACAGATGTGGGTGTTGTATTAGTGAGTCAGTTAACGTGAGCAGTGTTACAGTGGGTGATGTGACTTTCCAAAATGGTGAGCAAATCCTGGTGAGGTTCCCAGTATGGCAGTTACATTCCTGGAACATTCCTATGTAAAAATATTTTGTGTACAACAAGGTTAGAATCTAGTCACCGATTATAATAAGCAAGTTTTTCATTTACTTATGTGTCTGATGAAAGTGTAAAAATAATGGAGGACACAGAATTTCTACCCACGTTGTAGGGTTTCTTGCATTCCTGGGCCTTGCCTTCCAAATACTTAACGATTTTAGAAGCCTCTGTCAGAAGGACTGGATTAATCCCCTTCAGCAGCGCTGATGGCTATATTCTCCTACAGAAGGAAGCCACTGTAATTCTAATGCATAATTGGGCTATTTTGAAAAATCAGACTTCTCTTAAGTTTTTAGTCAGACGGGAAGTTTAGAGGCTGACTAAATAATAAACAAAATAAGCAGCAACAAAATTCAACCCCTTAGATTTCTAAGCACTAGAAGCAAAGTAATAGTAGGTACCATATGCAAAGCTGACTACTCTGATCATAACTGTCAACGTTTTATTTTCTACGTGGGAGTGTCAGACAAGACTTCACAGTGGAAGTGACAGCTAAGCTAATTTTTAAGAGATGAGTCAGCGGCCTCCAGGCTAAAAAGGAGGCAGATGGGTAACATTCTAGGCAGGGGGAACAGCATTTGCAAAGCAGTGTCATAAAAAGGGCTTGGCTGTTCATTGGGGCTCAACGTTGGCAGTTGTAGGGAAGTGATGACAGCTAAGACTGAAGAACTTGGGGATTAAATGTGAAAGGTATTGTATGCCTTGCAAAGCCCCTTGGATTTTATCCTGTACGACAGGCAGTGGAGGTCAACTGCAGTTTTAAATAGAGTGATGTGGTCCACTTTTACTGGGGGACAGTCTCTGAGCTAGCATGAGGAAGAGGGACTATAAGAGGAAAAGAGATTGATGCCTGGGAGACGAGCTGGGAGACTGCTGAGGGATACAGGTAGGATAAGGTCCAGGACTTAACTTTAAAAGGAATGGTGAAGAAGTGGAGAAGGGTTTGGATACTCTGTAGCAAACAGTTGTAAATAAAGTGTCTCCCAATCGTCCAGCTCCCATCACAGCACACTTGAAGCCTCTTTCTTCTTCAAAGGTCATTGTATTAGTTAAGGTAACTTGAGCTTCTGTAATAAACCTCCATTCTGCAGTAATTGATAGAGTAGAAGATTATTTTTGGCTCGTATGAGAGTCCATCGTGTGTGTTCCATGCGGTGATTTGGGGACCCAGATTCAGCCTACACTAGGGACTTGGAGTTCTTTGCATCTGGCTGGCAGCTGTGGAAGAGAATGAGCACAGAGAAGGCACATCCAAGAGGTGACACACCTTGATGCCATTCACATTCCGTTAGTGAGATGATCACGTCACTCTACCTAAATACGTAGAGGGGAATATGTAACCCCTGGCTGGGCAGCAGCTCCCTAGCAACATTCCTATATCATGAAAGGGGAAGCACAGATTTTGCTAAACAGCTATTTGTATCGTATTCTGCCTCTGTGGCTACATGTAGGAAAACCTCAGCCCCAGGAGACTACCTGAATCCTTCTTGGTCGCTGCATCCATTTCAACGTCCAGGTTCTGTGGGTAATAATGCTAAACCCCTCCTCCCCAATTAAATCTGTATATGGCCCCTCCTTGTCCAGAAACCTTTATACTTAAAAGGCAGGTTACTGGCCTCCTGTTCTGCAATGATGGATCGGGTTTAGAATAATTGCATTCAAAATTCCCATTTGGAAGAGGGAAGAATGGGAGGCATCGGGCTTCCCTGGTGGCGCAGTGGTTGAGAGTCCGCCTGCCGATGCAGGGGACACGGGTTCGTGGCCCGGTCCGGGAGGATCCCACGTGCCGCGGAGCGGCTGGGCCCGTGAGCCGTGGCCGCTGAGCCTGCGCGTCCGGAGCCTGCGCTCCGCAACGGGAGAGGCCACAACAGTGAGAGGCCCGCGTACCGTAAAAAAAAAAAAAAAAAGAATGGGAGGCATAAAGCTGTCATTGGCCCATAATATGAAAGAAATCCCATTACATATTGCTAAAGACCTCCTGCTCTGGCAGTAGGGGGGATTCCTCTATTAGACTCTGGTTTTGCTGTCTTGGAAGAACTCCTTTGTTCATTGTTCTCTGTAGCCCTGGTCCCCTTCTGGAAGGTCCTTCCTTGTCCATTACTCTCCATGGCCACATTCAAAATGGGTGTTGAGAAGTATATCCTTCTTGGGAGTTATATTACTTTCCCAGCCAGCTTCTTGCTGGTATAAGATTGGATGCCTTGAGGTTGTTTGTTTGTTTGTTTGTTTTTGGCTGTGTTGGGTCTTCATTGCTGCACACGGGCTTTCTCTAGTTGCGGTGAGCTAGGGCTACTCTTAGTTGTGGTGTGCAGGCTTCTCATTGCAGTGGCTTCTCTTGCTGCGGAGCACGGCCTCTAGGCACACGGGCTTCAGTAGTTGTGGCTTGCGGGCTCTAGAGTGCAGGCTCAGTAGTTGTGGCGTACAGGCTTAGTTGCTATGAGGCATGTGGGATCTTCCTCGACCAGGGTTTGAACCTGGGTCCCCTGCATTGGCAGGCGGATTCTCAACCACTGCACCACCAGGGAAGCCCCGAGGTTGTTTTATACTCGCTAGAAATTAGGCTCCTAGTTTCTTTGACAATACAATTCCCTCAAAACCTCCATAGGTTTCTTATCTATTTTCTGTCTGTTACACCACTGCCTACCATGTAAGTTCTTTCCTATTGATAATTCTTGAACCTCCCTCATTTCTTTGCTCATGTCTCAACCACCTGTGTCTCAAGTGGTTATTTTGGGGTCATCTGAAATGATAGGCTTGGGTGGTTAGGTAACTTCATTAATCAGATCTTTGCTGCAAGGCTGAGTCCCTTTCCTAACTGGGAAGTCTTAATGGACATTTGTTATTCAGAGCCTTTTTCAGTGTCATTCCTCACCATTAGAGTCCCTGAAGCAGGGGTTTGTTCCAGCTTTGTAGTCTTATATTTCTAGAGTTTGGCTGTTTGCCCTTATTTCTCTTCTCAAACTAGCCAGTTCTTTCATGAGTTCATCCATTATCTTGGGATACCTTGATATAGGCGGTGAGGGGCAACCATCACATACTAGCATTCTGGCTCTTTCCAACCATTTCCTCTAGAGCTGTAGACCTGCCCTCTAAGTTATCCCAGTTTTGCCAGGGCATAACAGGGTTCCGGGTCTCTGGTCGTTTTTTCCTCAGCGATGGCCAACAGCACATAATCAGATTTTTGTTAAGGCAGCGCCCACTTCAAGGTGTCAATTTCAGAATAAGTTAGGTTGATGCTAGCTGCTGTAATGAACTAAACTATTAGTGGCTAAACATAATAAATGTTTATTTCTCACCCGCATAACAGTCAAATGGAGGGAGAGCAACAGTGAGCATTGAAAAGACATCGACTTCTTAAACCTCCTGGCTCATCAGGGGGCGCTGGGAAATGTCATCCCAGCATCCCCAGAACGTCTCAGTGACAACTCTTTCTTACAAAATTGAAACCTGAGCTTAGGTAGACAATTACCTGTTCCCTGCTACCGTCATCTTCCTCCAGAATAAACTAGGGGGAAAGGGTTTGAACTGCATTCACTCACTAGTTCATCCACGCTATTGATGGCATCTCCCCCATCTCACTCCTGCCCTGTCTTTGGCTTTTGACCCAGGCTTCTGGGACTGCCACACATTTTCCTTCGTTCTCTAAATCATCCCTGGTATAAGGCTCTTGTAGATTACAGACTCTGGCTGAGTGCTTTGGGATAAAGGATGGTAATTATACCGTAGACAAGAAACTAATTCTAATTGAATGTTAGATGTCACTGGTCTTAGAAATGTATTTACCACTTCTTACCATGGGGGTTTGCTCACTGGCCCGGTTCTCTCTGGGGCGCAGATACCAGCCATTTGCTAGGCCTTCCTCTTGCTCTAGACTCTTCCTCACATCTCTTCATCTAAAATTTTCCCTGTATCCTTTACCAAGGTGCCAGTGGACTTGGTGTGTAAGTCCACAAGGGGATTTGCCTGGAAGAGCCGAAAAGTCCACGATGTTCTTTTCTGAGACAAAGCAGCAGTTCTTTCACTAAGAGGGCTTGTTGCTTTCTCACAGTCCAGTTGGCTCAAAGTTGTAGCCAGTTTTTTTAAAAGATATGCACTTAGCAAATTTTTTTTTTTTTTTTTTTTTTTTGCGGTACGCGGCCTTCTCACTGTTGTGGCCTCTCCCATTGCGGAGCACAGGCTCCGGACACGCAGGCTCAGCGGCCATGGCTCACGGGCCCGGCTGCTCCGCGGCATGTGGGATCCTCCCAGACTGGGGCACGAACCCGCGTCCCCTACATCGGCAGGCGGACTCTCAACCACTGCACCACCAGGGAAGCCCCAGCAAATATTTATTAAGCACTTTTCATATGTAAAGCACTCTTCTGGGTCACCAGGTTAAACAGAATTGGTCTTTACCCTTGCTGGGCTTACAGTCTATCTGAAGGCAACCATAGGAACCCCCAGTTTCCTCTCTAGTGGCCAAGTGAGTCTGCCCTGGCTCAAACGATCAGTGTTTCCTTATGAGCTATTTGGAAAAGAAAGGTGATCGGCAGTGGCAAGCCTCCTGAAAACAAAAGGGTGAGGGTGGCGCTTCTGGAGTGAGGAACAGCATGTAGGCTGTGGTTTTGCTGAACTAGGGGAGTTGAGCCATTATGTCGCCATTGTTACCCAGAGATACTTTTATGCTCTGCTTCTGATCACCTAGTTTATTTCTTGCAGACTCCAGGACTTGAGCTATTTGGTTCTTTTCCCACTCTCTCCCTTTATCTTCTAGCAGTGAGCACTCAGTAATGTCAGGATAGGCTGGTCCTAAAAGGAGATCAACTAGGTAGGCACATGTGGCATCTAGAGTGAGTGGAGACAGATGGCAGATGGCAGTCCAGGTAGGCAGGAGGTTAGATTGAAGGAGCACGGGGGCAAGTCCTGGCCAAATAGGGGGATGCTAGTCTGAGAACAGGGCGTATTTGGAGATTTAGACAGGCAGGGGCAGGTGGGGCAGGCAAGGTTAAGATGATCCAGCCCCATAGGACCAAATGCTATAGTTTGGGGGGACTTAGAGTTGAGGAAGAGGTCTATGTTAAGTAACTAGCGGGGTTCAGACCAGTTTAGGCCTAGGTGTGTGTTAGGAAAGCCAGGTGATGGTCACATTATCAACTCAGGGATTCAGGCACAGTGGACAGGGCCCTTTCCTCTACCATCATCAAACTACCAACGGCTCTGTCTCAACTTCCACTAAAGCTTTTACTACACAGACTCTTAGCTTCTCCTCTGTCCTCTTAATCCATTTGCCCTTTGCTATTTTTTTTTTTTAGTGATTTTTTAAAAAATTTTACTTTTTATTTATTTTTGGCTGCGTTGGGTCTTCTTTGCTGCGTGAGGCGAGAGGGGGCTACTCTTCCTTTCAGTGCACGGGCTTCTCATTGCGGTGGCTTCTCTTATTGCAGAGCACGGGCTCTAGGCATGCGGGCTTCAGTAGTTGTGGCACGTGGGCTCAGTAGTTGTGGCTCATGGGCTCTAGTGCGCAGGCTCACTTGTTGTGGTGCATGGGCTTAGTTGCTCCGCGGCATATAGGATCTTCCTGGACCAGGGCTCGAACCCGTGTCCCCTGCACTGGCAGGCGGATTCTTAACTACTGCGCCACCAGGGAACTCCCGCCCTTTGCTTTTTTGATAAGAGGCAAATCTGATCACATCACTGATCTACCTAGAACCCTTAAATGATTTCCCACTTTTCTTAGGATAAAGGCCTAAATCTTTAATTTGGGGGTTACCATATTCCTCCTTCATTTTCCAAAGCATCACTAGTGTAAAGCTGTTGTTCATAACAGGCTCTGGTCAGCCTGGCCCCTGCCCGCCAGCGTCACCTCAGGCCCACTCGCCCCTCGTTTGCTGCTACAATTTCTGGCTTTCTTTTAGTTCCCCTTAGGTGCCTGGGATTACCTGCTGTGAGGCCTGCACACGTAGTTGTTAGGGATGCTCTCTCCCACTTTCTTAACTCTTACCTGTGTCTCTCATCTCAGGTCAGAAGTCACTTGCTCTAAGAAGTCTTCTTGGGCTCCCAGAATGGGACAGGTCTCTTCATTCTTCTCTTTCCTAGCACTGTTTTCTCCTTTGAAGCACTTACCCCAATTCTCATTTTAAATTGTGGGTAATTACTTGCCAGGTGTCATTTTCCTGTGTGAGAATGTCAACTCAGTAAAGGCAGGGACTGTCCTTCTCCTTCACTGCTTTATCCATCACATCTCTGCAACTCCAGGCACATGGCTGATAATCATTGTTTCTTTGTTGATCCAATGATGGATCAACAAATGATGGATGGAGCCAGGACCTGCGTCAGGTTCTAGGTGACAAAACAGTACCAAGAGCACAATTAACCAAGAACTGCTGGCCAGGGTTGAGCAGAGGAGGAACAGAGCAAGTCTGCCTGGTAATGGACTGCCAGTCCACGGCCCTGCACTATTTTGCACTTACACAGGCTTCACATTCTTCTTGACGAGAGCCAGATGGTCCTAGAATCTGGGATGGAGAAGAGTTTGTAAGCGGAGGTCCAGGGGCTACCACTGCTAAGAATGGAGACGGTGGAATGAGATCTACACAAGGCAGAACATGGTGCTTCCAGCAGGATTTGTCTCTCATCCCTATTTCAGTACATACTCAGCCTCATAACTTCGCAAGAAGGCTGGCTAGACCAGTGATTTCCAATAGAACTTGATGCAGTGATGGAAATGTTCTATATCTGTACTCTCCAATATGGTAGGCACTAGCCACATAAGCTATTGAACCCTTGAAATTGACTTGTAAGACTGAGAAATTATATTCTAAATTTAAATTTAAATAGCCATCTCTGGCTGGTGGCTACCATATGAGACAGTGCAGGCCTGGAAACTCTAAGTTAGGGAACTCTAAGTTTCAAAAGCAGTATGGTTTAAATTCTAGGAATATCCATTTACAACCAATGTTGGCCTCCAGTTAACCATATATTAACATGTCTGGAGTCCAGTGCCTATTTTGACTTGGATGAGGATCTCCCTGTACCTCCTAGCAAAGAGATTTGAATGTCTTGTGTCTCGTTTCTAGCCATAGGAATTGTTCTTTAACGAAGGCATTTCTTTCTCTGTGTGAACTGTACAAAATGTAAAATGTTATGCAAAGGTAGAACTTTATCTTTGTAAGTATCAGTGTAATGTGACCTTATATGCTTTCTCACACCCACTTTTCCCATCTCGGATTTTTTTTTCTGTTTTTGTTCCCTCCCCTTTTCTCTGTTTCTCCTTCCTCTGTTCTTATTTCCTTTCTAAAATGACAGACACGACACTGTCTTTTAGCAAGTTCCTTTTATTTCACATATTGATTTCTTTACTTTTGTGCCTATTTACAAAAGCCGTTTTATCAGTTCAGATCATTAACAAAAACCAGCCAAAGAACAGTTCAGTTCATGGGAAAAGAAAAAGTCTGAAATGATGATAGCTCTTGACAGGCCAATTAATACATTTTTGGAGATTTATCAGATATAATAATTTCAGTATTTAATATGTAAAAAAAGTAAGGCGAAGCATTGTACTGTATTTTTGCTTTTCACAGCTGTCACCTAGATAACATTATAGTTGCTCTTAATCCTTTGAAAGTCCTCATGGGACTGGAGCTCTTGAATTCTTATTCTGCTTTCCACAAAAGAAAAGCTTTCCAGTAAGCTAATACCGGGATGAGAAAGTGGTGTGTAGAAGGAAAAATTCTGAAACATAACAGTAAAGTAACATTTGAAAAGAGATGGTCCATCTTTAGCCCTTTTCCCTAGTCTGCATAGAACAAATGTGTCTAGGGGCTTTCATGCTAAATGTCTCCAGTTCATAAAATCACAATTATTAATCAGACTATCATTAAATATTAATTTACTTTTGAGATAAATGTCATTTTAAATTTGGAATCCTAGTCTTTTCTAATTCTAAGGAGAGCATTTTCATTAGGCTTTATAGAAAGAGTGCACATAGAAAGCTTAGAAGCTACTAAAAGGCTACTTCTTTAACTTGACTTTTGGTTTCATTCAGGCCCAGCAAAATACTTGGTTTCCAGCATAATAAACATAGTTTGTAATCATATATATATATGAAACTAAAGTAGAACATTAGAGTAAGGGTTTGGGGCATTTTATGGCATTTGGAACAGATGTCATAGATGCTCAGTAAATATTGTTGAATGAATGAATTAAATAAATAATGAATTAATTAAATAATTCATCAAATTCATGAATTTATTTAAGACCTCAAAGAGCCTTCAATATTCCAAATGGTGGCTAAGGCTATAGCTCCCATACAATAAATGAAGATTGTATTCCACAAAGCCCCATGAATTCAGACATCTTCATCATTACCTCTCTCTCCCTTTACATCAGTATGTTTAAATCAGGTAGGAAGTTTTAATTAGGTGTCAAATAAATATTTAAGTACACAGTACTACCTGAGCCTACACAACACATGCTAAAAGCACAAATCCAAAATTTTCTGTAATATTCGTTGCAGTAATCCTATGGGTTCCTTGAGAGCGAGGGTGCCTTTAACCAATTTTGTACCCCCTGCACTCAATATATACTAATAGCCAAGTAACACATTGTTTTGGAAGGAAGGAAGGTAATGAGAAAGAAATCATGGATCTAAGTCAGTATGTGTTATTTACAGCTTACGATCTCTTTCCATTCCGACCATTATTGGAATAGTAGAAATTATAGATTTATGTTGTAGTCAGGAATCATTAATAATTAGGTTCAACTCATCAGTATTTATAGGTTTAACTGGGTGTGAAATAGCTAGATAGCTCCTGCTTCACATTTTTTCTCTTCCATCATTCTAATTTTATATTTATTTCTGAAGCCCTGAGGTAGCAAGGTCTAGTGGAAAGAATATGGATTCAGGAACAAGAGACTTGGCCTCTCATCCTGATGCGGATGGTCCCTGGGAAGATCATTAAAACCTACCAGTGTTGCCCTTCCAAAGACTGAATTTTATATGTTTAACATTTAAAAAATATTTTTAAAGCATCTATCTTGACTGTAGATCTCAAATACTACGACTAATAGCATTACTTTTGAAAGCCACACACTAAAATTTATGTTTAGTTTTGAAAATTTAGAACTGCAGAAACAGTTGCCATCTCTATCCAAAAGAAAATTATTCCGTTTAATATATTTTATACATGCCACCTGTCTAGGCCAAGGGATAGACATAGTGTTACAGGAATTATTTGAAAAGTTATTTCATTCTTTCCTTCTCTATCATGCTAAAAAGATTGCTCAATATTGGTCTCATATTTCTATTTATTTATCGTTCTAACGCATCCAGAATCATGCCATTCAAGGAAAATCCCCAGGGTCTTAGAAGGTTAAGAACATGGGCTTTGAGTTAAGGTATCGCTGGACTGGTGTGTTGGAATGAGCACGTACTGGTTATGTCATCTTGAGCAAGGCACTTACCTTTCTGAACCTCAGTTTCTTTATCTGTAAATCAAAGATGATAATACCCACCCCAAGGTGATTGAAAATTAATGAGAATTCTCATTATGAGAATTAAGTGGAATAAGTACAGTGGCTGCATATAATAATCACTCAATATGTGGAAAGTGATAAAAATGATAATTATTAACCAAAGTCACAAAGCAAATGAGATCATAACTTTGGCTGTCCTTCAGCTACAAGTCCAAGAATATCCCTACCTTCTAGGAAATACAATTTCTACTTATGGACATTTTGATCTTAAGCTGAAACAAAATCCAAATGGCAAATCTGAAACCCATAGCTATTGCTGTTTTACACTGACTTTCTCTTTTATTATAATCCTGACTACATGAGGCTTGCAAAGGTGCAAAAGAATGTTTTGAATATCACCATCACCAAAACCAATATAATTCGTTTTTTTTCTTTAAGAAAAAAAGAATAGAATAACATTAAAGAAGAACTGAAAAAGGGGGGAAAATCCATAATTTCACCATCCTTAACCACACTGCTTCTTGCAGTGAAAACAATGGCTTGCCCTTATTTCTGAATATATTCACCCTTGGCTCAGGTCACTTTCTCTATTATACTGTTGCAACCATAATTTTTATGATTTTTCCACACTGTTTTTCACATTATTTATTTCAAGACTGTATCATCTGGTACAAGTCACATGAACTCAGGGCTTCAGTCAGTCCATCTGTAGTCCCTAATTTTCCCATTTTTATTTTAGAAATTGTTGGCGGAATATGATGCGCTGATTTTTTTGTCATCAAATGCTTTGATATTTTCTTATCAAATTGTGCTAAATTATATTATTAGCAGTAAATTTAACATCCTAAGATTCATAGCTGCTAGTAGGTCATCTCGTCCATCTGCCTTAACATTCTTACCATTAATTATTTATTATCCTTGTAGCTCCCTAGCATTTCGTACAACAGAGACACATGGTAGATTGGGAAAGTGGGCAGGGGCATGGGGAGGAATATTTATAAAGTGCCATACACAGATGGATGCTTAATAAATGCTGTTTAGTGATCCTCACTGATGACAAGGGAAGATGGAAAACATTATTCATAAGGGATATGGAGATGGATGTTCATAGTTCAGTGAACCTCTTCCCTTTTCTACTTAATGCACAGGGGGAAAAAAAATCAAGCAAATTACTTGTGACACGTTCTCACTTTTTAAATCAGATCCATTAATGAAGGATACCATTGATTTGTTAGAAATTGTTTTTTTTTTCATGCTGGAATCTAGAACACATCATTTTGAATATGCACAGTCAGGAAAAGAGGGAAGGGTACCCATGGATGTGGCTACACTGAGGATCCTAAGGTGAGTGTGCACAGTCATCTGCTCTGAGTCTAACGATAGGGTCACCTATACATTGTGATTTGAATACATCGGGAAAGTTTCTGCCTTTCACTTTAAGTTATTTTCCCAATCCAAATACTGCTCTGCTTGTACTTCCATTACTGTAGGCTCATTCCTTTGACTAACCTTTGCCCCCCTCTTACAGTCTTCACATGACAATATTTTATATCACTTAGAAAGAGAAAAGCTCATCATTGAAGGGTATAAGCTCATCTTTTGAAAAAAGTTTAGACTCTAACTTTGATACTTTCTTTTCTTTTCTCTGTCCTTTTATTAGTAGCAATTCTATCATAATGGCTTTTCTGGCTCGAATACTTTACCTAGGAGTGAGTATAAGCTGAGGAATTGAAAATTCACTTTTGTCAAATTTTAAACTTAAGAAATTGACCAGAGTGAACTTTTTTCTTGTTCTTTATCTATCCAGTGGAATATGTAGATGAGTTGAGGTCACCCAGAAATCTCATAGAACCAGGAAATTTCAGAGATAGAAGGTGCCTTGGAGACAGTCTTGTCCATTTCTCAGTAGAGCAGGCGGTCACCTGGTGTCTGTCTGAATATTACCAGGCCCAGGAGTGCCTGGAGGAAGCAAATTCCACTCTGGGGCAGCAGTCATTATTAGAGAGTCTTAACTTGTTTATCACTTGTTCCTTACGTAGCTCCAGAAAATCTAGCTCTTATTTTGAGCCCAGGCCTTATTAAAATAAGCAAATAAGGGCCGGCAGAACGTCTAAACAAATTGGAAATCACCATAATTAATTGACGTTGGATGATGTTAGCCAGAACATGTGGCCAAGAAAAAGGATAGTAGTGCTTTGAAATTCATTAGTCACTCATTCATTCATTCTTTCGGGTACTCCACAAACATTTGGTAAGCACTTGCATCCCAAAGATACAGATATGGATGAGAGATGTTCATCGCTTTTAAGAACTCACAGCCAAGAAGGTATTTTCACTTAAAGTTCACATGGCACCTTCTTCTCTTTCGCAGCTTTTATCCGCTTTGTAGTTAGCTGCTTGTGTATGTTTGTCTGTAGCATGTTTATCTACCTCCACTAGAATATAAGTTCCATGGTGTCACCTCAAGCAGAGTAAAAGGCTCATAAATATTTGCTAAATGAATGAATAAGAAAGAATTCTAAGTGAATAGTTGCGGTACAATGAAAAAAGCATTAAAATAGAACTTTTAACCCAGCATGGCAGAAGAGATGAATTCTCCCTGAACAAGATATTTGTTCTTGACCTTGAATAACGAGTAAGATTTTATCAGATGGAGAATTTGGAAAAGAGCTTTTCATACATGAAAGTCATGTTGGGTTTGGGGAGTGGCAGGTAATATGAGGTAGCTGGAAGGAGAGGAAAATGATTGTTAAATAAATGTTAAATAAAATGATTATTGACTTTTTCATTCACATAATATTTATTATGTGTCTGCTGTATGCCAGGCACCTGGGATACAATGATAAATAAAATCCGACTTGATCCTGCCCACAAGGAACTTGGTTTAGTGGAGAGGATAGGTATTAATCAAATAAAGTACTCATCCCAACGAACTTGAAACTCCTGTTGTGACCAGCGGTCCAGGTAAAGGTATCTGATGATATATAAGTTCTTAAAATAGGAGGATGACTGTATATTCAAGGAAGTTAGGTGGTATTGACTAAGATGTGACCCTTGAGTTAATATCTGAAGGGGACGGGGGGAGAAAATAGAAGATGTGCAAATTCCCTGTTGCAGAAGGCGAATGGCACGTGTAAAGAAATGAAAGCAAAAGTTAGAACAGAGACACAGGGAGAGGGAGGAAGGTACTGAACCTCAGAGATAAGTAGAGGACAGACCTTGCAGTCTTTGTATTGTTCCGTGTCTATCCTGAGACTAGAAGCGTGGAAGCGTGTTCTACTAGAGATGGCCCGGATCTACCACTGTTTGGGCTGCAGCGTGCAGAACCGACTGCAGGGGTCCAGAGCCGACTGCAGGGGTCCAGAGCCGAAGGAGGTAGTTATCCTAAACACCGGCCCTAGGGAAGCAAAGCCAAGGGAAGAACGATTCTGTGAAGCGCATCTGTCTTCAGAAGAGAACAGTCTAGTTGCCTAACTGCAGTCATTACCCTCTAAAGAAACAAGCTATGTATAGGGGATAACATGCCTCAACTTAGTGTCGTTTGAGTCCAGTGTTTTGACATGGGTGTAGACAAAGAAACAAAAGCTTTTTAAAACTTCCACTAGAAGGTGAAAAGCAAAGAATAATGAGCTGGGGTGTAATGGAAAGAGACTTACGTAGGCATCTGCAGATCTGGGTTCTGGTCCAAGTTCAGCAACTACCAGAGAGAGGTCAGCCAAGTCACGTGACCTTGTTGGATCTCAGTTTTGAAAGCTGTAAATAGGGAAACTGGACCAGATCATATCCAAGCTCTCTTCTGCCACATACTGTGATTCCTGTCTCCAAACATGGGGGTATCTAAAGCACGGTATACGTTTAAGTCATAGACACTAACCTCAAATCTGACTCAGTATTGGAGCTTTTAATAAAAGCTCCGTTGCCTACAGTGTGTTTGGTTGTGGAGAAGTAAGGGACCGGAATGTAGTTGAAAAGTGTATTTTTACTATGAAACAGAGCCCCATTGAGAAACATCCCTTGGCAAGAATCTTACTGCTAAACATTCCAGACCAACCACTGCATGATCTAAAATTTAATTTTATTGGAAGAAACCTTAAAAAAAAAGTTCACATCCTATCCAAGCTTCATGAACATTTTTTTTTACTTGGTTTCATAGAGGCTAAATCTAACCTATGCCACACACCGAGATGGAATATGAAATTGAAGTCAGTCACCCAAATAGAAGGTTGTATCATTCACAGAGAACCCCAGGTAGCGACTGAAGTTTGTGATTTCTTTTATCAGGATATTACAGGGTGGCCCAGCCTCATTTCCCATTCCTTTCAGTGGCACCAATAGTTTCTCTGTTTGTTGCCTTTTTTATTTTTCTCATCGCCTTTCATCTTTATTTATCCCCTGCACTCCACTGTGACTCTGGGAAGACTTCTGCAAAAGGAGACGTTTAAAAGAACATGTCTTGGGCCCCAACATAAAGGGCACTTTTACTGTCATAATAGAAAATCTTCCACCAGCTGAATGGCTGAATGCTCATATGAAGTCTGAGCCTTTTTTGGTGGGTTTTGAAACAGACTGAAAATTTCAAGCCACAACTCTACCTTGTAGTTTATAAAAGGTCTAAGATGCGATATAACATTAGTATTATATTTTTCAGCATAGAGAAGGATTTTTCATGAGCTATGTCTTATAAAAGGCCATTTTTCTAAAGGCAAACCTAGTGTTTTACTCTCTAATTATAGCAAATGTATATATAGGAGCTAATTCTTTAAATAGTTCTGTCTTCTGGTGAAGAAAATTCGTATTATGTGTCTAAATAAAATAGTTTATAAATTTGGTTAGTTGGAGACATTGATGTTATGGAAAGATGCTCATATTACATATTCTACTTATTACTTGTCTTTTCTCCTTCATACTGCAACACAGTGCTTCCTTTGACCACTGAAAGCAATGCTTTTAGGATTTTGTTTGAGTGTATCTAAAAAAAGCATCAGGTATACCAAGGATAAAAGTCCTGGATTTTTTTTTTAAACTAAGGAGTAAATAGTTATGCTAAAATTGAGGAACCTATTGATATTAGCAGCCTTTCATTGAAGAAAAGAAATGCTACTTCCACTTTTCTGAGGACAAGGACAGTGTTTCGGTTATTACTAGAACTTGACATATTAAAAAACAATAAACAGTATAAATTCATTAGTATTTCTGGCCAAGTTCTAAAGTACTTCAGTAGGTTTGTTGAATTCCTTAGGATAGCTGAAGGTTTCCAGGACCTTACTTTAAAATAAATCTGATTTGTTTTTCACTAGTTATAAATTTCTTCTCTTTCTTTAGTAAATTCTGGAGGTGCTTTTTAAAATTGAGTGAGTAGTGATTTTTTTTAAGCACCGACTACATTTCAGCGAACCGTTACGGCGCCTTTCTCTGTAGATAGCTACTGCAAATAATCTTTGCGACTCTCTGAAACAGACATAGCTGTTCCAAAAACATGCATTTACTACTTAATACCATACA
The DNA here is from genome assembly GCF_059928025.1 of Delphinapterus leucas. Classification (NCBI taxonomy): domain Eukaryota; kingdom Metazoa; phylum Chordata; class Mammalia; order Artiodactyla; family Monodontidae; genus Delphinapterus; species Delphinapterus leucas. The sequence goes on along the minus strand of NC_143145.1, from coordinate 69,520,554 downwards.
TAAAAATATAAGAAAATGCTTAGAGCTCTACATAGAGTGATTTAGACTTAAAGGTCTAGGAGCTGCTTGTTTGCAAGTGTGTGCTCAGCTCGTACCAGCCACACAGAAAGGAAATGGTAAACATCACTTAGGTCTTTAGAAAGATTTGCTTTTCATCTTCACAGAATCGCACATGGGACTTATCCTGCCTTGCTACACTAAGGAAGTATCAAGTATATGACATAATGGTAGTATTTTTGAGACTACAGTAAACCCCCCCCCCCGCCCCACTCCCCTGCCGCAGACCTGGAGCCTCAAGCAGTAATTATGATGCCGTGATCAGAAAGTTGCGTTTTGTCAGGTTGAGCCCTGAACGGGTGACAGCATAATTCCGTGCTGCTGGTGGAGCCTGGTGCAGCTGTGCAAAATGAGAATGTTTGTTGTTGTTTATTGTTTCAAGAGTCGCTTTTTTTCTCTAACAGACCGATGAAGGGATGTTTAGTACATTTGCAACTGGTCGACTGACTGTTGCAAGCTTGACTTTGAATTGATTGAACAAGGTGACATAAACCAGCAAACAGCCCAAAGAAAAAATTCACTGAGATTCTGCCCTTGACATAAAAATGTGTGTTCAGCTTATATCTCTTTGTGTATATAAATTCTACACGGTTGTATAACATCTCCACAGTTTAAACATGGAATTATTACATTTTATATTAAACTTATACACTAAATTGAATTACATGACTGATTCCCATGGGATAAAATTATTATGGTAGACAGCATTTCACTTAGAAAACTAAACGTGAGAAAACAGCATCATATCCACTTTAATTACTAAAATTAAAAACAAAAATTTTGCAAGCTCTCAAGAGTGGCAAGACACAGTGAACGGATAGATTCATTGCTAGAAATAAAATTAACATGGCAGAAAAGAACAGATTAAAAATGGAAAGTTAAAAACACTAAATAAAATGAATGAAACTTTTATGATGTTCTGAATGCAGTCTGTTTCAAGCCCTCATAAATATTAAAGGGCTCTTGAAATATGAAAACCACCTTTTCTTAAGAAACTAGGCATGAAAAAATGTCTTCATGGATCTGAGGCACTATGTTATGTTTATTTCTATCTAAAGTTAGGATGGTGATTGGAGAGGAAGGGTGGCAATGGCCACAGAATCATAGCGAGAGGAAAAATATTAACCAAGTGTCATAGGAAATGAAAGAATTGTAGGCATGGAAATGCCATGGTTTGATGCATGAAGAAACTGAAGTCCAACCAGAAAGGTGAGGGGGATGCAGGAGGGCAGCCCAACTAGACCCAGGGGTCGTGAGCCTGAGAGCAGAGCCCCCTTTTTTTTTTTTTTTTTTTTTTTGCGGTACGCGGGCCTCTCACCGTTGTGGCTTCTCCCGTTGTGGAGCACAGGCTCCGGACGCGCAGGCTTAGCGGCCGTGGCTCACGGGCCCAGCCACTCCGGCATGTGGGATGTTCCCGGATCGGGGCACGAACCCGCATGTCCTGCATTGGCAGGTGGACTCTCAGCCATTGCGCCACCAGGGAAGCCCAGCAGAACCCCTTTTGCAATCTCATACAACCTCCCATGAAAAGCAACTTGGTTTAGATGTTTTTTGCTTCTTCTGGAGAGAAACATGGTATTTTCAGCTCAGGAGGTTTTCTTATTAAGGATGTAGAAAACTTCACAAAGTGTGTACAAGTTTGAAAAGATAGAGTTTGGTTTTGTGGTTGGTTAAGAGGCCGTGAGGATAGAAAGATCTAGGGAACGGGATAGGAAGAGAGGGAGAGGAACCGAAGAGAGATAAGTTGGGCGGGGGGAGAAATAAAGATGGGAAAATGATAGAGAAAAAATACAGAGGAAGAGAGAGCAGGAAGAAGGGTGGGCGGACGGGCGGGCAGGTAGGCAGAAAGGCTCAGCGCGTTTCTAAGGCACTGCTGAGCAGGGCTTGACCTGAATTACAGGCTTACAATTGTGACCACTTGTATACTACGACTATTCAGAAAGGCCGATTAACTCTGAACACTAGTTACAGCTCTCCAACTGCTCGAGAACTTACACCTTTGAGTCTCTGCTCTTCACCAGGTCACAAGCAGAATATTCCGCCCAGGGAGAATAACAAATTTTTAATCACAGGAGCAATAATCAGAGCAGATCATCTTTAAGTCTTTAAGAAAATAAAATCAACAGGTTACATTCACTCATGCTAAATTTCTCTACCCCTGCTTTGAAGAGAGGGCGTTGAATTCCAGGCTGCCTTTTATTGTGGGGTTTGTAATCAACACTGGATTTCTTATAATAGAAAGTTCTTGATTAGTGAAGAAGATACTTTGAAATTTAAGTCTTATGACCTCTCTTCACTTGAGACACATACTCTACAAAAAGGGGAATTCACTGCGGGTCATGAGTGTGAAATTATTTGAAATAAATGGTGACCTACTGGTAACTATGACAGAGCATTTATGCTTTTAGTAATGGCTTTTACAAGAAAGGAAGTCACAGTAAGCCCTTGACCGTAAACATGAGATGTTTGTTCTGCGTTGGAGTTTGCTCTCAGTCTTTCTGGAAAACCTCTTATATGATACCATAATCAGCTAAAAGACCATCTCGCTTCTTCACATTAGTAAGTCATGATATTCTACAAAGAGTGAATTCATTTTATGTTTATGTGTAGCCAAATTAAAAATGGATTAGCTTCCTGCTTATTATTCATATGGGCTGTTCACATAATCTGTATGGATGGCTGAGATATCATTGCACCTGAAACCAAGTAATTTGCTGGAGAACAGACATTCAGATTCACCACTCGAATTGCCCATCTCTAATAGTTTCAGTTGTTTTGCCCGATCCTAATAGTATTACTGTGCGCTCTCTCGCATGCTGTATGTGGGGTGTGTGTATACGTGTGTGTGTGTGTGTGTGTGTGTGTGTGTGTGTGTTGTCCATTGCCATCTGAATACAAAATTTCGATGTCGGCATCAGTGGCATCAAAGTTACATGCTATTACCCATTATGTGTAAGTGCAGTGCTCGGTAGAGAAGAACTGGGACCAATGATTCCTGGCCTCATAGGCTTAAAATCCATTAGAGGGGACTGAACGTATGTATAAGGGAAAAAAATTTAAATGCTAGCATTTATTTAATAGACATCAGTATAGCTTTTAATCATAGCTTTTGTGCAGTTGATTGGAAGCTACACTTAAAGGACGAATGTGAGTTTTCTTATTCTATTCAGATATGCCTCCCTGTACTGAGCCCTTCGCATAAACTATCTCATTTAATTGTCATAACACCGCCTATAAAGTAGATACTATTATCCTCATTTTGTAGATTAAGAAATTGGGGCTCAGAGAATTTGATACTTGCCCAAATTATTGTATTTCTCCTTTATTGTAAAAATAGTCATTTTTGTCATCTGCAATGAGAGTGTGTATGTATATGCTTTAAATATCTCTGTAACTATGTAGTTGAAAAAACTCCCATTTCAAGTATATTTCTTAGCCGTATTTGAAATACTTCTTACATAGTCCAGCTACATTTTTTTCATAAATTTGACTTATTTTCATTTGAGAGAATACTTGGCTTCCAGGTGGAGAAATAAATTTAACTTACAGGAGTGTAGAAACCAAAGACATGCCAAAATTGGTATGTATCTTAAAAGGGAATTCTAATTATAAGGATCTCTTAAATCTAAAAGCTTTTCCCTTTGGTATAAGCCATTGACTGTGTGAAACATGGTGTTTTACATTGAAAGCGGTATTTGGGATGAATTGCTTGAAGCACCATGGTTTTCTGCAAAAACATTATAGGGGAAGATCAAATAAGAAGATGCTTACTGCTGCAGATCAGAAGAATAGATCAATAAGAGGGAACATTAGAGCAGTCATGTTTTAAAGAATTAGTACACAGGAGAAAAGAGCTGTGGGTCAAAGAATATAAACACACACACACATTCTGACATATCTTATGTACACACAAACATATATACACATAACATGTAAACATAGATGCATTTTAGTCAGGTGATCCAGATGACTCCATTTATGCATTTTTCTGGCCATATACATTATCCCCACGAGATCTCTTGTCAGCTGTCTCATGGAAAACAATTAAAGAACTGACTATTTAACATTTATCGGACCCTCACAATATATAAGCACTGTGCTCAGTGATAAAGATATAACAGAGAAGATTGTCTTTGTCTTCAAGGGCTCCCAGCATCCTTGGGAAAGGTGTTATTGCAGTGGTATGATGAAATAGAAGAGACATTCACAGAAGTACATGATCATAGAGGAGATGTATTATGGAGGGCTTTTTAGAGGAAGTGATATCTGAGCTGAGTCTTGGAGAGCAAGCCACAGTTAGTCAAAGGGAGATGGGAAAGGTGGAGGCCCTTCCAGGACACAGCATGAACGAAGGCCAGGAGCTTGAAACAAGACAGTGTGTATGGTCTGGGGCTGCTGGAATATGGTGATGAGGGAGGAATGAGAGGTGAAGGTGGAGAGATAGGTCAGATCTAGTAGGGCATGGTAAGGTCAAATGTGTTTCTTAGATCATTCTAGTAGCTTTGTGGAGAACGGTTTTTGTGTAGATAAAACCAGAGCTCAGGATCCAGTTTCAGGTGCTATTGTAGAAACGTAGGCAAGAGATGCTAAGGGTTTGAATCAGCATCATGGTTCGGTGGTACCCAGGACTGGGTAATGGGGGTGGAGGCCTTCAGCAATGTTTAGGAGGTACAGTTGGTTAAGACCTGGTGCTTATTTGCATGTGGACAGATAGATCAGGATTTCTCAGAGTTTTAGCTTGTGTGTGGAGGTGTGGTCAATTTAATTGAAGGTGTCTGTGTTTTATCTGGGAAGAGCTGATCAGCACAGGGACAGTTTAGGCTAGAGTTTGAGAAAGAGGTCTCTGGTGACAAATTTGGGAGCTGTCAACCTATAGGTGTATAAAATTGACTACACAGCTGCTTCTGCATAGTACATTGTGTTGTCTTTTCCTCCTTATACCTGAAAGCAAAGATGTACATCTCCATCGAGAGACGGTAATTAATATTATACCTCCAGGTTATGCACGAACAACAGAGTGAGCCCATAGAATAGGAAATGCTTTAGGAAAAATGCAAGTAACCAAAGGGTTTCTGGTTGCTTTCTTCCAGGTGCATCCGTGGAAATGCCTGCCGCGCAGGGATATTGCTGGAGTTGACCTTCCCGCGGCCCATTCTTTTGAGGACCCTTTGTTCAGTCCAAAATGGCAGAGAAGGCGCCCCCTGGCTTAAACAGGAAGACATCAAGGTCGACACTTTCTCTTCCACCGGAACCGGTGGACATCATTAGGAGCAAAACGTGCTCCCGTAGAGTGAAAATCAACGTGGGGGGCCTCAACCACGAGGTCCTGTGGAGAACGTTGGACCGGCTGCCCAGGACCCGCTTGGGGAAGCTCCGGGACTGTAACACGCACGAGAGCCTCCTGGAGGTGTGCGATGACTACAACCTGAACGAGAACGAGTATTTCTTCGATCGGCACCCTGGAGCCTTCACTTCCATTTTAAATTTCTACCGGACAGGGAAACTCCACATGATGGAAGAAATGTGCGCTCTCTCTTTCGGCCAAGAGCTTGATTACTGGGGGATCGATGAGATCTACTTAGAATCCTGTTGCCAAGCCAGGTATCATCAAAAGAAGGAGCAGATGAACGAAGAGCTGCGGCGGGAGGCGGAGACCATGCGCGAGCGGGAGGGAGAAGAGTTTGATAACACGTGCTGCCCTGAAAAGAGGAAGAAACTGTGGGACCTGCTGGAGAAGCCCAACTCGTCCGTGGCTGCAAAGGTATGAAAAGCAGAGCCTTGCTTGCTTTCCTGTGCGCCGTCCGAAAAGGTGGTACCTGTATTCTAGAGAGCGTGGTTTTCTTCGTGTAAGATGTTTGGGTAAGAGAACCCAGGATGGCTGTGCAGGGAGACATCCTTTCCAAGATCTTACGGAGTCAAGTCGAGTTATTCTTTCTGTTAAGGCATACGATGGCATTACTCTTTCCTAACTGTTATTATTATGTAGGCATAGACTAAGGCAGCAGGGCGATGAAGAGTTCGGGTCACCCTGGCGCTGCCTGGGGTTGGTGACTTGGAGGTTGAGGAGAGAGCACAGCTCAGATCCATCAGGCATGGAGTCTTGCAGGAAGGCCTGGGCTCCATCCCAAAGAGAAGCCAGGTGCTGTCATTGAAGGTGGAGGAGGTGCCTCCTGGTCTGGTTCTCTGGAGGTGCTGGGGAGACTGGAGAGCGTGGCCCCGTGTAGCACAGGGAGCTTGGGGCTCCACATATGAGGGAGGAGCTGCCTTACGAAGCAGTGTAGGGATGAATCAATGTCAGCGTGCGTCCATTGACCTCCCCTTGTGAGGTCTACTCTGACAGTGATGTTTCTGTCTGTTGGTGTATAAGTGTGTTCACAACGGAGGTATTCCCATATCTCAGAGTTCACAGAGTGTTTGCTGAACACGTAGGTCAATTCATATTTTTCCATTGGGCCTGCATACATCTAAATCTCAGAGTAAAATTTTTGGCCACTAATTTCAGTATTTAATTCAACGGCGTGACTCTGTTTATCTACTTTGATTTAGAGCTTTGAGGGTTAGTGCAAACTGATTTTCATCTCATATATTTAGTTCTTTATTTCAGTATGAATTGTAAGAAAAAAGCCAAAAGAGTCATCTGTAACTGTAGAAGCGCAGTATTGATACTTCATGCAGATTAGATGAAAATGGAATATGCAGTAGAGAAGAGAAAAGAGTGTGTTATCCTATAAATTCTTTGGATTACTGTTTTTTTCAATTGTCTTTTCTTATAAACAGTAAAGATTACAGAAATATAATTGATTCTCTGTGCTTTTTGACTGGAAATTAAAATTCTCCGCGATAGTCTGCACCATATAAATATTGTAGATAACCGGCTGAATGTAGACGATCATAAAGCTGCTTCTTACACAGATTGATATTTCTAGTTTTGCATCTTTTGACTCCTAAAGTCATTTTACTTTCTTGCCAGGATGTGGAGCTAAATGGAATAAAATGTTATTTCTGCTGTATGAAATGAGGAAATGCACATTTTGTGGCAAATGAAATATTTCAATTGGGTCTTTTTGTAGTTATGAATAATTTGTTTACTTTTGTTTCATCTGTAGGAAAGAGAGAGATGTGGGATTTGGTTGAGAAAGGTTACTGTTCTTTCCAATGTCAAGTGTTTAAGTTACACATTTGAGTTACTACTAAAAATATGGTGTGAATTTTGAAGCAGAATGAGATAAACCCTGGATTTAAGGGAGTGTTTTGGGTGTCAGATGAACTCTTTCGAGCTTTTAGGCAACTGAGGAATAAATCATTGTACCACGAGATGTTCCAGAGGGAGGTAACCAAATATGTAAAAATAACAGCTAAATCCAAGAAAATTTGAAAGGTTCACGTGATTTATTTGCTGATAACATTACTAACGCATACCTAAAATTAAGTATTGTTATAGAAAAAAATTTCAAACATATACATATTTTTTTCTGAAGAATTTCTGCTAAGGATGGGAAAAGGTCAATAATCTCATTTCCCAGATGAGGGAGTTCATTTAATCTCTAAATTTTAGACACAGGGCCATGTCTTTTTTTTTTTTTAACACCTTTATTGGAGTATAATTGCTTTACAATGGTGTGTTAGTTTCTGCTGTTTAACAAAGTGAATCAGCTATACCTATACATATATCCCCATATCCCCTCCCTCTTGTGTCTGCCTCCCACCCTCCCTATCCCACCCCTCTAGGTGGTCAGAAAGCATCGAGCTGATCTCCCTGTGCTATGCGGCTGCTTCCCACTAGCTATCTGTTTTACACTTGGTAGCATATATATGTCAATGCCACTCTCTCAGTTCGTCCCGGCTTACCCTTCCCCCTCCCCACGTCCTCAAGTCCATTCTCTACGTCTGCATCTTTATTCCTGTCCTGCCCCTAGGTTCATCAGAACAATTTTTTTTTTTTGGATTCCATGTATATGCGTTAGCGTACCGTATTTGTTTTTCTCTTTCTGACTTACTTCACTCTGTATGACAGACTCTAGGTCCATCCACCTCACTACAAATAGCTCAATTTCGTTTCTTTTTATGGCTGAGTAATATTCCATTGTATATATGTGCCACATCTTCTTTATCCACTCATCTGTCAATGGACACTTAGGTTGCTTCCATGTCCTGGCTATTGTAAATAGTGCTGCAATGCAGAGCCATGTCTTTATCTCTAAGAAGATGATGTTGATAATGGCCTGTTGTCAGTAATACACCACTATATACCCCTGTACATCAGACAGAGTATTTAAACTTGCTTCAAATTATGTTTGCAAATTATGTACAGATAAGATATCTACCTACAAACTGTACCCAGCAGCCAAGGACCTTGGTTTTGGAAACTTTTATGTAGTTATAAATAATAAATTTGGTTCCGTTGGTTCCGAATTATTAATCAAGCTACGGGAATCTCTGCTAACCTAGGCAGATTCTCTACTAAATTTCCATAAAGGATTTGTGTTTGTTTCTTTAAATGTCTACATTTCCCTCTCTGTTTGAATAGGGAACTATTACGCAAATTCTTTACATTTGATTACATGGTAGTTAAGTGAAAGCACTGTTCATTTGCCTGAGGTTTGGAGCCTTTTAAAAATAGCTCTGTGTGACGCCTTATGTAAACCACTACCTTTCCTATACTCTTCTCAAGTCATGTAACTTGTTATTTTTCGAGAATAATTATTGGTGTGGGGAGTGCTAATGCTATGTGTGTGTGAAAATGTGTGAATAGTATTTTTACAACTTAGGAAAAATTCATTTTGTCAAAGCTTCAGTTGGATGGTACTCTAGCCCTCACTATATTATGGGTACATCAGGATCCTGCTTGTGCTATGAAACTCTTGTGTAGGAATGCTTGGAATCTATGTGTTTTTTCTCACTTGCTTGGGAGGTAAGATATCTTTGGAGGAAAGTATCTGTTTACCTTGCCTTTTCAGTTATCACTTATTCAGTAATAATGGGTAATTCAGTTGAATGTATATAGATTGTTCTTTGTGTGCTATACACATTAGACCAGACGTGTAGAAACATACTCCCTTCTCTCCAGAATTTAAAAAATGCTCTCTTAGCTTAAACAGGGATTTCATATACTTGAAAATACTTGGTTTTTTTCTCTTTTGGTTTTTCTGTATTTTATAATTTATAATAGTTCTGTAATAAAATATAAATGTTGTGAGATTACTTGCCAAGTCCCTAGCATAGCAGAAAGCTGACCTTTTCTATCAAATATTCCACAGTAAATTAAAATATCTATTCACTGACATGGACTAAATGCTCAGTAATCTATTAAGTAATAATTGTTCAGCCCATGGTAGGTGTATCCACTGTGATATATGAAATTATTGCAAGGCCAACTGATCTGTCATACCATCTTTGGGTATGACCCTGACAATAGCAATTCAGCTCTTATAGAACATGCTCCTTGGTGTCATTTCTATTACTTGAACTTTCTAGTATATTAATAACTGAAAAAAATGCCAAATAAAGTTTAAAAGTGTGATATATTTAAAATGTCTCTGTTTAACAAATTAACATTTTTATACATTCACAGATTACCGTGCAATACAATTGTACTTTTCACAAAATGGTAACAGGACTAAGAGACGCTGGTAGTTTTCTGGGGTGTGGTGTGATCTAGTAATGGGACCTGAGTTTAAGTTTGTGGGATGGACTTTGTTTTTCAGTCCTCTGTATCTAGTGACTGTGTATTTTCCCTCATCTGGAGATAACGTACAAAGTGTACATTAGAGGCTATTTGTGAATGTGGGCCCAGCTAAATGGGCCTGGGGAATGGCTGGGACAAATCTCTAGTTTGCCATGACATGGAATTGCAGGCTCTGGGATGCCTGACCTAGGAACATGCAAGGGGAGGAGAACATGCATGGGCTTAACTGGCTGTCAGTTTCCTGCGCAGTTATTTGGAATTAGACTTGATCCGGTACCTCTTCCAGCCCAGGACAATTTAGTCAGCCTCTGAATTGGAAACATTTTCCTCTTTTCTTTGGCCTTTTCCCAAAGGAATGGCAGTAGCTATTCCCCTTTAGATACTGTGTAGAGCGACTCGGGTCTAAGAGGTGTTTGAAAGTGTTCATGTAAGGGAAACGTGTTCTACGGCAGGAGGGCTTATCAGCCTCTTGGATGAAAAATGACCAGGAAGAAGCACAGCCAACCTGAGAGCTGAATGGAACTAGACTCAGTACCCTACAGCGCCCTCACTAGGATATCTGAGGAAGGTCAAGAGCAAAGTCAGCGGGTCTTCAGACAAACCCAGTTAGGAATGGCTGAGCCCAGGAGGCAAACCTCAGTCCGGAAAGTAAGTGGACGTGGTGTGCAGGACAGTGCTGGCCAACAGGCCAACCCCAGGGGTCTGGTCAGGAAACCAGACTGTAAGCAGCCCTTATTTGAAAAGGACAGTATAAGGCGAAATCTGCAGAAGGACATTCCTGATCATCTGAGCCAGTACAGCTACAGGTACAGAGCGCCACCCAGCAGCCCTGTTGGGCAGGGTCCAGGGTCGATGGGGGCCACTATTGATTATCTGCTTCCCTCTCCAATTTCCCCATGTATCCACAGCTGTCACTCATTTAAGGGGTACATTTTTTCCCATTCTCTTCTTCTCCTCTCTTTCCCCACTCCCCTTTTCTCTCTCCGTCTCTCATCCTCAGGAAAATGGAAAGGATGATTGATTAGAGAATTATTAACTTTTTTCAGTAATGACCCACTAAGGAGAAAAATTAAGCTAAATTTAAATTCTCCCTAAAGAAAGAAACTGCATATGAAGGAATACGATTTTTGTCAGGTAGGGTGGATCTTGAAGGGCTACAAACTATTGAAATACCTAAGATTTTTTTCACCCCCTCCCGACAAGAACCAATTTTCTCCTCTTGGCAATGACACTGAAAACGCATAGAATGGAGGGAAGGGGGTGACCGTGTTTCCTGCATCGGCTCATGGGCTCCAAGGCATCCACATGGCCACCACCACTGGCAAGGTGCAGCACAGCCCTTAGAGCAGGCATGAGAAGGGTCCCAAGACCTCAGTCCTCCTTGAATCAAGAAGGAAGCTGGTGAGGGTGGACGTCTGTCCCTGGAGCTCCAGGTCTCTGAGGAGCCAGAGACCGAAGTCATGAGTTTCCTAGGGGATGGTGCCTATTCACTGGCCTTCGATGGTAGCCTTGAGAACCGTACTCTCTCTTCTGACGGAATTAGAGTGTGGGCCTTTCAAGTCATGGAAATAGTAGAAAGAAAATAAATCCAAATAAGACAAAACTCCTGTGTACTCTTCAAGAGGAAAGGAACGCTTAACACTCTGATTGTTTCTGGTATATGGATAAGTTACTCTCATGCTTTGAATGAAAAAAAGGAAGGTATGAGAACAGAGCCATAAATGATTTACTTTCAGTCCAAGAACAGAATTTTCACATGTTGTGTGTAAATGTACACACACACGCATAGTATATATATATATAGAGAGAGAGACATATATACACACATGTATGTAGTATATATATGTCTGTATATATATAGTCAAGTGGAACAACTCTGTCCATACAAAACCCTCAGTTTAGCTCTCTGATGACTTTCTTAGTGATTAATGATAACAGTAGCCATCAAAACCATGAACGGGCCCGCCGCAAAGTAAACAATGCAATGTGAGTGCACTCAGAAATCTCCCTACGTTGGGGCCCCTATGGGGACTGTACTCCATCTCTTACCTCGGATTGCCAGTGGCCTAATTAGTGTGCCACTCCTGCTGCTTTTGTGTTGAATGCTTACTGTTTTCCCTTCTTGGCCTTTCCTTTCTGTATCCCCACTGCACAGATTAGGTTTTCGTGCTTTTCCGATAACAGGGAACAAGGGTTCAGAGGTGCTCACAGGAGGTAACTTAACAGAACTTGGCCAGTCTGTGGAGGATTCACTTGGAGATATATTTTTCCTTTTTCAAAGAGGAAACCTGTAGATGAAGAGGTTGAAAGCCTTGAAGAAATTAGGTATAAGAAAATAAAACAGATAAGAGAGAAAATAACATTGGGTTTTGATGAAAATGTCTCAACTATTCCATTGTTTGGTTCCAGTGGTCCTATTTCTAGATCCGTGCTTCTTTGCTTTCCCCAAAGAACTGCCTTGAAAATGTACCACTCTCTGCCCTTTGGGCCTCATTTGATCAGGAAGAAAAGGGCAAGAAAAGAGGAAGAAATTGATAAAACGTTTACGTCCCATGTCCTTATACAGAGTGCCAGAAGTCGTGGTTTTGCTGAAAATACCCCAGTTAAAGTTATTAGACTTTTGTCCTCGTCTAATTATTTATAACATCTCCTTTCACTCTTAAAAAGTGCCCCAGTTTGGACAATAAACTATATGATCACCTTACATGTGAATATTTTTAAAAAAGAAATTACCCACGAATCATGTACTTTTCATTTCCTCTTTGCTTGTTGGTTACATCTGAAGAGGGCCAGTCTTAATCTTCAAGCAATTTTTTCATCTCTTCTGAAAAATCATTGGTTTCTATTAATATTAAAAAAAGACATTCAGATTTCTTTCAAGCTTGATTTTTAAACCTCAGTAAGTAATTATCATTTTCAAAGAAGAAAAAAAAACTAGGGACTTCTTTCTACATTATCTAATGTTATCACAAAACAGAGTACATTGGCAGTATTTAAATATTCTGATTTTGAAAATCCATGTACCCCGCTTTGGTTATTAACAGATTTGTTTTCTTTCAAGTGAGAGACTTTATAAAGTGACGGATGTACTATTTTAGGTAAGCATAAGTATTATGAATGTTTAACACTCTCTGCTTTGGAAGGCTCTAGAAGGGTTTGAATAATGTTTTAGATTAAGTGTTCATGTCTGAGCTTTATCTCCCATTTTAAAAAAAGAAGCAAAACAAATACTTTCCAAATGTGAAGAGTTTATAAGAAAGTTCCCATGGTGCCTTATGCCTTGACCTCAGAGAGCTTGCCCGTACTTTAACTTTTAAGCATTTACGCTGTCTAGTGGAACTTGGCCCTGGAAGTTTCATCTAATAAGTGTATGAAAGTAGTCTGTAACTGCTTTGATTACTCAAGGAGATGGGTAGTCTCTGCCTCATCCGTATGGATTTATATTGTTACTATTTAACTTTTCCCCCAGCATGTTAGGGTATTCAGGGTAGCTATCAATTAGTGCTGTGATATGGTACAGATAGAGCAGTTCGTTGCATTGGAACTGAACATGGGAAGATGCTACTTTGAATGTCGTTGATCTTTCCCCTTTTACTAGCATTGTTATATTTGACAAAAATATTTGTCGTATAGAATGAAAAGAAATAATCTCTTTCCAAAGAACTTGTTGATATAAGGTTGTTTATTATGGAATGTCAAATTAGCCAATTTTTATTGAATATTAAGTATTGCGTATAAAATATTGAACATTTATTGAATATTAAATATTGCATAAATCGGATCATCAAAAAGAAAAAAAATCCATTTATTTTTAACTCCGCTACACTCCCATCTTGTTCCACAAAAGAGGAAGCTCACTAGAAATACATATGCTAAGAATTCAAATAAAATAACAAAAAAAGAATTAAAAGCAAAAAATAGAACTAGAAGAAATATGTTTTAAATTGTCCCAGTAACACTAGGGAATGCTTCGTTTTCTGCAAAACGTTTTGCATAATTTTAATTAAAAAACGACAGTCTTAAAATTTAATAATAGAGTTGAAATTCATAAGCAAAATTTGTGTTCATGATTAGAAAACTTTGCCTGTCTGTTCTTAGAGAACCTTGTTTAGTGACTCAAGGTAAGACCCATTCTTAACACTGAGACTCTGTCTGCATACTCATGTGAATTGACCATTCTGACTGATAAGAAAGATATTTTCAAAATAATAAAGTTGATTCTAGATCAATTACTGGAATAAAAATTCCCTTTTGATCAAAATATGATTACATAGGGAAAAATAAACCCAACTGCTAATGTACCATTCATGAATTAACCATAGATTACAATAGATTTTTTTGACTTGGGCATTGATTTAGCATTGGTGGTTTTATTCTTTTTGAAACTAACCCTAGAGTTCCATGACATTCGATGATCTTTAATGTGCCGAGGCATAAGTCTGAATTCTGTATAATGTAAGGTTGGTCTGAGGCAACTAGTGACCTTTGATAGTGAGCTTAGCTGGCCACTTGGCACTGTTAATCTCTCCCAGTCTTTTTTTTCCTCTGATTGTCATATATACTCACTCTTATTAAGTTCCCATATTTTGTAGAGAAGATCATGTGGTATTGCAGAGATTCATACAGGACACCTCCTTCATTTAAAATATCCTATTTAAATATTCTAAGAATGATATGAGCTTTTAAGGCAGCAGTCAGCCTGGAAATTATTCTTGCCCACCGATAGCCTGGGTGGTCATTAAAACCCTTCCTGCCTCTGCAGTGGAGCTGAGAAGGATAAAGGAGTTCCCAGGTCATGGTCGCCAGCATGTTCCGCGGAGCATGTGGCTATTGGAGACAAACTGTACTTCCTGTATCTGTAACACTGTAGTTGATGATAACTTTATAGTTTACAGTCAGAACTTTGAAGAACTTCAGGAGTTGGAGACTTCTCTGCAGTTGCTCTGTCAGCTTTGATACACAGAAATAACCAATCTAGAATAAAACAGCTAGACATAGATCAGCTGGGAACAGAGAGCTATAGTGACAGGCAGTGGAAAAGTGGGAGAGGGAGATGTTTGCTCTCATCCCTCTAAAACTTTTCCAGGAGGCACTGAAAGCTAACATCAGAACTCTATCAGACTCTGCACCTGTGTATTATTTATTTGCAGCTGTGTATACATCTATGTTTAAGTTAACTCCTTAGCTAGTGCAGAAAATTAATGGATTTTTTTCCCTCTTAAATCATCCCCTTTAATGTCTTTATAAAACTTCTTTTTAATTAATTTATTTATAATTTATTTTTGACTGCGTTGGGTCTTTGTTGTTGTGCGCAGGCTTTCTCTAGTTGCGGCAAGTGGGGGCTACTCTTCGTTGCGGTGCGCGGGCTTCTCATTGCGGTGGCTTTTCTTGTTGCGGAGCATGGGCTCTAAGCGTGTGGGCTCAGGAATTGTGGCTCGCGGGTTTAGTTGTTCCACAGCATGTGGGATCTTCCCGGACCAGGGATTGAACCTGTGTCCCCTGCATTGGCAGGCGGATTCTAAACCACTGCGCCACCAGGGAAGTCCCTATAAAACTTTAAATGAAACAACTCTGGATATTACTAAGGACTGGTACCTGAAGTAGATAGATCCAGCTGATGTTTGTGGTCAAGTTTCTGTGTCTAGGGTGGGCAAACCAGGTAGTAGCAGCCTTTACCTAGTGGTACCTGAACTAGGTCTGTTCTTGAGAGTGTGTGTGTGTGTGTGTGTGTGTGTGTGTGTGTGTGAGAGAGAGAGAGAGAGAGAGAGAGAGAGAGTTACTCATATACACTGCCACCTCTCCATTAGAGCATACTATATAATAAAAAACCACCTGCACAAAAATGCAATGAACTTCAATCTGTATTTGGTAACTTAGGGTAGGTGTAACTTGTCATCCAAATAAGACAGCTCATTCAGAATATAAACTTTTATGATAACCTGATTGGGCATGAAGTTCATGGAAAGTGTCCTAATGGTCCAAGAATAGCAGGAAGAAGTATTTCCATCACTGTCCCAGGATTTTGTTTCAGGCTGCTAGAGGTCATTGCCACCCTGGATTTCATGCTTTTGCTTATGTCTTGTTGAGTCACTCTCAACACAACAAGTGTTGAATGCTACTTTAAATAGCTTCTCAAGCCTGCGCCACAGCAGTGCCAAGGACAGCCAAGTAATCCCAGCGCAGCGCTGAACGGGGTTGCTTGATTGGAGCATCCTTCACTGCAGGCCAACCTCAGGATATTTGCATATGAATGAAAGATCTTCCGACCTTCTGATCATTGTTTTATTTTGAATTAATATAAAACCTAGAGTGTGGTTTTGGATATTGATGTGCAGTTTTCTTGTCTGGTGTCATCTAAATTAAATCCACAGCCAAATGTGTTCCTCAAATTAGTTTTTTTTTCAAACATTCATATTTTAGTTTATATCTTAGAGTTACCACTAAGACTCTGGCAACATTTTGTAAAGGACTATCTAACTTATACATTGGTATCCAAACAGACTTTGGTTGAATTGGAAAATAAATCAATGCCACTATCTATGAAGTGTAGCAACAGATTTGTGCTATGATAAATTAAATGTATTTCATTAATCCAATGGAAAATTTCACTTTGGGAAACTAGCAGAGACCTGCATAATATCTTTAAGGTAAGCATCCTGTTCTACTTCAGTGCAGTTTTTAGTTTAAAGGCAGAAAAATATTGATAGACAGTCTTGTTTTTCAGAAGGTGATAATTTGCTCTGCTGTAGATGGAATGAACTACCTATGCAATGAAAGAAAATATGAAACAGTAAGCTAGAATCTAGGATAACGTGAATTTGCTCTTACATATTTGCTATGTAAAAAAGCTAGCACATTTTATTATATTTCTTAAATGAATTCTGCAGGTGTGAAAATTATTGTATGTTATAAGTAAAGTAATTGCATTATGCGTAATATTAAAATTCAAAGCAAAGATCTGCTTTAAGCACTGGTATTTATTTTTCAAACTCTTGCTCATGAACCATTATAAATATTTTCAATTGCATGGCATGTTTACAAAGTGCTAATCACCTACACTTCTTTTTTCAAAGTTTTGTGTGTAGATTATGCATGAGATAGCTTAAAGGGGAGCAAACTGTTTTGATAGGCATATTTTTTGTTTATTTGTTTGTTTGTTTTGCGGTACGCGGGCCTCTCACTGTTGTGGCCTCTCCCGTTGCGGAGCAACAGGCTCCGGACGCGCAGGCTCAGAGGCCATGGCTCACGGGCGCAGCCGCTTCGCGGCACGTGGGATCTTCCGAGACCGGGGCACGAACCCGTGTCCCCTGCATCGGCAGGCGGACTCTCAACCACTGCGCCACCAGGGAAGCCTGATAGGCATATTTTAACATTATATCGGGTATGTTTACGTGCTCAAAAAAAAAGAAATGGTATATTACTTTGGGTTCTGCAAAAATTGCTTTGGGTTCTGTGTTTCACTGTCTTTGTTAAGTTATCCGGCAAATGCCAAAGTGTTGATGAACTTTTCTACCCAGTTGCCCTTCGAGGCATACATCTGAAACTGAGTCCCAAGATCAGATGACAGTCTCTGCCATTTTTCGGACATTCTGACCTGGCTGTGATGGGGTGGCCACGGTGTAATTTTAGTTCAGAAAAACATTCTCCGAGGTGCCACGTTGCCACCAGTGGGTACTTTGAAAATATCCAAATGCCTTTCTTATTGCAGCTCAGCCCACATGAAGAAATGCCTTTATTACTTCCTTCCAGCTCTTATTTCCTCTCTGTCTCAGGAGGCTCACCTTCCTCTCGTCCTCTTTGCTACCTACCTGCTTCTCAGCCCCTTTACCTGGGTCAGCACTTCCACACGAATATAGAAGAAACCCTATCCCCCTGCCTACTCCATGTACAGCCCTGCAGGTCCCCTCCAGAGTCCTGCTCATCAAGGCCTGTTTTGGTGACACCTTATTGAGCAACTCTTGGTTTCCATTTAATTTCCTTGTCTCCGTCTGGATTTCACGTTTGTCTTTAGCCTGGCTCTACATCTTTTCATGAGATGATGTCTACCAGATTTCAGTGAGATTGGATGTAGTGAAGAGTCCAGATGAGAGAAGGGAGAGCAACCTAAAAAATCCAGACTTCATTTTGTCTTTAATTTATAAACAGGCATTTGTGTTCCTTTATCCTAAAGCATCAGAGCCTGAGAGTAGGTAGACTTTTTTCTTCTCGACTCTTTAAAAGCAGTGTCTAAATAGTACTTTTTCTTTGTTTGAGAGAATCTGATTCTTCACCCACCCTATGCCCTCTCTTAATCCATGAGCTCTGCCTGTGCAAGTGAAGCTGTTTCTTCTTTCCACTCCCTCATAATAGTCACTATATGCAGAGCTTTCTGTTTTGAGCAGAAATTTAACTCTGGGGAAAGAGACTGTGGTTAATGGATACCTGCTACAGTCACAGATGCTTTTCACAAGGCTATATTAGCTTCTGTTTGCAAAGTCCTCTGTGGGGTCTAGCTATAACTTCCTAATATCATCAGTGTTCCTGCCACCCTTTTACTCTGTCTCTTATCCTGAGCCATTTTTTTTCTAAGAATATTGCTACCTTCACAACCTGGAAAAAATGAACCTCATTCCCTGAAGTCCAGAGTCATGACGTGGAGACCACATTTTCTTGTCCCTTCAGTAATTAGGATGACCTTCCTGAAAGGGCAGGAGGGAAAGAGTTTATATTGGGTGTCTGTTGTGTGTCATACACCGAACTTGGGGATTTTTCACGTTGACCGCTTACAGCAGAGGTCGGCAAACGTTTTCTGTAAAGGGCCAGATAGTAAATCTTTTCAGCTTGGGAGGCCATACAGCCTCTGTCACAACTACTCAACTCTTTCTAGTGTGAAAGCAGCCAGACAACACGTAAAGAAATGGGTGTGTCTGGGTTCCAGTAAAACTCGACAGTGGGCTGGATTTGGCCCATGGGCCATGGTTTGCCTACCGCTACTTTATATCAACGCCGTGAAAAGACATCGTAATCCCATTATACAGTTAAGAGGGCTGAAACCCAGAAATATCAAATTTGTGTCTCTTGTCCCTCACTAAGTGGCACACTGGGATCTGTATCCATTCCGTCGGAAACCTGGCTTTCCCATAGCTCTTCTTCCTGTCCAGTTGTATTTCTCATTCCTTTCTCATCATTGCCCAGTGTTCTTGTCACTGCCCAAGAGTCATTGAAGCCTTTGGTTTATGACCAAAAATCATCTTCCTACTGTATCCCTTGGGTGTCACGCAGGACAACTACGCAGCATTCAGTTCCAGCTCAAATTTTCCCCATCTTGAGCTCACTTAGCACAGGGAGGAAACTACCTTTGGAATCTTGAATGCTGATTACAACCATGGAGGCTTCCTTTTCCCACTGAATGTATACTTGGTCCCTGCTGCAAGCTCTTTCACCTTTACTTATCCCATGTTTTTTGTTTTTTTAAAAAATTTTTATTTTATTATTTTATTTTACTTTTATTTTATTTTTTCCTATTCCATCGGGACCACTGGATCCACTGCCCTGGTCCAGGCCTTGATCGTCTCTTACTTGGATTGTGGCTGTGTCACTAACTGGACTTTCTCACTTCATTTTCCTCCCCGTTCTCACCTATTCTTCATGTAGCCAACAGAATTACCTTGAAAAAACATGCCTCTGATTGGGCCAGTTCTGAACTCTAAACCTCAGTGATTTCCCGTTGCCTGCACCCTAGTTCAGACTCCTTAGCGTCGCGTTTAAGACTCTTCCTATCCAACCTTCCTATCCAGCCACATGCCTTACCATACCTTGTGCTCCTGGCAACCATTCCTGAAGACAGGGCTCTAGTCTAAGACAGGTATTTACTGCACTCAACAAGCAATCCATCCATCCAGGGGGGGATACCTTTTTTCTCATTTGCACAGGGTGCCTTGCAAACTGGCTACAACTACACCTGCACACACTTGGCATGCTCCTGTGGCCACCACTGCTTTCCTCATCTGGAATGCCCTTTGCCCCTTCTCCGTTCTTCTTTGTGTCTCAGCTCAGATGACCCTCTGCTGTGATGTCCATCTGATTCTCCCCTGTGTTTTCCCCTAGCTCTTTCTTTATACTTGTAATCTAGAGATTCTATCTCTGCCTGTCACCTCCTCAGCTAGGTTGTCACACTTGAGGGATCAGACTACAAACCTTCATCTTCAGTTCCTGACACCTAGCACTGTTCCTGGCCACTCCGTTCCTGCCAGCAAATGGCACTGAAGGGCAGACATAACGGCAAGACCAGATGTTTCATAGTATTTCTATTTCTTTATGAAGATTAAACAACGTAGGTAGAGGTTGAGGATCTCATCCCAGGGATTAGACCTGGATGATGCTGTTTGTTTTAGGCAGTTCAAGGAAGCTGGCTATATTACCCATTTTAAATGACTTTATGTTTTTGAAATAGGCTGACAGCCATAGATGTGGTTTTTCCATTTTTACTTTGTATAAATCCTCCATCTAGAGTAGCATGTAGGCTGCTCTGTACGCCACCGAGTTTACGCAAAGGAAGGCATCAGGTACTGCTGCAAGGCAAGCTTTCAGAGGCTTTGCTTTGCTAGGATTGCTCATTTCATCTGAACTGCAGGTTCTGGAAACTCTTAGCCTGTGTGTGAACCAGGGGAGGAGGGCTGGATCTGGCCCCCAAGGGACGGGCAGTCCTTCCGTGCCCTCTAGAAGGTGGATGGATCCTTTCATTGCATTCAGTCAGCCTCCCTCTGGAGGACCTTGGGCCCAAGTTGTGTTATCCCATTACTCAGGAAAGTCACGAATGTGGATAATTCCAAGATTTGAGTTAAGACAGATCTCCAATATGATGTCTTTTTGTAGGAATACGAAGAGAGTCTGAAAAAATAAATTCTTAATGGCATGATGTAAAAAAGGGAGATCAGGAATCTTTGTTTTTACTACAAGAGCTAAAAGAATCATAATGGTGTCAACTTAGGGGAGAACTTACTTTTATTTGTAATCCAAAAAGATATTTCCTGGAAACTTCTAGTTTGAGGGTTTTTAAAGATAGAAATGAGGCATTCTTTTTTGTCTCAAAATTGCTTGCTATCAGCATGCCACTTGGTCATCAGGCATGTTCAGATATTATTCTGATATTTCACCGTACTGATGGGATTTTCTCATTTGATTTTTTAGAAAGAGCCTTTTAAAATTCCCTGGCCTCTTAGGAAGTAGTTTTGACATGTTTCAATTTAGTAATTCATAAAACGATTGGTTGAAGAGCTACCTTGTATATAAGAAACTTTTAAGCCTTATATATGTCTTCTAAGAATTTTAATGAGATAGCTGCTAAAAGTAAATTTGTTTTCATTTGTTAACTCCTTTGACTTTATCACATCTCAGTTTTTAAGAGCTTTTAGTAGCATTGTATTATAATTTAATTCTGCAATTCCACTGCAAAAAGAAACAGTCAAGTTCAAGTACTTTTGCAGTTCTGCTGTTATTTGTGCACTGACCAGGGGAAAAGGCATTTTTGAAGAGATCGTGAGATTATATGGGAGACAAACTTGATAGATATCAAATGATCAGAGAATGTTTTTTATCGCCAGGCATTTGGCATTTCAGAGGAAGGATCGAATTTTGTCGGCTTTTAACAGGTAGGGAAAGCTTTGTAAATGAGAGAGAATTAAGTAGGAAGGATAGAAAAGTATTTGGAGAAGAGGGAGAAAGCATGAACAAAGGCAAAAAGAAAGGGATTAAGGTGCCTGATGCAGGCATGGGACATCAGGAAAGCTGTCAGAAGTAGGAATTGGGGTCGGAAGGGTCAGGCAGGGCCATGTACTGCTCTGGCTTGAGTGCCCACCTGAGAATCTGCACCCCGACAGAAGGTCATAGGTAGGTGACGTTTGGGCCTGTACCTGTCAGTGGCTGGTGGGAAGCTGCAGGGTAGGTGGAGTGACCCAGTGATGAGAAGCACAGGCTCGGGAGTAACATGAACTTGGGATGGAGGGCTGACTCTGCCCCTTCGCCGACTTGCTGACCTCGCTGAGCCTCAGATTCTCAGCAGAACGGTGACAAGGATACCAATCTGTACCTGATACTGTCACTGTGAAGATTAAATGGGCTAGTTAGCTGAAGCCCTGGTCCACAAGCCCACCTAGAACAGATTACATGTGAGTGTAATAATGATTATTACCATTATTACTCAAAAGAATTCATTTTGAACTATCACCAAGAGGAATTCTTTTTTTCCCCATAAATTTTGGGTATTCTTCTGTTGCACTTCAAGTAATTTTATTAGACTGTGAAGACAACATCCATGTATAGGGAATAAACTATTTTCATCCCATTTTTATCATCTAACCCTTGAAAAGCAGCAAATTAAATGAATGTTTATTGATTTATCCAAATTTCGTGATAGTGATACATGAGATAAATGGAACCTGGAATACAAATTAAAATTTAAATCTTAAAAAGCGTATTTTGGGGAAATGGGTCCTATCAATGGAAACGATGAAAATCAAAGAATGAACTGACCATTCCAAAGTTTGATGACAGCATAGCCTCTGTTCATTTCTCTTCCCCTGATGGCTGCCTTCGTGTTGATCACCAACATTAATATAACTGCCCGGAAGTTGAGCAGCTGTAAATAGCTCTATTCTTGTTCCGAGACAGTGCCTGTGCTTTGGGAGAGGGAAATGATCCGACTACCACTTTGTGTTTTCTGGTTGGGCTCACTGACTCCTATTTCTTATCTAAGTATCTGTTAGTAGGGTATGAAATTGAACACAGATCATTGACCTCCTAAAGGCCTGTCATTATGATGCATTACCAGGAATATATTTGATGGCAAATAATTATTTGGCTCAGGAAGAATTGGGCTCAAAGTAAATGTAGTCTCAGCCATCAGATTTTCCACGCTGAACCTCAAAAACTCCCAAGTTTGTCAGAAACGTTATAACTTGGGAGACGTTAGACGAACACTGTCACTCATGGGAAATAAACGGTTTTTAATTACTAGTTTTTCACGAAGGGCGACATTTTCTGCGCATAAGATTGAGACAAGTATTTGGAACAGCATTTGCTCCTTGATGTGTACATTGAAAATAAAATAATAAAAATTCTTTCAAAATCAAAACATCAGATTTTAAAATTGAGATTAGCAGTTAAAAAATCATCTTCTGGATTAAGAACATTTACTACGAGGCCTCATTTTCCCTAAATTATTCAATGTATCTTACGGAGATATATAACGCAACAGGATAATAAATGACTGAATGGATTGTAGGTAGATAGATCGATTGATCAATCAACTAGATGGAAAGATAGACTAAATACAAAGATAGAATAGATAAATAGAAGGAGACTTGATAGATGATAGATGGATAGATAGAAGAGAAAAAGGGAATATGGGTAGAAAAATAAAGAGGAAACTGGGGTGACTAGCCTATAAAATATTTATAACACAGGTGCCTATTATAATTGATGGGGGAGGGCAACAGGCTTTGAGCATTCTTAATGCTAAAGCAAACAGGAAAACACATAAAAAGAACAAAATTATGTAAAATCTGGACTTTACAGGCAGGAAAGGGAGGAGGGAGGTGTGTATGGTCAGCTCTTCTGATGACCATTATTTTATTGAACAAATATTTACAGAGCAACCACCAGGCTCTGTTCTAGGTGCTGGGGAGCAAACCTCAAACAGAATGGATACGACCTACTGTCACCACTATGATATTTACATTCCAGAGGGAGGGGACAGATAATAAACAAAATAAAGGAATAACTGTACAACATTAAAAAGTGGTCAGTGATATGGGGGGAAATAAAACAAGAAACAAGGTTAAGGAGTGACTGGGGTCTGTCTGGTGGTTTCATTTCAAATTGGCTTTCCAAGGAAGGCTTCACTGAAAAGGTTATTTCTGAGCAGAGTTCTGAAGAAATGAAGGATGCCTGTGGATGTCTGGGGGAGAGGGTTACTGGCAGCAGTGGTCCTCAGCATGGGGTGATTTTATCCTTCAGGAACCATTTGGCAATGTTAGAAGGAGTTTGTGGTTTTCTACTTTTGGGGGAGGGGTGCTGCTCTCATCTAGTGGCGGAGGCCAGGGATACTGCTAAGTATCCTACAGTGCATAGGACAGCCCCCGTGACAAAGAACCATCTAGTCCAAAGTGTCAATAGTGCCGAGGTTGAGAAACCTGGACTACTGCAAGGGGGATGCAGCGCAGTGAGCCTGGGAGAGCCTTGGAGGAGATGGGGTCAGAGACAGAAAGGGCGTCCAGGTGCTGGAGGGCTTCGTCAGATCGTCCCAGGACTTTCAGCTTGTCCCTGAGGGAGAAGGGGAACCAGGGGCAAGTTCCGAGCAGTGGTGATCTGACTCACAGTGTCATGGGCCCCCCCAGCTCCTGTGGTAAAATTTACAAGGGGGAAAGATGAAGCTGGAGACTCTTGTAATAATTCTCTAGAGAGACCAAATCATATTCAATGACAAAACTATGAATGAGTATGTTATTTATTCAACAAAATAGCCTCCAGAATATTTACATTTTGTGTCTTTCATCTTAAAACTGAGGTTTATGAGTACGTTATCCTAGCCACCCATTTTTTTTAAACTGTGGAGAAAAATTGCTATCAAAATCTAGGTTTCAACAGATAATAGAATACCTCAGGGGGGAAAAAAAACTGCTTTCATGCATAAATCAGTCTAAGGATGCTAGTAAAGGTAGATTTGTCCTCAGCCATCCTTATAATTAATTAACTTCTTTGGTGCTGTCTAAAGAAAGGAACATTTGGGGCTTCCCTGGTGCCGCAGTGGTTGAGAGTCCGCCTGCCGATGCAGGGGACACGGGTTCGCGCCCTGGTCCGGGAAGATCCCACATGCCGCGGAGCGGCTGGGCCCGTGAGCCATGGCCGCTGAGCCTGCGCGTCCGGAGCCTGTGCTCCGCAACGGGAGAGGCCACAACAGTGAGAGGCCCGCGTACCAACAAAAAAACAAAAACAAAACAAAACAAAACAAAAGGCATGGTCTTATACATTTAAAGCGTTTAAAGTCCTGGAACACAGGTCAGTGTTCGCTTTGTGGTTACTTGCTATTGACAAAAAATGACCATTGGGAGCCCCGGTTTGAAGCTGTTGAAGATACAGAAGGATTTGCCCCTTTCTCTGAGCCCAACTCTCTTGGCTCCCCTATTCTGGATTAGTAGAAAGAGTGTGTGTTGGTTAAGAGGGGCCTCTGGAGCCTCAGCCTTGCAAGTCATGGCTCTGGGACTGGAGGACAGGCTGGTCCTTCAGGCACGGAAGCACCTCATGCCTTAAATGGTCCTCATCTGGAACGTGAGGGGGGTCACAGTCCTGGCTCACAGGTCTTGCTGAGGATTGATTGGCTTAATACACGTCACATGGCTTTGTAGACTCCCTGGCAAACAGTCAGCACTGAATAAGGGGATTTGTTGTTATTGTTGTCATTAGTACCAGAGTGTAGGCAAAAGATGCCATCAAGCTTTGTAAACAGCTCTCAAGGAACAGGGAGAAAAGTTGCAAGTAATTCCCTGGGAATTGCTCACCATATTTAAATCAATAAAGTTTTCTTTTAAGAAATCACCACGCATTGAGTTATCTGTTTCTTCTTAATTGAATTTTCTGTGGATGTGCGTTCATATTCCCAGTTAGATCTTAAACTGTATGAGGGCTGCAAGTTCCGTTCGGTATTTCTTTCTCTCTCTAATACTCTGATTAGTGTTCCAGTGTCAAAGCATTAAGCATATGATCAGTAAATGCTTAGTTTTTGAATGTTTTCTTTAAAAACAAGTCATATCAACAGTGAAAAACTGGAAAAAATTAAGATTTTCTATGTAAACGATTTTGATAGAATATGATTTCTTGTAACTGCCATCGACTGGGTTTTTCTGAGCAGGTTTGGAAAACACCTTATTTATGCCAAATAATGGCAGGGGACATTTGTTTGAATTTGTCATCTGATATTTTTCAAATCCATATTTTCAGAAAAGAAAGGAAACTGACAGTTTGAAAAGGCAGTAGTTTGAAACATTTTAAAGGGTATGGCATTTCTATCTAGTCAGATCTCTTCCAAAAATTAATGGCAAATTCTTGTGTTCTGTCTCACTCTGAGCAGACTTTTATTAACCCGCCAGCATTCCAGAATAGTGACATACTGAGGTTTCTCCATGTGGAGCAGAACTGTCCACACTGCCAGATGCCTCAGGCTTAGCAGAATGAACTCTTAGAATTTCGTCCCCTACCTCCTTACTGCAGAAGAGGAAAGCTTTTATGAAATTAACTGCTTAGAAATACAGCAGACTGGTTTACCAACGCAGAGCCCACTCCTGTAGTTCTGTTCTACTTGGAAAGACTATCTCTGAGAAATGACAATTGCAGCTTCCATTTGTAGCTGCTCTTTTATTGTTGAGATTAAAGATGGATCTCCAGGTGGTACTTACATTAGGATTTCTCTTCTTATACATAAGCTCTAAGGTAATTTAACTAGGTCCTCAAAAAGATAATAAAATGCATCACTTGATATAGGTTTTGAAACAAATGTGTTGAGCGTTCTGTAATTTCTGCACTTAGTTTAAAAACGTCTTCGTAGAAAAGAATTAAGTAAAGAATTAAGTGAAGACCCTGATGACATGATCATGCAGAAAGATGGGATATCTGATATCTAGGAAAGAGACAAGCATTATTATTGTCCACCATGATACTTTCCACGTTATCTGATTTTAGCCACACAATCCTACGAGTTGGGTGCTCTTATACTTACTTTTGACCATGAAAAACTAAAGCTGAGAGAGGTTAACAAACAAAACCAGGGCATTTCCGCACTTCCAGCCCTGCTTTGAGTGACTCCATCACCCGGGCTGGCAAGACAGTATAAATAATCCTTGAATAAAGAAGGAAAACTACAGTCAGCAACCCAACCACACCACGTTTATGAAAAGCCTTCTGGATTTCTAGGACTGGGGTCACTTGCAGAGGTCATTTATTTAATTTTCTAGCCATCAGGAAATGCCACCCTTATATTCTAAAGACAGGTAACATATATTATCTTCTCAAATTGCCAGGTGCCCTCAATCCTGAGGTTAGCATCCCTGAGTTCTTTATTCAGATATGACCTATGAAAGCAAAGATAAAATCTTAAATTTTCTGTTTGGTCAAGCACTACAGTGCATGGCTGTCAAGAAAAGAAATAGTTCTTTTTTTCCCTGGAATGTGCTCAGTATGTACAGACTGGGCAATGAAGAAATAACAAATCTTGACTTTGTAACCTTGAAAACAGCTCATCAGCCCAGCTCTAGCACCATGCTTGCTAGATTCACATCATTTTTCACATCGAGTGCCAATCTGTGTGTATCAGCCTGTCTGCCTCAAGAGATTGCGAGCTTTTGGAAGACAGGGATTATATCTTTTAGTTTATTGTTTCCAGTTCCTACTTCAGTTACAAGAACGTGGTAGGTTGTGTGTAAATGGTGGCTCAGGGAAGGAAAGAATGAATGAATGCATTTGTTACATCAAACTATAATTTTGTAGCATTTAATATAAATACTGAAAATGTAAACTTCAAAACAGGCTGAAACTTTATATTTGTTAAAATTATTACAACGCCTTAACTACCTTCGGAAAACAGGGCTAGAGATTACGTTGTACTGAGCATCTGTATATGAGCTAGAGCCACAGTTAACTGTGTCAGTATGATGCATTTAAAACTGGAAAGAGACTGGATTTGAACATCCATCCACATTCAAGAAAATGGTTAATGTTATGCTCCATGTGCACTGTTTTTGTTGAACACGTTTACAGAAAAGCCACTTTCCTGGTCGTTGGATTAGAACTAACCTGGCACTGTGAAACTCGGTCACATCTTTCAAACCTGAAAGTGCTATCTTTCTCGTAAATTTTCTTAACGACACACTTTAGAGTTTACGATTTTAAATTTCTAAGTTTTCTTCCAGTCTGAGGTTTCCGAGATTCTCTGGGATTCTTCACCTTAAAAGACTCTTGAATATCATTCATGTTTTAACTTGAACCCTGGGACCAATGATAACAGCCAACACTTAATGAGTACTAGTCTCCCCTAGGCACCGTTCTAACCACTGAATGGATTATGTCACCTCTTCTTCTTCACAGCAAGCCTAAGAGATTGGTATATCTTTCACAGCATTTTAATAGGTGAGGGAACTGAGGCACAGCCAAATTAAGAAACATGTCCCAAGTCACATAGCTGATAAGTGACCAAGCTGGGCTCTGATTCCAGATTGTGTGGACTGACTCACTATGCACACTGCTCTACTCAGGGGCACTGCAGAAAAAATGAAGAACGCATGGCATCAAGGAGAGGACACTGAACGCTGGAAAGCGGTGGGCAGCTAAACTGAGCAGTCAGCCAGGGCCAGCACCCACTGTTTCTTACTTACAGGCTGCAACTGTATTAGGTGACCTCTGAATGTATGAGTGTAGCTTGATACTTCCTCAGACTGTATGTCATGGATGATGGCAAATAAATCCCTTTGATCCACTTAGAAGTATTTATTTGTAATTTTGGTCTGTGAGACTGTCTGTCGTCTGCTTTCAATCAAAGTGTTACCAAACTCAGGTTTGGCTGCTCTTTGCTCAAGAATCCAGTACGTGGGCTTCCCTGGTGGCGCAGTGGTTGAGAGTCCGCCTGCCGATGCAGGGGACACGGGTTCGAGTCCTGGTCTGGGAAGATCCCACGTGCCGCCGAGCAGCTGGGCCCGTGAGCCACAATTACTGAGCCTGCGCGTCTGGAGCCTGTGCTCCGCAACAAGAGAGGCCGTGATAGTGAGAGGCCCGCACACCGCGATGAAGAGTGGCCCCCGCTCGCCACAACTAGAGGAAGCCCTCGCACAGAAACGAAGACCCAACACAGCCATAAATAAATAAATAAATAAAGTGGAAGCCTGTCTACAGTAAACATTAAAATACGAGCTTTAAAAAAAAAAAAATCCAATACTGAGAGACAAGTGTTGGGTAAAAGGAAAGATAGCGTTATTGAGGAAGCTGGCATTCCTGGGGAGAAGGTGGACTTGTGTCCCAAAGAACCAACTCCCCCTTGCCCGTCAGGGGGCAAGAGCTTTTAAAGGGGAGTTTCAGGGGTGCACATTCATTGGGAGGGCACTGTGTACAGACCAGCAGAGTCAGGTCTGACACTCATCTTGAAATTGGTCTGATCAGCACCATCTTGATTGTTTTCTGTAGAGTTAATCTTCAGTTCCAGGGTCAGTTTGTTCCTGTTTCCTTGAGTTCAGTTCTCAGAATTGTGTAAGAGGGAGCAGCTGATGTCATGGCTACAGTCTGGTCATCATGTGGTTAGCTCCGTCCATCTGGTGGGGGTTTCATAATCTGCAAAACATTTCAACAGGTGTGGGTCAGAATATTATCTATAGCCCATGAGGAGGAACCGAAAGTCCTTGAGTTTGCTTGACGGCTAAAGAACGATTATTTTGTCTTGTCTGACTGCTTTCCATTGCTTCTGCATTTTCTCATTTCTCTGATTAAATTTATTCTTTGGCTGAAGTTCTTCTACAGATAAAAGGCAGACGTGGAGGATATGGGGTAGGGGTGGTCTGTCCTGGGAAGATTCCTCTGTTATGAAAGCTTGGGGTATGATAAGTAAGGGTGATGTGATTTACCACATGGGAGCTGTAGTTAATAATACTGTAGTATTGTATATTTGAAAGTTGCTCAGAGAATAGATCTTCGACGTTTTCATCATAAGAAAAACAGTTGTGACAATGCACGGTGATAGATGTTATAACTAGTCTTATTGTGGTGATCGTTTCACAATATATACAGATATCGGATCATTATGCTGTACACCCTGAATATAATGTTATGTATCAGCTATATCTAAACTTTAAAAAAAAGTGTGGTATGAAGACACTTCTAAAATATATTCATTCACCTTTTCAACATAGTGCTTTCTTTTCAGTTTAATGTGTAAGTTAGAACAGTGGTTCTCAATTGGGGGGCATGACACCTCATCCCTAAGGACGTAATGTGTGTGTTTGGGGAGGTTGTCTCAGTGATGTGGCACTGTTGACACTTAATAGGTAGGGGCTGAATCTTCAGCCCTCTGCCAGGCACACAGACATCCCTCATAAGGAAGAACTGATAGAGTTAGAAATTACCTGAACCTAAGACCTAACTGTGGACATATTTTTAATCCCAGTTTTAATGAACAGAGAAGTTTTCAGAAATGCAACCGAAGTATAAATCTAAAGATGATTGTACTTTCTTTTGCTCTGAACTTTACAGGAGATGTTCACTGTCTCTGCTGATCTCGTCATCAGTAGCAGCACTGCTCATGGCATTTGAGTCACTAATAACACATACTTGCAGATACTGCGTTCATGGTGATCATACCACTAAGTGCAGGCGTGCTACTACTGCACTGCAGTTGTCCAGCCTGAGTATTTACGTTATGGAAACACAGATTATGTTATTATAAATTAGATTCCTTTTATCTCTTTTATATTACAGTTTTGTTCGTATAATGATTTTTTAAAAAGAATGAATGTGCAGGTAAGTTAAATTATTCATGGATTCCATTTCAATACAGTAAATGAGGCCACAGAAAATGATGTTTCTCAGAGGAGGTGTTGTGAGTGATAGAATTGAGAATCCCTGAGTTAAATTCCATTTGGAGCCATAAACACCCAGACTCATTCATTTTCTTCTTCAAAATTTTATAGCCATTTTAACCGTAGGTAATTTAATCACCTCAGAACTGTCTCCTTTTCAAGTACCATGTGGTATTATCAACATATATATACACCCTCTTCCTGCTTTGTAATTTGTTGGTTTCACTAAGTTCAAAAGCAGTGCAAGAATGGAGGTATCTTCCTGAGATGGTTCCCCTTATTCCTCATTTTCAGCTGCTTTTATTTTTCCTTTTTTCTCTTCTCTGAAAGAACACTGGAATCAGAACGAAGCTAATGCTAGTGAGCAAAAGGGCAAAGTTACTTCTTTGAAAAGAAAAGCTCACTTTTCTCCATGGTAACCAGACTATCATATGTCACACACACCACGTGGCCCATGAAATATGAACCCTTTCAGAAATACATTTCTACCAGCACATAATGAGCTTTCATGATAGTGTAGTAAGGACTGGAATAAGGTGACACTTCGGGTTGATTTGGGTCAAATGAGTCCTTTGATACCTTGTAACATTTTTCTTTCACTTTGCAAGAGGTAACACTAGCATTTCATTTTTTAAAAATGCTTAATGAAAGTAAACTGTATGCTATGAACACAAGGCAAATGCATTCTACCAAGTCCTAGAAATGGCATATTTCCATTTCCTTTGAGGGTAAGGACTGAGAAAAATCCCTGAGATTTCATCTTCCTTCTATTTTTCAGGCTGTGTATTTGTAGCTGCCTCAAGTGAAAACAAAAACAAAACTTAAAAGTCACAGCTGAGCTTAGTGTGCCCATAACCACTGCTCTTTTTTTTTGTTTTGTTTTTTGTTTTTTAATTAATTTTTATTGGAGTATGGTGGCTTTACAATGTTGTGTTAGCCTCCACTGCACAACAAAATGAATCAGCCATACACGTACAGATATCCCCTCCCTTTTGGACTTGCCTCCCATTTAGGTCACCACAGTGCATTAGGTAGAGTTCCCTGTGCTATACAGTATGTTCCCATCAGTTGTCTCTTTTATACATAGTAATGTATATGTGTCAATCCCAGTCTCCCAGTTCCTCCCACCCCACCCCTTTCCCCCTTGGTATCCATACATTTGTCCTCTACATCTGTGTCTGTATTTCTGCTTTGCAAATAAGATCATCTATACCATTTTTCTAGATTCCACATATATGCATTATTATACCATATTTGCTTTTCTCTTCTTGACTTACTTCACTATGTATGACACGCTCTAGGTCCATCCACGTCTCTACAAATGACCCAATTTCATTCCTTTTTATGGCTGAGTAATATTCCACTGTATATATGTACCGCATCTTCTTCATCCATTCATCTGTCGATGGACATTTGTTTCCATGTCCTGGCTATTGTAAATAGTGCTGCTGTGAACATTGGGGTGCATGTATTTTTTTGAATTATGGTTTTATCTGGGTATATGCCCAGTAATGGGATTGCTGGGTCATACGGTAGTTCTATTTTTAGTTTTTTTAGGAACCTCCATACTGTTTTCCATAGTGGCTGTATCAATTTACATTCCCACCAACAGTATATGAGGGTTCCCTTTTCTTCACACCCTCTCCAGCATTTATTGTTTGTAGATTTTTCGATGATGGCCATTCTGGCCGGTGTGAAGTGATACCTCATTGTAGTTTTGGTTTGCATTTCTCTAATAATTAGTGATGTTGATGTGAGCATCTTTTCATGTGTTTGTTGGCCATCTGTATGTCTTCTTTGGAGAAATGTCTGTTTAGGTCTTCCGCCCATTTTTGGATTGGGTTGTTTGTTTTTTTGATATTGAGCTGTATGAGCTGCTTTTATATTTTGGAGATTAATCCTTTGACAGGTGCTTGGTTTGCAAATATTTTCTCCTATTTTTTTAAAATTATGCTTGCTAAAACCTCTGGTTTTGATTTCAATGTATGATGTTTGACAAAGGACAAATAAAGCAAAGGAAGAGGGAAAGCTTTTCTAAATATGCAAATGGGTAAAAATGAAAATGTTTCACTCAACTTTTAAATATCCTTTTGCCCTTTTCTCTTGGAAGCACCTTTTGTTCAGTGAGCTCTTTGCAATGAACATCTTTGAAAATCTCTTCTAACCATAGTACTTCCTAAGTCTACTTTCCTAATGCTAAGGCACTTTATACCTAGTTCATCTAGTCCTGTAGGCATTCAGAAACTTAGCAGGCCCCTGAAGGCTCTGGGTAGCTTCAGATACAATGAATCACATAAGCACCGATTTCTACAGCCAGATACTGATCTGTTTCCTTTAGGGCATCCAATGGGGTATTAGTGATTTTGAAGCCAGAAGTTTTCTTTACAAGTATATAAATCAACCTATAATATATTGATAGCTGGAAATTGATGGGCATGTAGAATAAGCTACTTTCAAAGCTTACTCAGAAATGTAATAGATATTAAATATGTTACCTGCCATGGAAGTGGAAATTATTTATTCTAGTAATCCTAATGGCAAAACCATAGAATCCTGTTGTATGTTTAGTTATCAGTGAAAAATCAGGAGTTATATTTCTATTTCTCAATCCAATTCCTCCTCCTTCTTCTTAAATTTTTCTGTTTGCATAGATTTGAGTTCATAAGATTTTAAGGAGAAGATGCAAGGAAGATAAGATTCTTATACACAGTAGAAAAAATTCACTGAAGGGCAGTCAGACCAGACTATCAATGTACTGAAGATCAGAGTCATATTTCATTCAACTTGGGATTCTTTGCAGGTAGCATGGGGCTTTAGTAGACACTCAGTAGATACTTGGTGAAATAAAATTATTTGGGTTATTATTATATGTAAAGATTTTCCTGTTATAATGTTAGCCTTTTGAATTATAAGAATAGTTTCACTGAGAATAATCTTACATAAGCTTATGTAACTAAGAACTAGATAATCTCTTAAAATGAATATTTAGCTACATCAAATTATACATCCAAAACTTAAAGCATAAGAAATTTTCATTTTTGCTTTAGAGATTCACATTATTATTGAATTATGCTATGTCCATCTGCTCAAGTACTAGATATATTTAGGCTCTAGTGAGCCAAAATGAAAGATTCAATGGATTATTCATCTGCCTCATGCTCTGATACATAGAAACCTTCTGATTTGTAAATTTTACCCAAAACTCATCTTCTCTCTTTGTTTCATGATAAGGAAATCGTGAAATACATACTTGAGAATAACTTTGTGATTTCCTTCTTCACTCTAAAGGAGAGAAAATGGAGTTAATAGTAGAGTGAATACTTGTGTTGATGCTTAATTTGAGAATTACTTTTCTTTTTCTAACACTAATATTGCAAAATGTATATATATATGTGTGTGTGTGTATATATATATATATATATAGAGAGAGAGAGAGAGAGAGAGGGAGGGAGAAAGAGAGAGAGGGTTAGTGGTTCATTTCTAGATGCATGGTATACCTAAAACTGTGGTAATCATTAGGGCTGTTTACAAATATTTCTTTCAAGTGATCCATGGCTATATGACTTGCATTGGCCATTGAAATATGAACATCGAAGTGGGTGTCACTTCTGGACAGACAGAGCTTCAGTGTGCATTTTGCACATTTCTTCCTTTATCCTGTCTTGGTGAATCTGGAAGTGTGTATTGAGATGGGTCTTGCATCATTCAGGGTCTCTCAGTGACTCTTGAGTAGAACACCCACAAGGTCCCTGTTAGTCCTGTGCAGTGAGAATGACTTTTGTGTATTCAGCATCCGAGATTTTGGTGTTTTTGCTTTGCTTTGTTTTTGTTATAGCAGCGTAACCTAGCATAGCCTAACATACTAAGGCTAAAATACCCATCCAAGTTATTTTTCTTTTGCACCCCTGAAAGAAAGTGCAAGTAGCTGGCATGAGCATTTGTAAGAGAATCTGAGAGAATAAAAATAAAGGTTTTTAAAATTTGAGCTACTTTGAAATGTATAGACTTTTATTTTAGGCTTCTTTTGTAAAGTCAGAAGAGAAGACAACGTGTAAAAAGTCTTCTTTGATTACATTGAGTATTTGCCATGCTTGTTAGTTGGTGGTTATAATTTAAATTAGAAAATAACAACTACTATATTTAGAATTCATGGTTGTTTGTAGACATCTTCGAAAAGTTTGTATAGTATTTATACTTAGAAAGGTACGCTGAGCCCTAAATATCTCTGTAGAGAGGAGTACTTTGACATATGGAAAGAGTTTCACTAAATTCTTTAATTGTGTTTTCAGTGTAAACTGGTTTTGGTTTGGGGGAGTAAAGATGTATTAGATCTGCTTCTTGGCTAAGGAAAAGGCCAAAGAAAGTGCCTCTGAGCTCTTTAGTGACTAAAGGGAAAGATGTTAAAAATTCAATTCAATGGGAGAAAAGATAGGTAAAGAATTTGTCACTTCTGAGGTGGGTATTGGGAAAACCAGGGTAACTCCTTTCCACTTTTATTTTTGTTTGAATTCCTGGGCAACGCCAGGGAAAGAGTTGAGAACAGATGTGAGGTTGGGATTATACTGTGACAACTTTCTCATCTCAGTGGTGTGAGATGTGGAACCACGGGGGTTAGGGATCACTTAAGGGTCTCAGTGAATTTCCATTAATCCCTTCCTGATCTGGAGCCATAATCTGTTGGCCTGGTTGAATTGATTATGTGGCGATCAATTGTGAAGACCATTGTTAGGGCATCTACGATGATTGAATCTGCTGGGGCATGGTTAATTTCATAAATATTGAATGAGCCATAGTCTGCCAAATGGCTTTGCTGTGTTTATTGGACTCACAGGAAGCAAATGGGAGCTTGTTCTTTTTTATTTTGTTTTCTTTTTTTCCGATTGAAGGGAAAAGAAAACCTCTGTGTTAATTACTAGGTCTCAGTGAAGGTTGTTTTACTTATCTCTACTCAACAGTAATTAATTGAACAAGATATTATACTAGATACTGTAGGCGATAGAAAGATGAATAAAATTAGCCTCGATTTCAAGGAATTTAGAATCTAGCAGGAAATTATAATCTAGTTATATGCCTCATCTTGATATTGCTTATGACTCAGCTCCATTGATATTTATGAGAGCCTTCAAAGAATTTGGGAGTGGAAATAAGAAGAGAAAACAGGTTCCTTATTATTAAAAATTTAAGATGTTTTCAATTTGAAAAAAAGTTAATAATCTAACTCTACCACAAGAAGCAAAGCAATTTAGTCCCCCTTATCCCTGCTACCACCATCATTCAGACGTGTGTCCACCACGTTCTCGGGTTCAGATCACCAAATATAATCCGGCAGAAAATATTTTAAACTGCTCTGGCCTGTGATGAATAGTCTTGGAGATATAGCTGGAGATATCCGAAGTGACATCTTCGGTAGATTCTAATGGTTATGGAAATAAGGAAGCAGAGTATTTGATTTTTGTGGCTGTAGCCTAGACTTTTCTTTTGGTTAATGATCAAAATTTCTAGACGAATCTGTCAGTAGAAAAGCTATACACATTGCAGAGAGCTAGATGCTCTCAGTATGGTGGTACTTTTCTTTACCTGGGGACTCAGCAATTCTAACTAGGGAAACACAGGTAGTAACAGAGTCCAGAAGACCTCCTTCCCTGCCCTGCAGATTACTTAGGAAAATTCACTCAGCCAGTTTACTTACTCTTTTTAAAAAAAATTTAAAAAGTTAAAGCATTTGAAGAAATAGTTATGAATACGATAAGCAGACTAGAAGCAGCAAGTGAGGTTAGAATATTTTCCTCAGTGCACTCACAGTAGTCGGAAGTGACGGTTGACGAAAACCTGGGCAACAGAGGAGAAAAATTGTGAAAAACTGATACAAGGACCACAGAATCAGCAACCTGGGACCATTTAGTGGAGGGGAGTCGTTCATGGTTCAACAGCCCCTGAGGGTGCTGCCGTTTTACAGACAGTAATGCAGTCATCCTCTCTCTGTCCCGGGTGAAAACATCAACCTCTTCCCGTTAACATCAGCTCTGCACTCCCTCACAGAGCCCTTCGTGTGCTGGCCCTGGCCTGCCCTGCCCGCCATTGCTTCCACCCACTCTGCTCCAGCCCTCGAACTTTTTCACATGATCGTCCTCAAGTGGATCATTATCTCTGGGTCTTCTGGTTTCTTCTTCCTGAAATCCTTCTTGCGACTTTCTACTCATGCTTTACTTCTCAAGTCGCTGATCCTCTTAGAGTGAGTTAAGTGGCCCTGCCGTGTTGGGTTCCCATCACATCCTGTATTTCCTGTATCTCGCTCTACGTTCTAAGGTAATGGTTTGTCTAATGGTCTTGAGCAGGGCTTGGCCAACTGTGGCGCATGGACCAAATTCAGCTCCTGCCTATTTCTGTAAACAAAATGTTATTGGAACTGAGCCATGCTTATTACTGTGGCTCCTTTCACACTGTTATGGCACAACTGAGTAGTGGAGACAGATACACAAAAGAAAAAAAATTCACTATCTGGGCTTTTATAGAAAAAGTTTGCTGACTCTTAGTCTCAAGAGCGAGCAACCTGTCTACCTTCTTCACCACTGAATCTCTAATACTTGGCACGTTGTTTGCACAAAGTAGATGTTCCTAACATTTTGAAGGAATGAGTTAAACATAAATACGAGGAAAGTGGCCAAGGAAAAATGAAGATAACTATTCGACATCTTTTGTGTGCTCGATGCTGTCCTGGGTACTTTACAGGTATGCTCCTGTAACCCTCAGAGCAACGTGATAAGTAGGGGTTATTATACCCAATTTGCAGTTGAGACACTGAAGTTAAGGGTTTATAAATGATTTCTGTAAATGATACCAAGCAAGTAAAAGTGGATTACCTGGAGACTGACTCAGACTTCCCTTGCAGTGAGGTGCTCTGTCTTAGTACGCAAGGACTATCTAGTACACCGTGGTGGTTAGGAGCAGGGTCTGGCACTGGAGTGCCCGATTTCAATCCAGGCTCCACCATTTAAAACTTCCATGACCAGAAGTCACTGAATTGCTCCAGGCCTAATTTTCCACAACTGTAACAAGTTCTTTAACCTCCCTGGCCTTTGTCTCTGCAGCTAATAAATGAGTTGATTTTAGCATCTCATTTGAATGTTGCGAAGTTTAAATGAGATATTATGCATCAGTTGCTTTGAGGTGCTTGGCACGTAGGAAGCGTTCAAGACATGTTAATCTTGGTTATTCCAGAAAGGTGCCTCAAAATCCTTGATAATAGGTCAGAATTTTCAAGAAATTCCATTCTATTTGTAACTTACGTTTACCTAATTTCAAAGAGGATTTCCAGCGGTATTTTGCCTTGAGTTCTGTGTATTCTGCAGAGGTAAGAAAGTGGTTCGTGATATAGCTTATTATGTCCTGTTTTCTGTGTTGACCTAAAGAAATCATCGGCTGTTGCCATTGGCATTAACTGCGCCTGCTTTTTGGAATTTTCCAAATATCATATATGCACGGTGGCAAAATGGGATGCCTGGATCAGCGTGTGGTTTACCGCGTAAGGATTTTCTGCCGCTGCTGTTGCCTGTGCTGCTGGCCCCAACGTTGCAGGAGCACTGCGATGCAGCCAACTTGTTCCCATTTTCACATTGCCTGAAGCTGGCATGTTTCCTTTTTACAAATGACAATATCAAGCTACTACATAAAAAAACATGGAAGTCTAGAATCTATTTACAGTTTTGGGGTTGTTCGGTTGGTTTGGTTTTTGGTGTTTGGTTTTAGCTAAAGCATCAGCATGTTATCAGGGCAAAAAAAGAAAGTTTCATAAACATTTTTTTTTTTTTTTTTTCTGTGATACGTGGGCCTCTCACTGCTGTGGCCTCTCTCATTGCGGAGCACAGGCTCCGGACGCACAGGCTCAGCGGCCATGGCTCACGGGCCCAGCCGCTCTGCGACATGTGGGATCTTCCCGGACCGGGGCACGAACCCGTGTCCCCTGCATCGGCAGGTGGACTCTCAACCACTGCGCCACCAGGGAAGCCCCATAAACGTTTTTTAAAGACAAAAATCTAATACTTAATGAAAATATCCTTGCCCATGCAATGTAGAAATTGGCTTTGCAGTCTTCAAATCTATCCCAGCTTCTTGAAAGTTAAGCCTTGTAGAGAGTTAGACTGTTTCCTTCATCAGATCATTGTTAGAAAAAACTTTATTGGACAGATCAGCTCTAATGATATGGTTAAGATTGTTCTGGCCTCGTGTGATGAGTATATTAAGGTCATGAAACCAGGGTTCTAGAATTCACCCCTAACTTTGCCAGCCAGTAGGCCCCAACTCCTAAACACTGAAAAAGAAATAAAGATAATATGTTCTAGTTACAGCAAATCCTGTGTTTTGGTCTTAATATTGTATTACTACCTATAAAGAAAGAGTATCAGCATATTCGTTAATTTTCCTTTCTAGGCTTCAGTTGACAGTTAAGAGCATTTCATTAAACATTCTCTTAATCATAATTTTATCTCTCAGTAGGAGTTGATGTACTTGAATTTCACCATTTGTGTCAATTACATTGGCCTTATATTTGCCAGCAATGGATTCTCTTTAATCAGCATTTTTTTTCACGAAATGATCCTAAAGATAAAACTTTGATAGTTAAGTTGTTAACCTTTATTCTAGTGGACAGTATGAAAAATACGATGATTAGACCTCTATCGATTAGCAAAAGGGGAGAACTGTGAGCCACGTGGGTTTGGAAAAGGAGGCAGAATTAGAGGCGTGGACCTTTCAACAAACAGTAATGTAGGAAGCGCTGGTTATAAACATTCTTAGCTTCTTTTTAGATATCTAGATGACAAATTAAGCTTCTCTAGGTTGAAAATCTAACCACTTACGTGTGGAGTTGAAGATTCAAGCCTTCACTGAGTGCTGTATAGTGATTTGACTCATTATAACTTGACTGATGACTTAACTTCCACTGATACGTGTTTAAGGGCAAATACTCAGGCATGCTACCGAATACAGGAAATATGACTGTTATCCTAGCAAGGCAAATCTTAACTCCTGAAGTAGATGCTGAGGTAGTTTCTTGACCTGGACGGCTTCAAATGCCAGGTCAGCACAGGAGGCGCTAACACAAAAACAATTTGTTGAGAATATCAGCAAAGCAGTACTTCAACAACCCTAAATGGTGTTGGCAGGCAACTAATGAGGACAAGAAGTCGTGAACCGAAGCTCCGCAGACGTGCACAAATTTGTGGATGTACTTTAACTAGCTTAGGTCCTCAGAATTGCAACTCAAGTTTGGTCAACAATCCAGTAGATGAAGGCTTGTACTTTTCCAGACATGCTCTATTTTTGTTCACTCTGTGTGTGTGGGCAGAAGCCCTGGAAAAGCTTTTTTATCATTCCTGAAATGCAAAATGTTCTATTTAGCTTAGAAGCTCTATTCTTTGTACTAATAACTGATATTAGGCAGCTCCAGCCATTTTCAAAATGATTTAAGAGGAAATGAACCTTGGCATTTAAGTCTCGGTAACTGAGTGGTCTGTCGTGATTGTACCCAACTAAATTTGGGGAAGCGGCCTCAATTTTGTTTTCATTCCTTTCCTTCCTTTGAGTTGCATAACACAATAAGTAGAATTTTTTCCACTGGTATCCACTACTGAATTACTACTAGAGTATTTGCTGCTCTACTGAATTTTAATCAAAGGATGAATGTACATTTCAAATCATTTTAATTTCTGTCACCCTTCTCAATATTTGTTCACTTAGCTTTACATAACATCTGTGTGAGAGATTACATGAATCATGCCATCTCATTCCATGGGTGGGTTCCAGTTATCTTTGCCAGACTATCCTGAACAGCAGTGGCTTCACAAACAACCATTTTACTCTGACTCACAACTTCGTGGTTTGGTAATGCAGGCAGGGCATGGCTTGGCAGTTCTTCATCGTGTCAGGCAACATCAACGGAGGTCAACTGGTAGAATTCAGCTGGCAGCTGGCTGGTCTTTGCTCACAAGCCTGGCACCTTCGTGGGAGCAGCTGGAAGGCTGGGCTCACACAGGCTCCCTTCCTTTTCCATGTAGTCTTGTGGGGTCTTTCCACATCATCTCTCCAGTAGGATTGTCAGACTTCTCATACGCAATTCCAGTTTCCCAGAGTGAGCCTTCCGAGAAGCCCAGGTAGGAGCTACAAAGCTTCTAATGACTTAGCCCCAGAACGTCATGGAGCCCACCCAAAATCAAGGAAAGGTGGCATGAACATTGCCTTTCTCTAGGTGGAAGGAGTATCAAAGAATTCATGGGCATCTTTAATCCACCATAGATGGGTTAGTCAGTTTCATTTCCTCTGTGGTTAAAAGCACACCAAACAAAGCCAGCCTGCTAGTCATCGACCATCAGGCCATATCTCCTATAAACCTGATGTATGTCCCATCCTTCTCTTACTCCCTTCAGCCAATCAAATTACCTTCTTGAGTGTTACCTCTGGAATTTCACCTCTGGGCATCTCTTGCATAGTCTCCTAACTAGTATTCCCAAATGATTGTACGAAAGCATGTGTATTATGTGTCGCTTCTCATTAATGGCTCCAAGTGGCCTGTAAGGCGCAATCCACACGCCTTAGCCTGACACACAAGGTCCTCCATTATTTGTTCTCATTCTTCTTTTTAACCGTAGCATTTGCCCTTCCCTTCCCAACTCTACCCCGTCCCTGCACCACTCACCGTGTCCCAGTGTGCTCTGGCCATGCTGTTTCCCAAACACAACATGCCCCTGCTTGACCGTGTACCTTATTTAGCAGTCCTCTCCTCCTTGAATATTACCCATTACCTCCATACCCCCCTGCTGAAAGTGGACGGCCTATTCATCTTTCAAGGTTCTGTTCAAATGTCGCCTGCCCTGCACTCCCGTAGCATGGTACTTGTGTCACCAGTGCAGGAGTGGATCATGCTTTTGCTGATGGTCATTTCTTGTGAGTTGGAGAAGTGCCAGAGCACCGTGGTTACAAGCATAGACTCTGAGCCAGAGGGACTCCCAGTTTCACAACTTATTAGCTGTACTAGGCTGAACAGTGTCCTCTCAAAATCCACATCCTTTTAGAACCTCAGAATGCAAACTTGTTTAGACATAGGGTCATTGCAGATGTAATTAGTTGAGTTCATACTGGGGTAAGGTGGACCCTTCGTCCAATATGACTGGTGTCTTTATAAGAAGAGGAGACACAGAGATAGACATGCAAGGGAAGACAAGATGAAGAGACATAGGGAGAGCCCCACGTGACCACGGAGGCCAAGATTGGAGTAATGTATCTACAAGACAAGGAACACCAAGGATTGTAGCGGCATCAGAAGCTAGGAGAAAGACATAGATTTTCCCCTAGAACTCGGTCCCACTGACACCTTGATTTCCCACTTACAGCCTCCAGAACCGGGGAGGAGAATAAGCATTTGTTGTTTTAAGCCACCTGGTTAGCGACACTTTGTTACAGCCGCCCTAGGATATGACCTTGAGCAAGTTATGTATCCTCTCTGTGTACCTCAGTTTTCTCATCTTTAAAATGGTCTTAATAATGAATTTTAGTAGAGTTTATGTGTGAAGTAAATGAGTCAAGAGGTAATAACTGCTTAAGACACCGCCTGCATACAGCAAGTGCTTCATTCTCCAGTCTGTTTTTAATGTGTTTGTGTGTATCTGCTACTAGGATGGAGAGCATGTTCTATTTGGTTTTTATACCTTATTTTGAGAAGAAATTGTGACATGGCAGAAAGAGTCAATGCCAAGAAAAACAAAAACCCTGAATTCAACTTAACGATGTGGTGTTTAAGAGCCAACATGGGATTTTGAGCCTCAGTCTCCTCATCTGTAAAATGGGACAAATGGTACTGATTTTGCTGGTACCGTTTTTGTTTGCTACCATTTTTGTCGTGGGAATAAAAATTACTATATAGGGCTTCCCTGGTGGCGCAGTGGTTGGGAGTCCACCTGCCGATGCAGGGGACACGGGTTCGTGCCCCGGTCCGGGAAGATCCCACATGCCGCGGAGCGGCTGGGCCCGTGAGCCATGGCCGCTGAGCCTGCGCGTCCGCAGCCTGTGCTCCGCAACGGGAGAGGCCACAACGGTGAGAGGCCCACGTACAGCAAAAAAAAAAAAAAAAAACTATATATCTTACATATATTAGGTCCTCAAATAACGAGAGACCTATATACTTTCCCCAAAATCACCCAGCAAAGAACCATGAGCATTTTAATTGCTTAGAAATGCCTTTCAATTGGATGTATTAATTAATCCCTCGGTACCTGTTTAAGTGAACATTTTTGGCAATTAATTCTGTATTTTTCCTCAGAGTATTGATTTTTAAATAGTAATTCGGTTAAACTAGTCTTTTAAAAAATTTTATTTATTTTATTTATTTATTTTTGGCTGCGTTGGGTCTTTGTTGCTGCACACAGGCTTTCTCTAGTTGCAGCAGCGGGGGCTACTCTTCCTTGCAGTGCTCGGGCTTCTCATTGCGGTGGCTTCTCTTGTTGCGGAGCACGGGCTCTAGGCACGCGGGCTTCAGTAGTTGCAGCACGCAGGCTCAGTAGTTGTGGCTCGCGGACTTTAGAGCACAGGCTCGGTAGTTGTGGTGCACGGGCTTAGTTGCTCCGCGGCATGTGGGATCTTCCCGAACCAGGGGCTGCACCCGTGTCCCCTGCATTGGCAGGCGGATTCTTAACCACTGTGCTGTGAGGGAAGTCCCTATTTTTGTGGTTTTGAATTTTATGTCCTTTCACTTAAACTCCAAAGGTCATCCCCATCAGAGATTAGAGTGCTGAGAAAAGCACGTGATTCTTAAAAAATGTATCTTTCATGATTTTATGAACTAGCCATCAGTCACACCTTTTCCTGTGTTCCGCGAAGGAGGAGAAAATGGCTTTAACATTCTTGAGAAGCTTTCTGTGACGGCATCTTGATGCCAAGTTGGTTTTCTCTTGTTCTCATGACTTTATCAGCAGTCTTGCTTAGAATATTTCATTTGGTTCCCGTTGTGCTGTCACTTTTGAGACAGCCAATCGGCCTAAGTGAGGTTCACCATGGTGTGTGCCACTCAAATTTGCAATAAGAAAGCATTCACAGCACAAGGCTGGGAGACGAAGTTAATAGAAGGAGGCTGTAAAAAGTCGCGTGGGGGAAATGTCAGAAAGAAACGCAACGCCCCATCGCGTGGCCGCCATGCTCGTTCGCAAGCCTGACACAGCACAGCTGGGACATGGCAGTAACAGTAGTGCCCACAGGGTCATCTCCCTTCTAGGCAGCAGGCTGGTGTCTCAGCTACACTGGGGCTCCACACAAGACATCATCAGGGCTTTTGTGGTGGTGGCAGCTTTTGGTTTTGTTCTTTGGGCCCATTTGTGTCACTATTACAAATCTGAAACATGAAGACTTTTAACTATGGGGAAAACCATCACATGGCCTTAAAGAATTTTCTTAGGAGAAGAAGGGAACAATTATTTCAAGCGAGCCATGTGGTCCTATTAGAACAGCTTTCTAAGTTATTACTGAGGAAAGAAATGTCTTTCACCAGTTAGATGTTATATACATAGGTTAAGAGAGATGTATTAAGTGGAGTTATTTTTTAATTCTTTGGAAACTGCTTCAAAAAGATTGTGGGAAAGCCTTTTATGTCACACAAACTAATTTACTTGCAGACCAATTTCATGGGGAAAAAAGTGCTCCAAATGAATCTTTTTTCCAATTTCGATTTGTCTCTGTCAAGATGTGTGTCTCAGTAAAGTTGCTAATGATGGCAGGTGAGTATAAAATTATAGGTAAAGTGGTAATTAAATGGAATTTAATTTTATAGGAATATAAAAATCATAAGTTTTAACACTAGCTTTTCCATAGAAACTACAAAGATGTCATATCCCTAGTATTTCAGAATAAC
Organism: Delphinapterus leucas; assembly: GCF_059928025.1. Classification (NCBI taxonomy): domain Eukaryota; kingdom Metazoa; phylum Chordata; class Mammalia; order Artiodactyla; family Monodontidae; genus Delphinapterus; species Delphinapterus leucas. The sequence continues at coordinate 69,476,333 of NC_143145.1, read as the reverse complement.
AAGAGGAACACTAAAGTAATAACTGAAAAAAAGACAACTTGAAAATTTTCAAGTGAATCAAAGAGTACCAAAGAAATATAAATTGAAATAATCTACTTTTCAAATTGTACAATTGCAAAGATTTTTTTAAAAGAAGAGGATTCAGTGCTGGTGGGTATGCAGCAAGACGGGCCCCCTGGAATGGGTTAAAATTGTTATAACTTTCTGGAAAACCATTTGTCAGAATGTTCATATCCATTGACCCTGTAGTTTTATTTCTAGAAATTGGTCCTAAGGAATAATAAGAAATTCACTCAGTATTAAGTATAAATACTTCTTTCACAGAATTATAAATTGGAAAAAACTAAAAATAATTATAGAGGAATTACTAGATAGTAGTGACAAATCCATGGATTCTTAGGTACTGTTGATGAATATTTAGTGATAACACGAAGATGCTCATAATCCAAGTAAAAGAAACTGCAGAATTGTAGATGAAATACTATTACCATAGCATAAAATTTATAATATTTTAAAAGGTAGGAAAATGCATCCGAATGTTCCGGTTACTTGTGGATGGCAGGTTAATGGCAATTTATTATTTCATTATTAATATTTATCATACAACTCGTTAATTATTATTTTACAATTAAAAAACATGTGAACCTTAACATTAATTTTTTAGCCTGGAGGCATCTAGAGAGAGGTCCTCAGCTCCATGGCCCCTGTAAGTTTGGCCCTTTATGAGGCTGCGGGTTGGTCAGTTGGCATGAAGGTCTGATAAGCCACGGAGAGGTCATGAATAGACCATCAGGGATGCTCCCCATGAAGAAGAGAGGCCAACGAATAGAAGCGAATATCCACCACGTAACTGCTGCAACCTCAGGTGATGAAGTAACTCCCTAAGGTGGAGCAAAAGTTGAGGTGGAAAAGTGTATCTGAGATGACAGTGCAGAGGCACGTGAGAAGCAGAAGGAAGGAAAGTGGGCTTCATAAAGTCGAAAGGACCGTCCTTCTCAAGAATGTTGCAAGGCACTCCAAGGGCCCCTTGTTTCTGTTTCCTAATGCAGCGATTTGGGGAGAGAGATGGAGGGCTGGAATCTGCCTGATGTATTTCTTGGAGACTGAGCTAGAGAATTTAACTGTGTTGCTGTTACAGTCACTTGTTCTTCATTACTGCATTCCCAGACTGGTGTGTCCTGGCAAAAATATTGAAATGTAAGAATGATGAGGATAAAACACTTAAGTCTCTGTGTCTAACAGTAATATAATATGATTATATATGATTAATATGAGCAATAAAGTATGATTTTTGTGATGTATATTTTACAGTATATTTAGAAAATGATCAATTTTTTAAAATCCTTAGAGATAGCTATGGAAAATTCAGCTTCCTTCTGAAGACTGTCATTTCCACATTGGATAATTGGTCTTAGGAAAAGAAGACCTAAGATGCACTTAGGTCTTAGGAGAAGATCCATAGATGCTCTTCCTGTAGGAATGAAAAAACAAGCTTGAATAATAACATAAAATACTCTAAATAAAATTTAATTTGTCCATTATATTTTGAAGATCACATATTTATTTATAAAATTAAAGTTATGATTATGAAAGAAAAGTGACATTTAGACTGGGTCAGTAAATGAAAAGGCAGGAATTTATCCATTCATTTATTCCTTCATCAATATTAAACAAGCATTTATTGAGCATCTACTGTGTGTCAGGCACTGTTCAAAGAGCTAGTGTTTTGGTATAAACCAAGCAGACAAGCTCCTACTCTAATGGAGCTTATGTTCTCATGGGGCTGAGAGACATAAACCTGAAAGTATTTTCAGATAGTGATGAGCTACTCAGGGATTTTGGAGGAGAATGATGTGGTAGAGACTTCTGGGCAGCTACTCTTAAGTCATGTAGTCGAAGCAAGCCCCTGGGAGAAGGAGCCTGCCATGTGCATATTTGCAGCAGAATGGGGTAGCCATTGGTGGTAGAGACAGGGGTGCCTGGGATGGGGAGGTAAGAGTGATCAGAGAGGTGGGAAGAGGCCCGGTAACACAGAGCAGTCAGCCAAGGACTTGGCTGGACTTGGTTTTGACTGCAGTGGGCAGACATTAGACAGTGTTAAAGTGGGGATGTGTTGAGATCTGATTCGTATTTTTAATAAATCACTCTGGCTGCTGGTGGAAAGTGGACTTTAGGAATGCATGAGGAGAAGAAGGGAGGATGTTGGGAGGCTGTGGAATAGGTAAGTGAGCGGTGCTCATGCCTTGGATGAGGGTAGTGGAGCTGGAGACGGAGAAGTAGAGGATGTAAGTTAGAGATGGCTGTCGGTGTCAACAGAAGGAAGGGAGCCCAGGAAATACCCCGAGGGCACTACTAACATTCAGAGGTTGAGCGGACGAGAGAAGACAGCAAAGACTAATAGAAAATGACAATTTGAGTGTTGTCTCTCAGAAGATGAGAGAGAAAAGTGTTTCAAAAAGGAAAGGATGACACGTAAGTCCAGGGGCCAAAGGTAAGATGCCACTGTGCAGATAAATTAGCTCAAAGCCAGGAGCCTGCTCTGAGCTTCACGACCTGGCCCGTCTAACTTCCAGTCATCATATAGATGCCAGCCATCTAAAGATTGTCAGAGAGGGCTTCCCTGGTGACGCAGTGGTTGAGAGTCCACCTGCCGATGCAGGGGACGCGGGTTCGAGCCCCGGTCCGGGAGGATCCCACATGCCACGGAGCGGCTGGGCCCGTGAGCCATGGCCGCTGAGCCTGCGCGTCTGGAGCCTGTGCTCCGCAACGGGAGAGGCCACAACAGTGAGAGGCCCGCGTACAGCAAAAAAAAAAAAAAAAAAAAGATTGTCAGAGGATGGCTCTAAGGAGGAGGAGAAAGGTGTACAAACAAGTGATTTTCCTTAACATTCATAAATTGGTAAAATTATACATAACAAGTAATTTTCTGTAATGGAGGTATAACTTTTAGCAAGAGAAACGTGGTGGGAAGGAGGTGAATTGTTTCATGGAGTATTAGAATGAAAAGAAATCGCAGAGGTTATGGTCCAAAACCCCTTTCATTTTATAGATGAGGAAACTTGAGTCCCAGAGCGTTTAAGAGAACTTGTTTAAGGTCACATGGCTAGTTGGTGGAAGAGCCAAAGCTATAACCTGGGTCCATGTTTCTTAGGCCAAATGGGTCCTACACACATACACACACACACACTCTCTCTCTTTCTTTCTCTCTCTCTCTCTGTCTCTCTGTCTGTCTCTCTCTCTCTCTCCCTCTCATGTATGCTCACAAGTGCATACACATATGATCACGTGGTATTAGGTGATAGTTATTTGCTTTTAAAGGTGATTTAAAAGAGTAATGCCAAAAAATAACAAGCTCTCCGGGAGCATTTTTAAAAGTTTATTTGATTTATAAAATTTCATTTAACGCCTTTCCAAGAAGTTTCTTTATAAACCATGTTACGTTTTGCCCTCTAAAAAAGCCTTAATTCCTTCTGATTCAAAAATGTAGCATAGGAGTCTGGGATTAACATATACATACTACTGTATATAAAATGGTTAACCACCAAGGACCTACTGTATAGCACAGGGAGCTGTACTCAATATTTTGTAATAACCTATAAGGGAAAAGAATCTGAAAAAGAATATATATATGTATACATATATATATATACACACACACGTACATATACATATAACTGAATCACTTTGCTTTACAAAGTGAAACTAACACAACATTGTAAATCAACTATACTTCGATTTAAAAAAATGCTAGCATAATAGATCTCATCATGAGGGTTTGTAATCTTATTCTTTTTTCCCATTAGGTACAAGATTTTCCCTACAATAAATATTATTAGTATTTTCTTCTGCCTTTTTATTTGTGCTTGAACATAAACTAGAGTAGACACAGATAAAATCAGATTTGTAAAGTACTACAAAATCTGGTATCAGGCAAAAAGAGCAAGAAACAAATATTTAATATTTTATGCTGCAATGCCTATTAGGCTCAGTTTAGTATAATTTTATTTGCAGTTCTTGGAAAATCTGTAAAATATGTTAGACCATCAAGCATTATGTACAAGTGAGCATTTTCCTCCATAATTTTTCAATACAGTCTGCAATGGAACGAAGCATTATCATCTAGACATCTTCAGTGTTGTCACATTGCATTCAGGGTACCATTCACTTAGAACTCTGTTATCCAGGGGCTGCAATTTATATGGAGTATATCCACAAGATACGGCCCTGGATATCTTCTTCTTCCTTATGTAAAGGAGCCTGAAAACCTAAAACAGTTTTTTCTTGCCCCTGTTAAAGTACAATAAATTAATAATACCTGAAAAGAATTTGGTGACCTTTCTAACCATAGTGTTATGATAAGACACAGGGAAAAATCTACACATCAGTGAACTGGAAAAGATCAGAGCAGGGAATTGTTGGAGGGAAGAGAAAAGCTGATGACTCTTAAGGCATTTCATCACATCTCTTGAAAAGTAGATGCTGTACTGACATATAATCCCCTCAGCTTCAGGTGTTTATAATAGCCCAGCCTTCCTGCTTAAATCAGTGGGATCTTGTCTTCCAACTGATATGCTGACAAACTGGACTCCAAACCGGGAACAAAGTTTGAAACAAAATCTAGACTTTCACCAGTTTAATTTATGATGCTATGAAAATTTATTTCATATTTTTTTCTTATTTGTGTTTACCAAGCATTATTTTTAAAAGCCTAGAAATGCAATTGATTTGTCTCTTACTGAAAGTTTCAAAACAAATCATGCCTAGCAAAAGAATAGAGATGTGATCTCTTATTGCATATTCAGTAATAATAACACTAATAATAACCAGAAACTATACAGCACTTCCTATATGCAAGGCACCGTTCTAAGCACTTTACAAGTATATTAACTCATTAATCCTCACAACCAACCATATGATGAAAAGTCTATTATTAGCTCATTTTAAAATGAGGGTGAGGAATGACTGGCATTTATACTTACGAAGGCAGTTGCCATGTGGCCGACAGGGTCTTGGTGCTCCAGCCAGGTGTCAGGTCTGTGCCTCTGAGGTGGGAGAGCCGAGTTCAGGACATTGGTCCACCAGAGACCTCCTGGCACCATGTAATACCAGTGAAAGCTCTCCCAGAGATCTCCATCTCAATGCTAAGACCCAGCTCCACTCAATGATCAGCAAGCTACACTGCTGGACACCCTATGCCAAACAACTAGCAAGACAGGAACACAACCCCACTCATTAGCTGAGAGGCTGCCTAAAATCATAATAAGGTCACAGACACCCCAAATCACACCACCAGACGTGGTCCTGCCCACCAGAAAGACAAGATCCAGCCTCATCCACCAGAGCACAGGTGCTCGTCCCCTCCACCAGGAAGCCTACACAACCCTCTGAACCAACCTTAGCCACTTGGGGCAGACACCAGAAACAACGGGAACTACGGACCTGCAGCCTGCGAAAAGGAGACCCCAAACACAGTAAGTTAAGCAAAGTGAGAAGACAGAGAAACACACAGCAGATGAAGGAGCAAGGTAAAAACCCACCAGACCAAACAAATGAAGAGGAAATAGGCAATCTACCTGAAAAAGAATTCAGAGTAATGATAGTGAAGATGATCCAAAATCCTGGAAATAGAATAGAGAAAATACAAGAAATGTTTAACAAGAACCTAGAAGAAGTAAACAGCAAACAAAAAATGATGAACAACACAATAAATGAAATTTAAAATTCGCTAGAAGGAATCAATAGCAGAATAACTGAGGCAGAAGAACGGATAAGTGACCTGGAAGATAAAATAGTGGAAATAACTACTGCAGAGCAGAATAAAGAAAAAAGAATGAAAAGAATTGACGACAGTCTCAGAGACCTCTGGAACAACATTAAATGCACCAACATTCGAATCATAGGGGTCGCAGAAGAAGAAGAGGAAACGAAAGGGACTGAGAAAATAATTGAAGAGATTACAGTTGAAAACTTCCCTAATATGGGAAAGGAAATAGTTAATCAAGTCCAAGAAGCACAAAGAGTGTCCCATATAGGATAAATCCAAGGAGAAACACGCCAAGACACACGCCAAGTCAAATTATCAAAAAATAAACACAAAGAAAAAACATTAAAAGCAGGAAGGGAAAAACAACAAATAACATGCAAGGGAATCCCCATGAGGTTAACAGCTGATCTTTCAGCAGAAATTCTGCAAGCCATAAGGGAGTGGCAAGACATATTTAAAGTGATGAAAGGGAAAAACCTACAACCAAGATTATTCTACCCAGCAAGGATCTCATTCAGATTAGATGGAGAAATTAAAACCTTTACAGACAAGCAAAAGCTAAGAGAATTCAGCACCACCAAACCAGCACTACAGCAAGTGCTAAAGGAACTTCTCTAGGCAGGAAACATAAGAGAAGGAAAAGACCTACAACAACAAACCCAAAACAATTAAGAAAATGGGAATAGGAACATACATATCAATAATTACCTTAAATGTAAATGGATTAAATGCTCCATCCAAAAGACATAGACTGGCTGAATGGATACAAAAACAAGACCCAAATATATGCTGTCTATAAGAGACCCACTTCAGACCTAGGGACACATACAGACTGAAAGTAAGGGGATGGAAAAAGATATTCCATGCAAATGGAAATCAAAAGAAAGCTGGAATAGCAATTCCCATATCAGGCAAAATAGACTTTAAAATAAAGACTGTTATAAGAGACAAAGAAAGACACTACATAATGACCAAGGGATCCATCCAAGAAGAAGATATAACAATTGTAAATATTTATGCACCCAACATAGGAGCACCTCAATACATAAGGCAACTGCTAACAGCCATAAAAGGAGAAATCGACAATAACACAATCACAGTGTTACTATGTGTTAAAGTGGGGACTTTTAACACCCCACTTTCACCAATGGACAGATCATCCAAAATGAAAATCAATAAGGAAACACAAGCTTTAAATGATACATTAAACAAGATGGACTTCATTGATATTTATAGGACATTCCATCCAAAAACAACAGAATACACTTTCTTCTCAAGTGCTCATGGAACATTCTCCAGGATAGATCATATCTTGGGTCACAAAGCAAGCCTTGGTAATTTAAGAAAACTGAAATCGTATCAAGTATCTTTTCCAACCACAATGCTATGAGACTAGATATCAATTACAGGAAAAAATCTGTAAAAAATGCAAACACATGGAGGCTAAACAATACACTACTTAATAACCAAGAAATCACTGAAGAAAACAAGAGGAAATAAAAAAATACTTAGAAACAAATGACAATGAAAACACAAAACCTATGGGATGCAGCAAAAGCAGTTCTAAGAGGGAAGTTTACAGCAACACAATCCTACCTCAAGAAACAAGAAACATCTCAAACAACCTAACCTTACACCTAAAGCAATTAGAGAAAGAAGAACAAAAGAACGCCAAAGTTAGCAGAAGGAAAGAAATCATAAAAATCAGATCCGAAATAAATGAAAAAGAAATGAAGGAAACAGTAGCAAAGATCAATAAAACTAAAAGCTGGTTCTTTGAGAAGATAAACAAAATTGATAAACCATTAGCCAGACTCATCAAGAAAAAAAGGGAGAAGACTCAAATCAATAGAATTAGAAATGAAAAAGGAGGAGTAACAACTGACACTGCAGAAACACAAAGGATCATGAGAGATTACTACAAGCAACTCTATGCCAATAAAGTGGACAACCTGGAAGAAATGGACAAATTCTTAGAAAAGCACAACGTTCCGAGACTGAACCAGGAAGAAATAGGAAATATAAACAGACCAATCACAAGCACTGAAATTGAGACTGTGATTAATAATCTTCCAACAAACAAAAGTCCAGGACCAGATGGCTTCACAGGCGAATTCTATCAAACATTTAGAGAAGAGCTAACACCTATCCTTCTCAAACTCTTCCAAAATATACAGAGGGAGGAACACTCCCACACTCATTCTACAAGGCCACCATCACCCTGATACCAGAACCAGACAAAGATGTCACAAAGAAAGAAAACTATAGGCCAATATCACTGATGAACATAAGTGCAAAAATCCTCAACAAAATACTAGCAAACAGAATCCAATAGCACATTAAAAGGATCATACACCATGATCAAGTGGGGTTTATTCCAGGAATGCAAGGATTCTTCAATATACACAAATCAATCAATGTGATACACCAGATTAACAAATTGAAGGATAAAAACCATATGATCATCTCAATAGATGCAGGAAAAGCTTTCAACAAAATTCAACACCCATTTACGATAAAAACCCTCCAGAAAGTAGGCAAAGAGGGAACTTACCTCAACATAATAAAGGCCACATATGACAAACCAACAGGCAACATCGTTCTCAATGCTGAAAAACTGAAACCATTTCCACTAAGATCAGGAGCAAGACAAGGTTTCCAACTCTCACTACTATTATTCAACATAGTTTTGGAAGTTTTAGCCACAGCAATCAGAGAAGAAAAAGAAATAAAAGTAATCCAAATCGGAAAGAAGAAGTAAAGCTGTCACTGTTTGCAGATGACATGATACTATACATAGAGAATCCTAAAGACTCTACCAGAAAACTACTGGAGCCAATCAATGAATTGGTAAAGTAGCAGGGTACAAAATTAATGCACAGAAATCTCTTGCATTCCTATACACTAATGATGAAATGTCTGAAAGAGAAATTAGGAAACACTCCCGTTTACCGTTGCTACAAAAAGAATAAAATACCTAGGAATAAACCTACCTAAGGAAACAAAAGACCTGTATGCGGAAAACTATAAGACACTGATGAACGAAATTAAAGATGATACAAACAGATGGAGAGATATACCATGTTCTTAGACTGGAAGAATCAACATTGTGAAAATGACTCTACTACCCAAAGCAATCTACTGAGTCAATGCAATCCCTATCAAACTAACAATGGCATTTTTCACAGGATTAGAACAAAAAATTTCACAATCTGTTTGCAAACACAAAAGACCCCCGAATAGCCAAAGCAATATTGAGAAAGAAAAACGGGGCTGGAGGAATCCAACTCCCTGACTTCAGACTATACTACAAACTACAGTAATCAAGACAGTATGGTACTGGCACAAAAACAGAAATATAGATCAATGGAACAGGATAGAAAGCCCAGAGATAAACCCACATGCATATGGTCACCTTATATTTGATAAAGAAGGCAAGAATATACAATGGAGAAAAGACAGCCTCTTCAGTAAGCGGTGCTGGGAAAACTGAACAGCTACATGTAAAAGAGTGAAATTAGAACACTCCCTAACACCATACACAAAAATAAACTCAAAATGGATTAAAGACCTACGTGTAAGGCCAGACACTATAAAACTCTTAGAGGAAAACATAGGCTGAACACTCTATGACATAAATCACAGCAAGATCCTTTTTGACCCACGTCCTAGAGAAATGGAAATAAAACCCAAATTAAACAAATGGGACCTAATGAAACTTAAAAGCTTTTGCACAGCAAAGGAAACCATAAACAAGACAAAAAGACAACCCTCAGAATGGGAGAAAAGATTTGCAGATGAAGCAACTGACAAAGGATTAATCTCCAGAATTTACAAGCAGCTCATGCAGCTCAATATCAAAAAACAAACAACCCAATCCAAAAATGGGCAGAAGACCTAAAGAGACATTTCTCCAAAGAAGATATACAGATTGGCAACAAACAGATGAAAGGATGCTCAACATCACTAATCATGAGAGAAACGTAAATCAAAACTGCAGTGAGGTATCACCTCACACCAGTCAGAATGGCCATCATCAAAAAATCTACAAACAGTAAATGCTGGAAAGGGTGTGGAGAAAAGGGAACCCTCTTGCACTGTTGGTGGGAATGTAAATTTATAAAGCCACTATGGAGAACATTATGGAGGTTCCTTCAAAAACTATAAACAGAACTACCATATGACCCAGCAATCCCACTACTGGGCATATACCCTGAGAAAACCATAATTCAAAAAGAGTCATGTACCACAGTGTTCATTGCAGCTCTATTTACCATAGCTAGGACATGGAAGCAACCTAAGTGTCCATCGACAGATGAATGGATAAAGAAGATGTGGCACATATATACAATGGAATATTACTCAGCCATAAAAAGAAACTAAATTGAACTATTTGTACTGAGGTGGGTGGGTCTAGAGTCTGTCATACAGAGTGAAGTAAGTCAGAAAGAGAAAAACAAATACCATATGCTAACATATATATGGAATCTAAAAAAAAAAAAGGTTATAAAGAACCTAAGGGCAGGACAGGAATAAAGACGCACATGTAGAGAATGGACTTGAGGACACGGGGAGGGGCAAGGGTAAGCTGGGACGAAGTGAGAGAGTGGCATGGACTTATATATACTACCAAATGTAAAATAGATAGCTAGTGGGAAGCAGCCACATAGCACAGGGAGATCAGCTGGGTGCTTTGTGACCACCTAGAAGGGTGGGATAGGGAGGGTGGGAGGGAGACACAAGAGGGAGGAGATATGGGGATATATGTATATGTATAGCTGATTCACTTTGTTGTACAGCAGAAACTAACACACCATTGTAAAGCAATTATACTCCAATAAAGAGGTTAAAAATAAATAAATAAAATGAGGGTGAAGGATTAAGACATCATTAAATTAAAAATGAAATCATTCCAAAGGAAAATAAAATCCACATTTAGATTGGGTCCATTCAGAAGACAAATGGTTTACATAACGCAGGATTTTTGTAATTTAAAACATGCCAGAATAAGACTGGCAGCTTGGGTCATGAGGGGATAACAGGGTGACTTAGGCCAAATCCAGTGAGATCAGATTTGTAGGGAAAATAATTTTGTCTCAAATCAGTAATGACAGGCTGACCTTGGGTTTAAGAAATCACCTTTAGAACACTGCTTTCTTCACTGGTACTGATTAATGGTAGATTTGCTCAAAGAATCAAGGTGTGTATGTTGAGATTACTATAAATTCATGTATCTGTCATTTTATAGGGAGCACGGAGCACTGAATAAACAGAAAAAATTATGTGCTCTAAATCTTAAAAATGAGACCATATTTCAGTTCTCAGAATGTTGTATTTTCTTATAAATTCCTGACAATTATGCATTTGCTGGATCTTTTTTTTTTTTTTTTTTTGCGGTATACGGGTCTCTCACTCTTGTGGCCTCTCCCGTTGCGGAGCACAGGCTCCGGACGCGCAGGCTCAGCGGCCATGGCTCACGGGCCCAGCCACTCCACGGCATGCGGGATCCTCCCGGATCGGGGTACGAACCCGCGTCCCCCTCATCGGCAGGCGGACTCTCAACCACTGTGCCACTAGGGGAGCCCCCATCTGCTGGATCTTAAAACATCATTTTCAAAGTTGATTGCTATTCCAAAATAGATAGCTACGTTAATTTTGCCAAAACATTTACAAAGGTAGCAAACCTAAAGTTACCTCTTAAATATGGATGGGGTTACTCTGTTTCCAAATGCTACCCTGGGATTAGAGTTGGAGTCACCACTTTCAAGCTTACAACTCTTGGGTTTTGGGGACCCTGGCAGACTGAAGTCCCATATCTGAATCTGTCAACATCTCGCAGGTTATTTTAGTCACAGATAATGTTTATGTTGTGCAGTATATGATCTTTGCATGACCTAGACTTCCTATTATAAGAAGGGCTCCCTTGCTTGTAAATTACGCATGACTCGTTTGGCAACATGGAGGGAGGTATTGAGGGTTGTGCAGATTTTGCTTTGCCCTGTGGAACACTGGCTCTTTACAGTGGACTGAGGAAGGGACACCTTCTATGGTAATGAACCTTCCACCTTGCAACACATGAAGACCATAGTATCGTTCTTTCAGTTTCAACTTTTTGCTTTATATTTGTCACATATGGGAATAGAAAATGTCAGGCCTTAGCTCACTCCAATTGAACTTAATATCCTAGGTGGCCCACTTGCTGCCCAAGTTTGAGAAATCCATTTATTTTTTCAGACCCTCACTTTCCTCATTTTGGGGGCAATTGGACTGTGATAAGGATTAAATGATATTAATTAATTAGCTAGCTAATTATTATATGTGTCTGAAACATGTTTAAAACTCACTAAATGTTAACTATAATTTAAAGTAGAAAAAATAATGCCAGCTCTGGGCTTCGCTGGTGACGATGCAGGGGACACGGGTTCGTGCCCCGGTCCAGGAAGATCCCACATGCCGCGGAGCGGCTGGGCCCGTGAACCATGGCCGCTGAGCCTGCGCGTCCGGAGCCTGTGCTCCGCAACGGGAGAGGCCACAACAGTGAGAGGCCCGCGTACCGCAAAAAAAAAAAAACGCCAGCTCACCTATTGTTGAATTCAAATGAAATAGGGCATATAAACCCTAAAAACACTGTACAAATGTCAGGTACTCTCAAATACTAAATCCCCAGCAAAGTCATTATCAGCCTCATAGTTTACTTAACACTGATCATCAATATATTCTGTGACTTTCCTCAATTCATAAATGTTCCAACAACGCTCGTTTTTAACATGGAAAGCCTGACTGTTTGCTTATCCCAACTTAATTTACTGACAGACATAAGTTTACTTACTGTTCTGAGATTGAAGAATTCAGCAGTGCTGGGTTCTGGGTGAAGAGTGATACTTAACCCGCCCACAAGTAGCTCACGATTCGCTCCACTGACCTTTTGGTATTATAAATGTAAATATGAACAACATCATCTGGAAAACACAAGGAAATAAAATTTTGTTGAAGACTTGCTGGTGAATTTTTAGAATAAGATATCGCTTCCAGTTCTTTGTCATTTCAAGCTGATGAAATTTTTGCCCTGATTTCTTCCTCCCTGAAGTTTTCCATCTCTTTTAAGCAAAGGATATCATGGAATATAGTATAGGAGTTAGAAACACGCACCCATGAAAATCTGGTTCTAATTCAGGTCTTCTTAGTAAAACTCAACACATTGAAGCAGACAGTGCCAGGCAGCCATACCTCAGGGTCAAAGTCTCGAACAAGATAAGTGGAAGTGGTTGCCTTGGGCTTTGTGGAGGTAGAATGGATGTCTGAATGCTGCTGCATGCAATCACTGATTTTTCCCAAGGCAAGGATTATTTTAGTCCTTAGAACTCCTAGGCATTTTCAAGTTTTAACTTACAAAGAATTATTTTTTAATAAAGTGCAGTGTGAGAAAAACTGGAACGTTCTTTTTCAGTAGATTTCAGAGTTAGATTCTCTGAGTTTTAACACTTTTTTGGAAAATTAAACATGATGGTATTGTTAGGAGATATGATCCCCTGTTGAAATAACATCTATGAAGTGGATGTCATTTTATTCACACAACCCCCCCTACACACACGCACACAGTTATAGAATAAAAGGCAGCTAGATAACAGTGTATCAAGAGCTGCTCCATAGTTACATATGGACTCATTTGTTTCTGTCCCACTGTATCATTAAAGTGTTTTCAACACTATGACCAGACACAGTGAATCTGGATTTAGAAAGATAAGCTGAAAATAAAAGTAAAAATAGTGGATTATGAATAGGCAGTTATCTTCCAGATGAATTCAGTCATAACAAGCAAAAAATGGGCTATCACATTTGGCCTCTTCAAATTCCTAGGAAATCTGCTACTATGCGTATGACGAGTATGAATTTATATTCCTCAAAAAAAAAAAGCTTTAAATACCTTTCACGCTGTTATCCAGTACACGTTGAATCACTGACAGACCATGATGCTTTGTGTTTACGGTGCTTTGCTATAAAAAATATTTCTAATTAGTCCCATGTTTCTGCAGCATTTGACTTAGAAGAAAAAAAAAGTAAAAGTAAAATCCCTCTTACGTCGAATCAGTGTTTTGTTCTGTATTAAGATCTGGCCATCTGTGGAGTTTGCCCAACTGGTGAGACATCATGCCTCAGTGTCAGCTGTGCTGCTAGAAGTAAACTTCATCCCACTTTGGCCTGTCCCAGCCATTCTGGGATGTCTGATACCCATATTCACACATCTGATAGAGTCACATTGTAACCCTGATGTTGTTAAACACTGGACTTGTTAGTTGCTATCAGTTGGCATATCAGCAGTTTAATTAGTGGAGTTGCTTTCCTCTACTGGTAAATTCTGAACGTTCCACATTGAAAATTCATCACCAGAATGAAGTAATGCAGTAGAGTGGTTTCTTGAGCTCTTGCAGTTATGCAAATCAGGTTTATCCGTTCTAAATACGCAGAGATTACGGGTTTAAACTCCCACACCGCCACTGAGATAATGACACCAACTCAAAGCATAAATGTGGACAATCTAATTTTAGTTGGGTGGCGTGAATTCTCTTGTAGAAATGCTGCCTGTCTTCCTGCTAGGACAGACGGGGAAACGTACCGAGTCGCACCATTGATGCAAACTGGTTTTTTTCTTGTAAGTGTGTAATGTACAGTCCACATTAAGCATCTCTTCTTTCTCATAACATCACAGCCTCTTGTCCCAGTGCTGTTGATTGCATAAAAATAGTCTTATTAGATATCGATTAAATGCCAAATGGGAAGGAAGCACCTTCTAATTTATTTCTAATCTATTTCGTTATTTTAGCTCCTACCACTGAAGGATTTTTGTTGTAGTTCTGATGGGTCAACACATGGTGTTAAATGTAGCATCAGAGAAGATTTGGGTTCAATTCAAGCTCTGCCCTAATACTCTGGGAATGTAGGCAAGGTTCGTAACTTTGACACTTGATTTCTTTTGTCGTTAAATGAATACTCCCCATCTGACCTTATTGTTCTTACGATGAAATGAGATCACACAATAAAATACAGGATTGGGCATGGGGTAGATACTGGTGCATGATTATTGCAGTTATTTGATATTTGCCTTTGCTTTTTATTCTGGAGAAAGGGTGTTTATAAGGGTGTGTGCTCTTGTATGGCTTTTCCAAGGAGAACTGCTTCAGGGTACTTTAAATCTGCCACCTGTGACTAGATACCCAGAGTCTGTCTTCTGCAGGTTCTGTCCTTTCTGAAGTAAGTTATTTCATTTCTTGAATAATTTCTTGTCCCTACTGCATCCTGACAGAAAAGTTCAGGGGAGACACTGTTTCCATGGAGACCTGGAGAGATGTCATAATTACCTAGGACCACATCTGGTGGCACATATGTGGCACATATAACCTAGGTGATTGAATGCCGAAATGCTTTTAAGGTACCAAAAATATCAGAGAAACAGGGACTTAGTCGGCTAGGGGTACCATAACAAAACATCATAGACTATGTGGCTCAAACAACAGAAACTTATTTCCTTACAGTTCTGGAGGCTGGAAATATGAGATCAGAGTGCCAGCATGGCTGAGTTCTAGTGAGACCTCTCTTCCTGGCTTACAAATGTCACCTTCTCACTGAGTCCTCATATGGTAGAGAGAAAGAGAAAGCCAGCTCTTTGGTATCTCCTTTTACAGGGGCACCAATCCCATCACGAGGACCCCACCCTTATGACCTCATCTAAACCTGATTACCTCCCAAAGACTCCATCTTCAAATACCATCACATTGGAGGTTAGAGCTTTTAACATATGAATTTTGGAGGGACACAGTTCAGTCCATAGCAGGGACTATGTATTGCCACTGAGAGGCCCCTACGACCAGGTGATAGATGTGGACAGGGCAGCAGTAGCAGCAGTTCACCACCATGAATATAACCTCTTTCCACATAGCACGAGCTATGAGCTGTCCCTTGGGCTCCATGTTTGGAGTGCCTGGAGAATGTATGGCCAATCCAGGAAACAGGAGCATGGAACTCCTTAGAAGACCTGAAATCTAGCCCCAGGTCTACCTCTTACTAATTATATGCAGTGAGAACATCATTTTTTCCTCTGAACCTCAGTTTCCTTATCTTTTAATGAAAATCTTAAGATCTTCTGCCTCCTTTGAAGGGTGGTTGTGAGAATCAAATAAGATGTTGTATGCGAAAGAACTTAGTAATCTGTGGTCCTGTGTTTTTGTTTTTTAACCTGGCTTTACCTGGCTCTGAAACCATAAACTGAAGGGCATGCCAGGCTCAAGATGGAGCACAGAACTCACCTATGCTCTGGAGTTTGGATTTTCAATTGCATGAGAATTACCTAGGGTGCTGGTTTAATACAGATTTCAGGACCCCAGTCTACGAATTTCTAACTTACTTGGCCCATGGTAGAGCCTGGAATCTGCATTTTAACAAACATGCAGGGGATGGTTTGGATAGAGCTGGTCCTTGGCCACTTTTTGAAAAATGCTTTTCTGCCCCATAAGAGACCGGACCATTGGGGGTTGGGTATGTTTGGGGGGATTCATGAGAAATAATAAAGTAGAGAAGAGGTATGTATTATAGACTGGGAACTCTAATTTTAGACACTAAATTTTGGAAAGTTTACCAGAAATTGACTAAGATTTAAAAGAAAGATTCCCTAACCTATAAATCGACTTTTCTTTGCCCACATGAAGCATACCGTTTTTTAAAAGGTAAATGAATAAAATGAACAGATAAAGGAGGAAAGATAAGACAAGCAGGTTCATCCTCACTAGAGTCCTTCAGCTCAGAGCTTCAAGTATCATAATTTGCCTTAGTAAGTTTATAAAGTCAGTGGACAAAAGATAATTTAAGTCACACACAAAACTGTCCTGCACTTCGCCTTACACTGAAATGCTGGAGGAGACTTGGAGGGGCTTAAATGAATCTGTTAGCTCCCAGGCATCCTTTGTGAGCTTCCAGAATTCCTTCCTCTTTCAGAGTTCTGTGTCTCCACACCCTGCACCAGGTTTCAGCTCTGATGTGATTTATGCAGACTAATTCCAAGTAACCAGTGAAACAGTGACTGAATAATTAAGGGTCTGTTGTAAAAAATGCCAGCTAATCAACAGGAGCCATGGTTTATTGTCCATTTTTGTGTTTCCATTCTACTACTCTATATCCATCAGATGCACCCGTTTCTGCTTCATGTTGGAAGCAAAGTGAGCACCAAATGGAAACGTCGGGGCATGGGAGCTGAACCTGCTGCTCAAAGATGAGAGTCCTTGGAATCTCTCCAGGGTTGGATGGAAGAATGTGTACAACTTGATTTGGGCACAAAAGCCCTGCCTTCCTAAAATGATATTCCCCTGCCGTAGCTGTTTCCCTCTTCCATCTGAAACATACATCAGTGAACGTACAGCTTTGTTTTTGGAATCGGAGATACGGGTGTTTTCTTTTGAAATCCTGTTCAAATAGCAGAAACTATCATCTAGGAAAGCCTGGAGGGTTAGAACAAAGGTCGATCATGAGGTTACCTGTTAGTTTGTCTGGCAGTGGGTGGACATTTATGATAAGGTTTGATTAGGCAGAAAAGTTGGGGAAGCAAAATGATATCTACAGAATCAGTCCAAAGTAGGGTACCCAGGTGGCAGGCAGAAGGTGACATGAGGACTTTTTCGAGCTGAGAATCCTGGAGGAAAGGGGAGAAAGGGAGAGGACACAGACGAATTTCTGGAACTCACAGATGTTCCCCGAGCTGACCCTGTTGGTCTCAGTCGTGTGGGTTTCATGCCTTCCTCTCACTTGTAAACTCTCCATCTAGTGGTTTTCCCAAACACTGAATTCCCTCACATCCCTCAAAAAAATAAAAAATAAAAATAAACAACCGATTAAAAATAGAGTGATTTTTGGCAAGTGCTGTCTACGGCCTTTTTTTAGAAAACATGCACCATGATATGATCTAAGCTTTTCAGGCTCCTCAGCAAGGCATATGTGGGAGCATGACTTTGGGGCTCACAGTCTAGAACATCAGCAGTGACACTGGGAGACTTGCATCCTGCAGCTGCTCTGCAGCCTCCCACGCCGTGGTTCCTCCACACACAGCTGTTTCTCTACAGCCTCTTGTGTTGCTGCATCTGTGTGACGGGGAAGCTAAAAATACCTGCCAAGATGGCAGTGGAGACTGACGTTCTCTCTCCAGCCTTGCAAGCTGCACACCGTGTGTAAGAAAATGATCCCGAAGCACTAACATCCCAAATGATTCAAGTTTCTGGAGGACCTCAAAACAGAGGCGTTGGTCCAAGATCACAACAAATAGTGCCCCCAGTGAATTTTGAGGTCTCGTACCCTTAGAATCAGAGAAGCTCTCCTTTTTTTCTCTTGTCAATGAATTCACCCTAAATATTAAGTATAGAAATGTTACTGTGTTGTCATGCATCCATCTCATGATAAAACTAGATTTTAATGTATGATTATTTTAATAAAAATACATTTTTGTGGTTTTGCTGTTGATATTGAGACAAGTAGTAGTGAAAGGACTGACCCATTTTCACTTCAAAACATTACTTTATTATCATCAAATTTTATTTCATCTAAATCTTATCCTTCAAAAAAAGAAGATTTGTTCCACATTTTCATGGTATGTAGACACCATCAGTTTTAGGCAACAATGAAAATAATCCTCAAAACTGCAACAATAAAAGTGAGATTTAAACAAAATTCAGAACCATTCAGTTGAAGTGATGTATTAAAGGATTTGCATATTTATTCATGGGATGTGTTAATACTTACAGTTGTGCGGTCCAATATGGTAATTACTGAACACTTCAGATATAGCTGGTCTGAACTGAAGATGTGCTACAAGTGGAAAGTACACACCAGACTTTGAAGACTTGGTACCAAAAAAAAAAGTGAAATATTACCTTGTATGAAAATTTGTATATTGATTGCATAGTTTCAGTATATTGTGTTTAGTGAAATTACTGTTAAAATTGATGTCACTTCATACTATACTACAAAGCTACAGTAATCAAGGCAGTATGGTACTGGCACAAAAACAGAAATATAGATCAGTGGTACAGGATAGAAAGCCCAGAGGTAAACCCACGCACCTATAGTCCCCTAATATATGACAAAGGAGGCAAGAATATGCAATGGAGAAAAGACAGCCTCTTCAATAAGTGGTGCTGGGAAAACGGGACAGCTACATGTAAAAGAATGAAATCAGAACACTCCCTAACACCATACACAAAAATAAGCTCAAAATGGGTTAAAGACCTAAATGTAAGATGGGACACTATAAAACTCTTAGAGGAAAACATAGGAAAAACACTCTTTGACATAAACCACAGCAAGACCTTTTTTGACCCACCTGCTAGAGTAAAGAAAATAAAAACAAAAATTAAAAAATGGGACCTAGTTAAACTTAAAAGCTTTTGCACAGCAAAGGAAACCATAAGCAAGACGAAAAGAGAACCCTCAGAATGGGAGAAAATATTTGCAAACGAAGCAGTGGACAAAGGATTAATCTCCAAAATACACAAACAGCTCATGGAGCTCAATATCAAAAAAACAACCCAATCCAAAAATGGGCAGAAGACCTAAATAGACATTTCTCCCAAGAAGACATCCAGAAGTCCAAGAGGCACATGAAAGGATGCTCAACATCGCTAATCATGAGAGAAACGCAAATCAAAACTGCAGTGAGGTATCACCTCACACCAGTCAGAATGGCCATCATCAAAAATCTACAAACAATAAATGCTGGAGAGGATGTAGAGAAAAGGGAACCCTCTTGCACTGTTGGTAGGAATGTAAATTGATGCAGCCACTATGGAGAACAGTATGGAGGTTCCTTACAAAACTACAAATAGAACTACCATATGACCCAGCAATCCCACTACTGGGCATATACCCTGAGAAAACCATAATTCAGAATGACCCCATGTTCATTGCCCATGCCCAATGTTCATTGCAGCACTGTTAACAATAGCCAGGACATGGAAACAACCTAAATGTCCAACGACAGATGAATGGATAAAGAAGATGTGGTACATATATACAATGGAATATTACTCAGCCATAAAAAACAATGTAATTGGGTGGATGGACCTAGAGTCTGTCATAAATAGTGAAGTAAGTCAGAAAGAGAAAAACAAATATCGTATATTAATGCATATATGTGGAATCTAGAAAAATGATACAGATGAACCTATTTCCAGGGCAGGAATAGAGACGCAGATGTAGAGAATGGACATGTGGACACAGCGGGGGAAGGGGAGGGTGGGACGAATTGGGAGATTAGGACTGATATATATACACTACCATGTGTAAAATACATAGCTGGTGGGAACCTGCTGTATAGCACAGGGAGCTTCAGCTCGGTGCTCTGTGATGACCTAGATGGCTGGGATGGGGGTGGGTGGGAGGGAGGTCCAAGAGGGAGGGGATATATGTATACATAGAGCTGCTGTTGTACAGCAGAAAGTAACACAACATTGTAAAGCAGTTATACTCCAATAAAAAAAAAAACTATGGAAAAAATAAATTAAAAATAAAATATAATAAAATTAATGTCACTTGCTTATATTCTTAAACGTGGCACGGACATTTTGAATTACATGTATTTCTATTGGCCTGTGCTGCTTTAGATAACTAAAGTTTTCTGGTTACTCTACTGGGAAAACAGTTCAGTACAACGTTGCCACGGAAGAGGAGATCTAACAAGTAGCTTAGATGTTCCGCCCACAGAGCTGACCAGTGCCTCTCCAGCAGAAACTGGGAAGGCCCATCTGGAAAGAAACAGGCAGGTTTATTTTCTGTGCTCATTCCATCCTGAGTCCCTCTTCTGCGATATCAACAATATCAATTAGTGCTAAGTAGAAGGAGTTAGTGGATCTTAAACTTTCTGGAAAGAAAGGGTCTCTCATGAACTAACAATTGCAGTAGCAACAGGCACTTCAGCGCCCTCTTGAATTGGTCTGTGATAAATCCCAGTATCCTTTTCTAACCAAAGCGTTTCTTTTGGAAGCAACTGCTGTCCAAGGTTGTCAGGCCCTCCAATATTATGTTTTAGATATATTAATTCAGTGCATTATGTGTTAGGCCCTTAGATGCAGAAGTGAATATCCGGATTTTTTCATTTTAATTGTGGTAAAATACACATAACATAAAATTTACTATCTTAACCATTTTTTTTTTAATTGAAGTATAGTTGATTTACAATGTTGGGTTAGTTTCAGGTGTACAGCAAAGTGACACAACTATACATAAATATATGTGTTCTTTTTCAGATTCTTTTCCATGATAGGTTATTACAAGATACTGAATACGGTTCCCTGTACAGTAGGACCTTGTTGTTTTAACTGTTTTTAAGTATATATATTGCAGTAATGTTTAGTACGTTCCAATTATACAACCACTCTCCAGAGCTCTCTTTGGTCTTGCAAAACTGAAACTCTATACCCATTACACAACAACTCCCCATTCCTCCCTATTCCCATGGTATCTGGACTTGAGTCTGTCTGAGGCTTTTGTTTTTCTGAAAAATCTAACCATCTCACTTGTGAATCTTCTAGAATAAAAAAGATTATTATGATGAATATGAGTGATTCTGTACATATGGGTCTCCCTTTTATATTGATGTGAGATATAAGACTGCAAATTTATGTAGATGTATTTTTCAAAAGAATCCCAGTGAAATTACATCTCTTAACTCTTTCTGATCTGAGTTTTTTATTTGCTCCAAATGATTTAAACCCAGCCTGTCAGTAACAACCTCTCATGCATACCAAGGAGCTTCTGCCATCTGCTGGTGTACCTGGAGGACATGGCCAGTCGAGATCCCCAGCATGATCACATCATGCAGTCCACATCCCAGCTTCCAGCTCTTTCTATTCTAAAAAGTAGAAAGATGGTATGGTGGATCATCAGTTCAGCTAATGGCTCTTTCTGTCATTTCCCAGAAAGTTTTTTTTTTTCTTTTTTGTCTTGTTATACCATAATAACAACATTACTTGACTCAGATATTTTCCTTCACTCATTTAAATTAGAATTAAAAAAAAATAAAATAGAAATACCACAGCTTTGATAAAATTTAGACTAAAATCTTCAATTAAGTACAAAATCAAATAAAGATCTATTGAAATCTGTAGCTTACTCTAACCACTTTTTGAAATTCACTTTGCAAGTTTGTTGAAAAGTTGGTTCAGTGTTGGAGACTGTATTCATACATCTGATGAGCGTGTTCATGTAAATCCAGGCATATACGCAGGCAGTGTTTCCTGCTTTTTTGTTGTTTCATTTGCTATGTTTGATTACTTCCAGGGAAGTCTGTCTTGTTTTGTTTTGTTTTGTTTTGCTTTGTTTTGCGGTACGCGGGCCTCTCACTGTTGCGGCCTCTCCCGTTGCGGAGCACAGGCTCCGGACGTGCAGGCTCAGTGGCCATGGCTCACGGGCCCAGCCGCTCCGCGGCATGTGGAATCTTCCCGGACCGGGGCACGAACCCACGTCCCCTGCATCGGCAGGCAGACTCTCAACCACTGCGCCGCCAGGGAAGCCCAAGTCTGTCTTTTAAGACATTAATTTGTATTATCTCTGATCTCTTTGAATAACTTGTTTTCTCTATTAGTGCATAGTTAATGAATAGCCACAGCGTGCCAAGCCCTATGTGAGTGTTAAGAATAAACTGATGAATAGGACATCCTTCTGACCTTCGTGGGATGATGCACAAAGGAATGAAAACACGACTTAGACTTCTCTTAGGGTTTTGTTTTGTTCTGCAAAACAGGAATAAAAATGTTTGCCCGGCTTCAGCAGATTATAAACCTTTTTCAAATGCTTTATAAATGATTTCAAAAGGAGAAAACCCCACCACCTCTGTAACTAGTCTTATGCATCATATCCAGACAGTCTTTCATTATTATCCAAGAATATAGAGGCCAGTTGGAGAACTTCTTGACCTTCCAGTATTAGGAGACATTCAGACATGTTACTAACATAACCTACCATCATACATAACAGATGAAGCAGTGTGAGAGTAATCATGACCTGCTAGAAAGTCTTAAGAGTAAATATTACCTTGATGACAAGTGATTGAATAAACATCTTCCCACACAGGCAAAGTGAAATGGGGATGAAAGTCATTTCCTCGTGTCAAGCCTCGAAAAATGATTAATTTATTAAACAGAATACTCAGGCAAATTTTTAAAAAATACATAGGAATCTAATGAAGAGGGACATGAATAATCTAGATGATTAAATCCTAGTGTGCAGTTTTCTTTATTTTTTTAATTTTATTGAACTATAGTTGATTTATAATGTGTTAATTTCTGCCGTACAGCAAAGTGATTCGGTTATATACATATACAGATGTATGTGTATATATATATATTCCTTTTCATATTCTTTTCCACTGTGGTTTATCACAGGGTATTGAATATAGTTCCCTGTGCTGTATAGTAGGATATGCAGTTTTCTTGAGAAGTTGGTCTACAGTTAATGCCACAAGGACTCTTTAAGAATCTGATAAGAGAACCCTAATGTTTAATTGTTCTGTTCCATATCGGAATGTTAAGTCACATGTAATTTGCATGCAGCAGAATCTGATCTGAGGGGGTGCCTCTCGGAACCCTATCTGTTGAAGCGCTCAGTGCATCTTACTCGGAGTCAGAGGAACCTATGGGAGAGTCCCGTGGCATGGCTCTCAGAGCCCAGGTCCCAGCACTTCTGTACCTGGGATCTGTTCCAGTTCTTCCTAAACTCATCATTGTGGGCTTGTGTGAGACACTGAATCTCCCTGCACTTGAATTTCCCCATCTATAAAACAAGGGTGTGGGCTCAGCATTCTGATTTTACAAAAGTCAGAATGGTGTAAGAAGAAGGAAACTGGAGGTTTGTAAATGGTGTTTTGGGTGTGTCTTCATGGACTGGCTTGTTATTCATGATGCTGTCTCATTGCAGCATTTCTGTTAGGAGTTCTCTTCCAGTCTGCCTGAGTCAATCGGCGTTGAGGTTAACTTTCTCCAGCTTTACTGATCGAGTGAAACGCTTATCCCCAAAGCTGGAGGAAAGAAATACATTCCTTCTACCGACTTAGATCATAGAGATACCCATCACAGTTCAGGGGCGTTTCTTGTCCTTTACCCTCTGAAGTTGACATGGCTCCAGGAGTGCACACAGACTCACCTCCAGCTTTGAGGAGGACAGGACGTGAGCGGTGGAAGCCATCTGTGGGCCTTAGGAAGCAGACACCGAGGAAGGGTTGGGGAGGAGAACTGAGCCATCATTTACTGAAACAGGGAGGGTGGAGACAGAAGAGGCAGGAAAGTGAAGGCTGGGAAGTACAGTTACTGGTGTGTCCTGATAGAGGACTTTAGAATGCATGCCATTTGGACACGTCTCAGGGGACAACGAAAAACCAAAAAAAGTTTTACAAATGGAAGGTAGGTTGATAAGTTGTTAGGGGAAAGAGGCGTGTCATGACCTTGTGAACAAGTTGCAAGGAGTGAGGCTTCCAGCATTCAGGAAGCTTGGACCAGATGACAGAGATTACCCATTCGTAACATTTCACAGCATGGCGCCTGCATTTCATTGTTGGTTTGGAAAAAAAAATAAGAGGAAAAATAAAGGAAAATGGCTCTTCGTAATGATGGTTTCTTCTAAGGATTTCAGAATGAATTTCCAGTTTTTTTCCCCCTGTGTTTCATGTTTCTATAAAAGAGTATGCATATTATCAGTTGGATAAGTTTAAATCTGTTTTTCTAACAAATAACACTAAATCTTAGAGCTAGCGTTTATCTTCCTGGCTATATTCTAAATGCATTACGTGTAACTAATTCTCACAACCACCACCGGAGGTAGGTCTGTTTCTCTCCCTGTTTGATAGATGAGAAGTCAGGAACCCAGAGCCTCAGGTGTGAAGGGTCACACCCACTCAGGCTGGCCCCAGAGACACGCTACCATTTGCATAATGTGTCCTCTCTAACCACTGCTCCCTTGGTCCCCTCACGATCACCCCTTCCTTTCACAGCTGGCCAGATGCTTCAGGGATTTTTCATCAGTTCATAAGACTACATTCATTAGAGAGAGTAGTTAAGCCGGTCGGGAGCTTATCCTATAAATCACTTAGTAGATACAGAACTAAAAACCATGCCTCCTCCTTTTTCTGCCCACTCCACTTTAATGTATATAAATCAATCCAGTTTCTTTGATGTTTGTGTTGGTAAAATATTTCAACATGAACTATTTTACAAATGCATACTCATTTCCCAAGTATCTTTATTCTGCCCGATGCATGCTTTGCTTTCTGTACTGGTCTCTCCTTCAAAGCATGTGGAGCTGGGTACCTCTGAGGGAGAACTTCTCCAATTATCTGTGTGCTCAGAAAATCTGGGAGAACAGCCTGAAAGAGGAAACACCCATTCAGTGCCTTTTCCTCTACGGCCGCGGCACTTCATCCCTTTGAGCTTGTGGAAGCGCTTTCTTCACCAAAAAAGATAACGGTATGGTTCTGTGCTACATTTACGATCTCTCCCCAAACGTTTTCTAATAAGCCTGAGATGGCTTTTAGCGAATTACCTTTACTCAGAGATGTGTGTTTTAACTAAAGAAGGAATTGAAAATCTACGGTTTATAGAATAAAGGACTGAAACTTATCTCATATGATAATCCTAGCTAGGTGCTCACTAGAGACAGTGGCTCTGCATTCATTTATTGGATCAACGTATTAAGAATTGTGACGGACAGGGAATTCCCTGGCAGTGCAGTGATTAGGACCCTGTGCTTTCACTGCCGAAGGTGCGGATTTGATCCCTGGTTGGGGGACTAAGATCCCGCAAACTACGTGACCAAAAAAAAATAATAATAATTGTGACAGACAGACTCTTAGGGTGTCCCCACGACTCCCATCGCCTGGTGTTCACACACCGTGTCATACTCGCCCCTGGAGTGTGGCTGGGCTGTGACTTGCTTCTAATTGGGTGAAAGATGTACAAGATGACACGTATGTGATTTCATAACATCGCAGCGCCTCTTGCTGGAGTCTCTGTCTCTCTCCTTCCTGCCTTTGAAGAACAGGGCTGCCTCTGTGGGAGCCAACATGGCAAGGGGCTGAGGGCAGCCTCCTAGACCCAAGGAAGCTTCCAGCCAACAGCTGGTAAGAAACCACAGCTTCCAGTATCACAGCCATAAGAATCTGAATTCTGTCAACAAAATCAGATCCTTTTCTAGTAGAGCCTTAGGTGAGACCTCAGCGCTGACTGACACCTTTATTGTAGCCTTGTGGGACCCAAGCAGAGGACCTGGTCAAGCTATATCTGGACTCTTGACCCACAGAAACTGGGAGATGCTAAGTGTTTGTTGTTTGGAGTCACTAAGTTTGCGGTAATGCGTTGCATAGAAATAGGAAACTAACAGAAGCACCTACAGGGTTCTAGACACTGTTTTAGGTGTTGGAAATGGAGGAATGGACAAAACAGCCTCTGCCCCAAGGAGGCTGCATTCAAATAATTGGAGAACAGGGCTTCCCTGGTGGCGCAGTGGTTGAGAGTACGCCTGCCGATGCAGGGGACACCGGTTCGTGCCCCGGTCCGGGAAGATCCCACGTGCCGCAGAGCGGCTAGGCCCGTGAACCATGGCCACTGAGCCTGCGCATCCGGAGCCTGTGCTCTGCAACGGGAGAGGCCACAACAGTGAGAGGCCCGCATACCGCAAAAAAAAAAATAATAATAATAATAATGATAATTGGAGAACATATACATGTTAGAACCTTTAAATCACTCGAATTATAATTTCCAAGTAAAAAGTTCAGTAGCCTCAGCTAAATGAGAAAGAAAATCCAAATTTGTTTAAAATCTTTATTTCTGATGTGGTAGATATTTTACATTTGAAGATTTTGGTTTTGGTCCAAAGGAGAAAAAAAATTATTCTGAACAAATGCTAGCATTGCATTACCAGGTGATACTGTTCGAGGAAAGACCATGAGGATGGTTTGGTCAGCTGTGGAGAGAGAAGGAATTGTCTAGGCTCCAGCTTCAGAATCAGAGTTTTGCAGTGCCTCATCATTTGGTCACACTGTACATATAGCCATTTCAAAAGCAAAATACTTAAAAGCTTAAAGACCAAACTGCCAAAAGTCACCAGAATAGAAAAGCAGTTTCAAAATTAGCCGAGCAATTCTATGTCTATAGAAAGACTACTGTCTAAAGGAAAACCTAGAATCATTTCTGCACCTTCGGAAGATTGAAGTCACATTTATTCACCTGACACGTAAATTAGTTCTGGTGTCTGGGCTGGAGAGCTGAGGACGGCAAGGTCTTGGCTTGAATCTCGAAACAAGTAACCTGGCTTTATGTGCAGCTCAATTCTGCCCAGCGCACAAGCCGTATCCCAACGTGGGTCATCCATCTGGCAGTTTTGTACTGCTAGGCTCTTGGGAACCAGGAGCCTGTGCTTTATTCAGCAAACCGCAAAGCTAAGGCCACATTCTATGGAATAGATTTAAGTGTCTTTTTTTTTTTTTTTTTGCGTTACGCAGGCCTCTCACTGTTGTGGCCTCTCCTGTTGTGGCCTCTCCCGTTGCGGAGCACAGGCTCCGGACACGCAGGCTCAGCGGCCATGGCTCACGGGCCCAGCCGCTCCGCGGCATGTGGGATCTTCCCAGACCGGGGCACGAACCCGTGTCCCCTGCATCGACAGGCGGACTCTCAGCCACTGCGCCACCAGGGAAGCCCTAAGTGTCTTTTCAAACAAGTAAACCATCGCATTCAGCACATACTTGGGCAGCTTATAGGTATAATGCGTTGCATGCAGTTAAACGGCTAACATTCGTATCATGTGTATTATGTGTCCATAGAGCTAGCTCATATTGAATTTCTTGTTATTAATAACATATATTGAACACTGGCTCTGTCTAGACATAGTGCTGAGCATTTCCATATGTATTTCATTTTCTTTTCTTTTTTTTAACTTTTTATTTTATATTGGAGTATAGTAGACTAACAATGTTGTGTGAGTTTCGGGTTTACAGCAAAGTGATTCAGTTATCCATATACATGTATCCTTTTTCAAATTTTTTGCCCAATTAGGTTGTTCCATAATATTGAGCGGAGTTCCCATCGTTATCTCCATTGTATGGCTGAAGAAACTGAACCTCAGAGAGCCTAAGGGACATACCCAAGTTCCAACACAGAGGAAGTGGTGGGGCCCAGATTTTCGCCCAGGCAGTTTGATCGTAGAGCTGGCACCCTTAGCCATCATGTGTGCTGCTTCCCTTTCACATGATAAACATGAGGCCAGAAACCATGTTCTTGCATTTATTCCTCGTAACAACCTTGTGATGGATGTCTGGGGGCGATGGAGTGGGCGTTGAATGCCTCTTCCAAACAACCAGGTTGAGGAGAAGCTGAGATGCAGACGTGCATCTCCTCCTCACACAGCCAGAATAAATGGGACCACCGGGGACTGTTTATGAAGTGTTTAGAAGAACACTTTACGTCCAATAGCTCCCCCATCAATTTGATAATGCCCAATATCCAAAAATACCTGCCAGATTCTTTTACCTTGAAGCTTTGATCTCCGTGAAATTGTTCCTAGTCCTTTAACTTTAGGAAGAATCAGTTTAGCTCACTCTTTCATGGAAGCAGAGTTTTATGCAGAAAAGAATACAAAAATGTAAGGATCCCAGGTGCTAAATCTAGAGCAGGAGGTCACTAAGGAATGAAGAAAAAGGGCAGAAGAGATAGAGCCTAATGACTAACCGATATGAAAAACACTTCCTAGAGCTTCTAAATTTGGATTTTTCTGTGCATCTCATTGTATTTTCTATCCTAGTAGAAAGCTGTAGAGTGGAAACAGTAGAAAGGACCTGTAGAGGGTCAAAAAACAAAGTCTGGTCTTTCCTGGCAGTCCAGAGGTTAAAACTCCTTGCTCCCAACACAGGGGGCACGGGGCCCGACCCCTGGTTGGGGATTAAGATCCTGCATGCATCATGGTATGGCCAAAAAATAAAAGATAGAATAAAAACATAAGAAAGTAGAAATCAATGACTAAAATTTCTGAATACAATTGATACATTAGGGGAAAATGTGAGCATTTCTTGTTTTCTTATGCATGATTTTGTCCGTGGTAAGCACTAGATGAATAAGGAAAACCGTACCCAACTGAAAGGAGCCGTGTAGGAACGCCCAAATCACAGACATGCACACACCTCAGACCTCTGCCAGCTACCTCAGTTCCCCACGTGTTCTGAGTGACACCACCCACATCTGGGCTTCCAACTTTCTCTCCAGTTTCAGCTACCCATCGTTCCACCACTTCACAATAACTCACAAGCTTCAGCCCTTCAAAGCTCACTTCCACAAGCAAGCTCCAGGCAGTTTCAAGATAAAGTGTTCTATTTATTGTAGCATTTAGGTATTTCTGCATCGTTTAACATGTGTAAAACTTTGCTACCATTTTTATTAGGTGACTTCCTAAAATGTTTCACTGCTGAATTTTTGAGCATCCATTTTTCTCACCAGCCCCGTGGTTTTTATTGCACAGTTTTACATTGCACAATGATTTTTAGAAACTTTATAGCAGAACTAACTGTCTTGTCCTTTATCATGTGGATTGTGTCTGTTAGGGTGCGTGTGCTAGAGGGGTGGCTGACATTTGAAGCACTTCTTTTCCCAGTGGTTTAGCAGGCTAGCAGGCTTTTCGCAGGAAAGAAGAGCTAACCAGGCATCAAAATAATACTTTTTAGGAGAGCTTCTAAAGGCTAGCTCCCCCAGATCTATGTGCATTGATTCTCTAGGTTGTTGGGAGACAGCTTTGAGGCAGTGAGAGTCTCACCTTTGCATCCACAGTTTCATTCTTAGATATAGCTGATGTTGGGAGTTGGTGGAAGTTATTATTGCTATAACCAGATATATGCAGGGGCTGGCTCACACCAGCTGGTGGTAAGTGATGTGGACATCTCTTCCCTACTAAGTGTTCAGTGAAATACTGCTAGTAGCTTGAAATCAGCCATGGTGGGGATAGAAATTGGCAAACCCAACAAATCAGGCTCACCCCCTGCCTCCCCCGAGAGCTGGTTGTTAAACACTTACCACAACTGCTAGTTTTCATGGTTATAGGAGTTTAATCTTCAAGTGACTTCTTGTCCACCGCATTTAATAAGATTCACATAATTATTAATACAGACAGAGACATATGACAGGGCCGGAAGTTAATTAACCACAGAATTTTTGTTCTTTTTTCCTTCCAGTTCACCCCAAATCCAGAAATCTTCAGTTTTATACATTTGGCACAATTTATATTTCATTTTTACATTTAGCGTGTGTTGATCAAGCTGCCACTCTCTATTGACAAGGCATCTGTAGGTAGCATGAGTGCCTTTCCAGCTACTGACGTGACCTCACTGATGTTGTTTTTTTTAACATAACAAATAAGAAAGCCAGACTTTAGATATGCTCTCCCTAACAGAGCAAACCGGTAGCAACATTTGTTAGCATTGTCCTTCTACCAGCGGCAGTTATTTTGGCAAATGAGGGGAGAGAAAATACATACAGAGACCCCCTTATATCCTGAGTCTAAAAGGAATAAGGACATTTGTGTCAGTTTCCTAGGGCTGCCTTAACAAAGTATTACAAATGGGGTGTCAAATATTCTATATTACAAATACAGAACAGTATTGTGTCACAGTTCTGGAGGCTAGAAGTTCTAGATCAAGATGTCAGCAGGGTTGGTTCCTTATGAGGTTGGGGGGGAAATCTGTTCCACATCTCACTCCAGGTTTCTTTTTTTTTTTTTTTTTTTTTTTTTTTTGCGGTACGCGGGCCTCTCACTGTTGTGGCCTCTCCCGTTGCGGAGCGCAGGC
Source organism: Delphinapterus leucas (assembly GCF_059928025.1). Taxonomy (NCBI): domain Eukaryota; kingdom Metazoa; phylum Chordata; class Mammalia; order Artiodactyla; family Monodontidae; genus Delphinapterus; species Delphinapterus leucas. The sequence continues at coordinate 69,445,725 of NC_143145.1, read as the reverse complement.
TCCGGACGCGCAGGCTCAGCGGCCATGGCTCACGGGCCCAGCTGCTCCACGGCATGCGGGATCCCCCCGGACCGGGGCACGAACCCGCGTCCCCTGCATCGGCAGGCGGACTCCCAACCACTGCGCCACCAGGGAAGCCCTCACTCCTGGTTTCTGATGGTTTGCTGGCTGTCTTTGGCTTCTGCCACATCACCCCACTTTCTGCCTTCATCTTCACGTGGCGTTCTTCCTGTGCGCATGTCTGTATTCAACTTTCCCCCTTTTATAAGGACACCAGTTACAGTGAATTAGGACCAACCCTAATGACCTCATCTTAACTTGGTTACATCTGTAAAGACCGTGCTTCCAAATAAGGTCACATTCTGAGGTCCTGGGGGTTAGGACTCCAACATATCTTTTGTCAGGGGGGACATAATTCAACCCATAGCAGCATTGTAATTAAATTGTTAAATCATCAGACATTAATATCAATACATGGACAAATGTTCTTTGTCAGGCTAGAGTTCTAACAAATAAATATTTCATCCTTTTGAAAAACATATTCCTACTGAGTTGCTTTCCATATTATTCAGAATGGCCTGAAGGAGCTGTCGATCCATCCTGGTCCCTCAGCTTTGTGCGAGTATAGCCTCAGTTTTAGTATGGGGTCAGCCAACCCACTGCCTAATTCTGTACGACCTCCAAACCTAGAATGGTTTTCACATTCTTAAAGCGTTGAAAAGAGATATCAAAAGAAAAAGAATATTTCATGACGTGAAAATTATATGAAATTCAAATTTCAGTGCCAATAAAGTTTTATTGGAGCATGGCCACTCTCATTCATCTGCATTTTGTCTATGGCTGCTTTCGCACTCCACTGGCAGAGCTGAGGAGTTGGAAAAGAGACCATTTGGTCCACAAAGCTTAAAATATTTACTATATGCCACTTACAGGGAACTTTGCTGACCCCTGCTTCAGGATGCGAATTCTGTGAACTATGCTTCACTTACAGTCCTTTGCTGCCAATCCTGGATGACACAGCCCGACACCGAGGCAGATAATAAGTATCTCGTGCTGTGAGAGGATGTTTTCGTTCCATCAGTGATAACGTCATGATTTGGCCTAACCTGTTACTATGAGAAGAATCATGCAGTTAATTAGTAAGCATTGAACTAGAAAACTGAGTCCGCGCAGTTAATGGGCATGCTTAATATTCCATTGACAAAATTAACTGGTAGAGATGAAAGGTATGTTCATTACCACCACCGCCCCCAAGGCTCCCCCCACTACAGCAGTATTTTGTTAAACATCACCTCCATCGGGACCTAAGACTCCACATTTCTAACCACCTCCCAAGTGATGTAACCCCTGCAAGTCCATAGGCCACACTTTTCGTGGCAGGAGTTTAGATTATGAACAAAATGGATCGATTTCTTTCTATAGAGTTAGTTTCTTTCCCATACTTACTAATTGTGATTTTTAGATTGGATATATTTGTATTACTGGGAAAGGCAAGTAACTCAGTTCCACTTTTCTTTCTTGGCATTGGGGGGTCAGTATAATTTTAATGATGCTCTATTCCCTCAGCAGGGGAAGAACAACTATGAAGAATGCTATTAGTTCTGATCAACTCAAATCTAATTAAAGGGAACAATAAGTTTAGGAGAAAATACATCAAGTTAAAATTTGGATCCAAGTAGGTCCTGATGACAGGATTAACATAAGGAAGGTCATTTTTTTTCAAAATATTTAGGTACAGTTGGAGAATGAGACAATGCGTTTTAATGATTTGTGTTGATTTGGGGTTGGACTAGAATATTACCTTCCTTCTCTCCCTCCTCTACATCTTTCAAGCCACCTGGAGTTCTTAGGGAAGCCCAGAAACATGCTAGCTTTTGTTGTACTGGGGAGCTGATCCAGGCAGTGTGAATCTGAAATCTTAACTTTTGTGTCAGTGACCCCAAGTCTGGTCTGGATGGATAGCACAGGCCCCACACTCAAGCCTACGGATGAAGCCTAATCCTTTCAGGTTGCTTTGTGATGCCCCAAGCTCGATGTGAGGCTGGGCATTCCTGGGGAGGTGACCGCTTGTCTGTGTCTGTTGGCAAGACTGGACTCAAAAAGGCTTCCTCTCCCCTTTGGCAGTAAGCTGCAAATCCTGATTGAAGGTAGGCAGACGCAAACATCCAAGAGGCAGGTATCTGTCACCTTTCATGATCGAAGGATTTGGGAGTGCTTCTAAAGCAATATAATTCAACTTATGTGAGATTCTGGGTCATCACAAGTAGGTGTGGTTACCATCAAAATGAAGGAATTATCTTCCCAGTGACTTTTCAGCCTGTCACTCTGGAGCTGAGTTTGCCTGATGGACAGAAAAGGCCCCAGAGGGACTCCATGTGGTCCTTCTGGGGAATATGGAGCCCAGAATTGAATGAAGAGTGCCCCATCACTGCCGCCGAGATCTCACCGAGTGACAGTGGGGAAGGCTTCTGGTCTTCGGTTTTATTTCCTCACCTCTAGTATGGTCAGGTTTGCCTCTTGCTACTTTTATAGGATGGAGGTCCACTGCAAAGGCCGCTACACACACTGCCATATTTAACTATGCAGAAAGGGGCTAAAACTTCATTTGGGGTATGAAATACAAAGGAGAAAAGTTAAAAGTCTGTGTGAACAAAGCATTCAGAGTAGAGCAGCTCCCGGCTGCCTCCCTTCTGACGGAAAGTATCATAATCTGTGTCTTCTCTATGGCGTCCGTTTCCTCAGAGAGAAACGGTTTGGTTTCTGACAGCTTTCTGCCTACTAGTTGTGTCACTTTGGGCAAGTTCCTTAATTTCCTTGTTGCCTTGGTTTTCTCATCTATAAAATGGGAATGGTAGAAATCCATAGGGGTTTTATGAGGATTATAAGTTTACAGATCTGATTGATTAGAACAGTGTCTGCCATATACACGGCTCAGTGAAGGCTAGCTCTTACTGTCGTGAGTTTTCTGATGTTCAGAGAACCTGAGGCAACGGTGGTGAGATGAGAAGACCTGCGTTCAAATCCTGACTCTTGGCTCAAATTTGGGCCTATCCCACAGTGTCTCTGAAATGCCTTCTCTGTAAAACAGGGAACATAGTATCTATGTCTGATGGTTAGTTAAGGTAAAAGGACAATTTATGAAGAGTCTGGCATTGTTACTCTAGAAGAGGTGGTTGAAGTCCAGCTCATTATGGAAATATGGACTACTAAAAGGTATCGAATTAACTGAGAGCAAGCAAACTAGGTTTTTACTGAAATTAGAAAACTATTTGCAGACAAAAATCCATTATGAACCGTGGAAGGGATGCAGTTTTCCTCTAGTTTGCTCTCATCCTTTCATTTTGATTCAATTAGGTTATAATCATGATAACATTTATTGAATGCTTTATGTACTTTATCTCACCAGTCTTCACCGCAGCCAGGCAATGTTATGATAGGGAACATTTTGATCCCTGTTATACTGTGTATCGGAAATCTGCAGCCCAGAGAGGTTCAGTAACTTGCCTGAGGTCACACAGCTACCAAGAGGCAGAGGCAAGGCTATAACCTAGTTTTCTTTGTCTCCGAAGACAGTACCCTTTACAACTACGATGTTCTCCCTTCTATAAGTCAAGTCAAATCTCTTGATCCCTCAAGAGCAATCTTTGTCATGACGGTTCAAATTAGAGAACATCGGATCTTCATTTTAGTTCAAAGTAGGGAAAGAAGTCAAAGGAGAAGAAAGAGTAAGGATCCGTAAAAGTCAAGTACTGACCCATTTCTGCCACTGACAAACGCTGACGTGCCATAAGGTTGAAACACTGTCTTCCAGGCTTGAAATATCTGCTTCCCCAGTCATTTCCCTTATAGCAGGGCCTTATGGGCAATATTGGGTTGGAAGGGGAAGTGGGGTTGGTGCCCTTGCCTGGAAGACATCCTTGCTAAGCAAGCACGTGGTTTGTATGAAGGTGTTATGCATGTTGCGGTGATGTGGTTGACAGTGATTCTGGAACTAAAGCCTTCCTGCCACCGTCACTAGGTGGTGGAAATGCCAGGCCTTTGACTCGGTCTCTGCTAACAGTAACCAAAGGTAGGTGAGGATGCAATGGTCTACTCTACAGTGTGGCCTGGGGTAACCCCGTGTTTAGTAGCATTACTGGATTAAACCAGGCTGCAAAGAATAGCCCTACTCTAAATAAACTCTGTATTTTATAGTGGCCTGTATCGGGAGAGTTAATCTGGTTTTGCTTGGCAAGTTGTACTAAGGGATTTCACAGCTTAGTTCATTGCTTTTGTAAACAACGTTTTTCTTCCTCCTTCTGAAGAGATCTGTTTTGTAGGGAAGTTAGAGCTATCAATCCATCCAGAGGGATGCAGTCACATCACTCTTTTCTACCAGCTGATCCCTATTAGCTGGTCATGGGCTGGGAGACTGGAGGAAGCAGAGAAGGCTATAGAAGCAGGAAATGTGTGCAGTGTAGCTAGAGCTGCTCACGTAGCAGAGGTGTGCCCCAGTGCTATGGCTGAGTTCGAGTCATTCTCTCCTTCTTTCTCTGCCTCTCTCCCTCCCTTTCTCTTAACTTCTCTCCCTTTTTTTTTTTTAATTGAAGTATAGTTGATGTACAATGTTGTGTTAGTCTCTGGTATGCAAAAAAGTGATTCAGTTTGAGATGCATATATATATATATATATATATATTCTTTTTCATTTCCTTTTCTATTATGGTCTCATAGGATATAGAATATAGCTCCCTGTGCTGTATCGATACAATAGGATCTTGTTGTTTATCCATTATCTTACTTTTCTTTTTAAGTAGCTAGACCTCGGAAGTCTTGGAAGACCTCTCCAAATCCCTCTTCTCTCATCTCCTTAACATATAAATTCCATTTAACAGTTGAATTGCACTGATAAGCATTTGACTAAAAGATTGTTAAGCCTACAGGTCACCAAAGACTTGCCATCAATCTCATGTGAGAACAGTGAGGAGCCAAAGTAGATTAGGTGCTGCAGAGCCAGATAGGGACCAGATTTGAAGATAATTGCGGGGGGGGGGGCGTATTTTAAAAAGAAGAAACAGAAGAAGTGAACAAGCTATGGAATGAGGAGTAAATAGAGGTCAAAAACTTGAAGGCCCATGGGTAGGTGTTTCCTTGTTTCTCCTCTTACCAACCCTGAGACTTGGGCCTTTGTGTTCTCATCTGTAAAATGGGATAATAATGATGCCAATCTCATATAGTTGTGAGGATTGAGTGAGGAAATAATGGAAAGCAATTAGCACAGATTAACATTTATATTCGTTCGTTATTGTTAGAATTATCACTCTTTTCCCCACAGAAGTAATTAGAGATTCTGTGAGGGATCATTTAAGATGCTTTGGCTTTGAAATGGGTCAAAACCTATTCTTCTGTCATCTCGTCTTTTTTTTTTCTTCTGTTTTTATCTTTCACATTACACTAAAACTAGAGTAAACACCCCAAAGTTTTCCCCTGTAGGTGTATGGAAACTTGCAAAATATTGGTAAACTGCTGTGAAATTACACCTTTTTGCTCTCTAATCCCTAGAATTAAATCCCATCAAGGGCACAGGCCACCAGGCTTCACAAGTGTTGCTAATTCTTTGGCCTCTCTCCAAAATAACCATGCCACAATCTCCTTCACAGCCCCAGAAAGTCCTCTTGTAGAAGCTGAGTTCTTCTTTTAATGACTATTTCTAATGATGCAGTTTGCTTGTATAAGGCAAACGTATATTTTCAAGTCAGCCTTAAAATCTTAACTGCTGTCTAATTTCTGCCTATTAAGTAAAAACACCACACACACGCACACGCACACGCACACACACACAGGAGCCAGCAGTGCCCCCAAACTCCTGCAAAATCCAATTTCAGTCAATTCTTAGTCTTTTATAGCTGGAAGGAACTCTGAAGCCCTTTGATGCCATTTTCTCCATCTTCTGGTTGAAGGAATTATATTGGAGAGGTTGGATGACCTGCCTGGACACATGGTTATTCTGAAAGAGCCTGGAAATTTTCCTGCTACATGGCATCATTTCCCACCCCCAAATGGAAAAACTCCAAATCAAAACACCCTTCATGCCTTTAGAGGATAAATGTCGGAAGGAAGTGCTTCCAAGGCCTACTTTAGACGGTACTAAATTCATCACCCAACTTACGTAGATCATCGTGTCTTCTTTGAATTCTCATTATTGGCTCCAGGCATGCCTGGTGTGCACAAATGTTCACCTAGACAGCTCCTTCTTTCTTTCTTCTTTTTTTTTTTACACCTTGAGGCTTGCGGGATCTTAGTTCCCTGACCAGGGATCGAACCTGTGCCCCTTGCAGTGGAAGCTCAGAGTTCTAACCACAGGACCACCAGGGAATTCACTGCAGCTCCTTCTTTCTACCTCCAGTGACCCCATAGAGGGGAGATAGGAATTGGTCTTTAAAATTTTAGATAATTTCATAGTTAACAAATTCATCATGATGCACAGGAAGCCAGAATTTTCTTTGAGGTTGATGAATGTGACCTTCCCCAGCTTGGTCTTTGTTGCAGAAGAAACTTGGGCCGCACAACTCCAGATTCTGACTCAGGATGACTGTTTATCAACTTGTCCTATGGCCCACGGTGGAAGCACAGAAATATAACAAGCAGGCCCCAAATCTACTGATCAGACCTCCACCAGTTAGGTTACTGCTGACCTGCCCCTTAACCTTCGGGCAGAAAACCATTCCCAGCTCTCATGCAGTCACTTATTTTAAAACTTCTTAATAGTCCACGTTTTCTTTCTTTGGTTTGAGGTTTCTCTCCCCCGCACTGTGAGGGTCGCCTTATGTTAGTATTTGACAAACAGAGCCTCTTTCCCCTGGCCTCTCCTCTGCCTCTCCCCCAGATATTCTGCTCACTAACTCTTTCCGACACAAGGTTGTGCAGAGATGCCGAGTGAAGTGTGTGATTTCATCCGAGTCTGGCTCCTCAGGCTTCACGATCTCTGAGTAGAGCAGTGTGTCTTAGAACCCTGGCTGTTTTCTAGAGTCACCGAGGGAGCATCAGAAACTGAACTTACCGTGGTAAGCATTTCACAATATAGGTAAGTCAAGTCATTACACTGTATACCTTAAACTTTCACGGTGCTGCATGTCAATTATATCTCAATAAAACGGAAAGAAAAGGCAAATGCAGGTGCCGAGACCACACCGTGGACCACTTGAAGCATAATTTCAGGGGAGAGGTCCTGGCATGGGTCTACTTTTAAGCTCCCCAGGTTAATCTGGTGTGCAGCCAGGGTTCAGAACTGCTCACTTAGGGTTTTCCTATAACAATTAAACTAAACATAGAAATAAGGAATGGAGCTCCTAACAGGTTAGATAGATGGCACAACGTCAGGTGAAAGAGAGCTGATGGCAGGGCTGGACGTGCATGAGTACGTCATGGATTTTTTTTTGGCACTGATTTTTCAAGAGCAGGTGATCAAATGTATCCTTGCATGTGTCTAGAGCTGTAGCTTCACGCCCTGACCCATGATAAAGGAGCTCCTATTAGGCAAGACGTGGAGAAATAGAGTAGGGTGTGCTTTGTCCAATGAATGGCGGTCATCAACTCTGATTCTAGGATTTCCTTGCTGGTGTGATACTGACTATTTTTTGTACATCAGTTTCCTACAACACAGCGACTTCTCCAACAATGGAAACATGTCTGTCTCCAGTGCCAGACACCTAGCAGGAGCGAAAGATGTGCTTGTGGAACAAACGAAGAATGAGTAAATGAGCAGCAAAATTGTACCACTGGGCCAATCCTCCATTTTGCTGGGGTGTACTATGGTTGGCAGTGATACGGTGTCAGGACATACCATGGAAATGAAGAACCCGAGTCATGCCTTATCAGAGTGAAGTCCTTTAGAAAATCATACCCTGACCTTTCAGAAAGTGCTGCTTTCAGTGGGTATCTGTAGTGGCACTCAATCCAGGGGGCTAGGAACACTAATGCTGAGGGCCATCAATTAAAAAAAAAACCTCATGAAAAATTCCACTTTTAAGCTCTATGAAATCAGATGCTAGATGAAAAAATAGAAGAAAGCCCATAAAACAACTCGTGATAAAAATGTATTAGGAGCAAGGAATTTAATTACAGTGTATAAACTGTTGGTGTTACATCATCATTGACTTAAATACGGACCAATGGACATTATGATTTTGGTGAAAAACTTTCATCTTCCAAATCCAAGGTTTTTTAAATGATACTGCTATAAGCGAATCAGTTAATTCAATTTTATATTACAGATGGTGCAAAGCCAGTCTTAAGAAAAGGTATAAAAGCAAAAGAAGTTGGTCTTAAGTGCCCTCCCCAGCCATAATCCTGGAAACTTACACAGTGGTTGTTTAGTCTATACATATTCCTGTATTGGAAAAGGAGGTGTGTGTGACGGGTGGGGAGGCAGGGTTGGGGGCAGATTGGTAAAGGGACAATGAAAATTACAAGAATTTAAAAAATGAAAGCAAAGGTTCAGGAGATCAGGCAACAGCTACCTTGTATCATTATGCCATTGATGAAGCTGCCTGAATTCCCATTTACAATCTAACAAAATGTTCTTATTTAATTAAAATTTTGATGCATCAAGGTACCATCGTATGGTTTAATTGGGGGATGATTATTTTGATGGTAATGGTTCTGCTGGTGATAATAGACTTAATTGCTCCCTACTGGTAGACGCATTCATTTTTTCACATCCCTTAAAGCCCCATTTCTAAAGCACCTTCCAATGTACTTACGTTCCTGTAACTACCCAGGTAGGTTAAATCAAGCCCATGTAATTAATTCTTCACTGTCTGCTCAAGAGATGATATGGATTATATCTTTCTGTGTCAGGAAAAGAAATGGACATTATAGATGTCCTGGGCTATACCTTCTTTCCTTGCTTAGCTACTGTCATTACTAATGCTTTCAGTCCTTTTAACCTTTGTTTTTATATCATGTTAAATTAGAAACCAATGAAATTGGGTATTTGGGGTTCTCCTTGAGCCATCTGAACACCAAGACAGCTGATGGCTAGCATGCATTGGAACTTGGTGATCAGGCTGCCTGGACTTGAGGCTTGACACTGCTTCTCACTAGCAGTAGGACTCTGGGCAGGCTACTTAACTAAGACTCAGTTTCCTCATCTGTAAAATGAGCACAATCAGACCTCACGGGTTAGTCATGAAGGTTAATAAAACAATGTCTTGTAAAGCACTTAACACAAGTGCCTGGGACAGGTGAAGAGCTGGATTGGTATTAAGTACTAAATGTAAGGCCAGCTATTTCGTATGAAGCTATGACATGTACCTCCATAAGCCAGAAACACTCAGTGAATTGTCCACTACTTACTCATCATATACTCTGAACACAGGACTACATTAAAGCCCAGGATTTGAATGAACATTGAAGTGTAATTAAGTAGGATTTACCTAAGTAAGTAAAGAGGAAGAGTAATCTGTACTGTCCAGTGTCATAGCCTCTAGATACAGCCTCTAGATACAGGGAGCTATGGAGTACTTGAAGTGTGGCTAGTCTGAATTGAGCTGTGCTATAAATGTAAGACATGCCTGATTTTAGAAACTTTATGCAAAAAAGGAAAGTGTAGCCTCATTCATTTATATTGATTATATCAATATATTAAACTGATAATATTTTGGATGTATTGTGTTAAGTGAAATTTATTATAATTAATTTCACCTATTTCTTTATACCTTTAAAAATATGACAATGAGAACCCTATAAATTACATATATGGTTCACATTCTTTTCTAGTAGACAGCACTTCTGGATGGTACAGCCCATCATTAAAAAGGAAACAGTGAGGGCTTCCCTGGTGGCGCAGTGGTTGAGAGTCCGCCTGCCGATGCAGGGGACACGGGTTCTTGCCCCGGTCGGGGAAGATCCCACGTGCCGCGGAGCGGCTGGGCCCGTGAGCCATGGCCGCTGAGCCTGCGCGTCCGGAGCCTGTGCTCCGCAACGGGAGAGGCCGCAACAGAGAGAGGCCCGCGTACCGCAAAAAAAAAAAAAAAAAAAAAAGGAAACAGTGGAGTAGGCAGTGACTCAAGGAACTTTTAGTCTGGTAAAGGAGACGGTATTGATACACATGAGAAAGGAGCCCATGATACCTTATATGTCCTGGTTCCTAATACCTGGGGGCTTTGAGGTCACCTGCATCTTTTATTCAGTGGGTGTGGGGAGAGGGCCTTAAAACAATGGCCGTCACCATCTGGAAACCTACCTAAGCAGCAGAGGAATTTTCCTAACCAGTTTTGAGAACTTAAAAGCACCCCTTTGTCTTCCATAAAATCAGATATCAGAATAGCAAAATGGAGGTAAAAGAGCCTGCTGTTGCTGCAATCTTCAGAGCCTCTCTGTGCAGAGAACATTTTTTTTTTTTTGCCTGGGTTTGTGTAGTACTTTTGCCAATAGAGTTGAGACATATTTTGGAGTACTTTGTTGAAAAAATATAAGATGTGAAAGAAGCCTGAATATAGAGAACTTGAAACCAGAAGAAAAAAGGCACATTTTAAAGCTTTTAGCCTTGTCAAGAAATAGCTATTTTGACTTTCCCATAGCTGGGAAAGGCTTTTGAGCCTGCCAAGAAAAGGAAACAAAAAATTTCAACTAACCTTCCAGAACTTTATTTTCCTTTTTCTATATGCCAGATTTGAAGAGGCTTTTCTGTCTTCTAGTTCAAGAGCATGCTTTCATTGTGTTTCCAGTACCATTCAGGTACCCTTTCCACGCAGAGCCAATAAACAAAAAGTATCTTGACCCTTCAGTTTTGGAAGTAAAGAAGGGAAGGATGGAAGTAAGGATAGAAAGAAGGACAGAATCTTTATGGAGGATCTTCTATGTGCCAGGCATCGTCATGTTTAATTGAGGAGTGTGATGAGCTAGAACTCTCTGGAATGTAATTTAAGGTGTGAAACAAGCAGCTTCCTGGTCATCCCAGGACAAAAGTGACAGTATGGCACACCTTAGACCCTGCATCAATCCCTAATCTAGACTGAGACCATTTAGTCTTTATCCTGAGCCTTTTTTCTGCCCATCCTGCATGTCTGACTCACATCTTCCACGGGGAGGAAGATCCCTCCGCAGTGTGGATGGTGGCCGTTCACTCTGCTGAGATGTCTGCCTTTTGATGAGAATGCAGTGCACGTTTTTGAGGCTTACTCATCGTTTCCTTCCGAATTTGTATCACTTTTGATCACTGCTAGGTTTTTCCTTTCTAGAAAATACTCTAATGCCATGAATCCCTAATGGGAAAACATAAAGATGCTAGACACTTCCTATCCGGAACTGATTTTTGAAGACCAGTGGACTTCTGCATGAGCAAAGGAAACTACGTCTGATGGACAAATTTCTCTTTGCTCTGAGCAGAGGCCTATCGAGAAAACTTGTTAGGAGAACAACCGTACTCAAAGAAAAGAATAACCCTGCAAAAACATGCAGAAAGGAAGTTTGAATAAACTTTTCTCTCATGTTTCCAGCAATTTGAAATTGGCTGAATTGGGACAACTCAAAGGAAATAACCTTCGTTTTTCAGTAGGTTCTGTTGGTTTGAACATCTGGGGAAAGAATGGCCCTTCATTCATTGAAATGTGTCTGTAGTGAATATAATGGTATCATTATGATCAGCCACCTAAATTTGTGTGTAAAATGCTGTGTTCTTTGAAAGTGGATTTTGTGCTGTACGTGAACCAATTGTTTTCGTACCCTGTAAACAGTAATTCATACCAGAAATTTAATTACCCATGTGTACCGTAACTATGCCAACCACATAAAACCCTGGTTTTTTAAAACCCACACCCCCTTCTCTTCAGATGCATGCTCTCTGGAATTGAAGTGGTGTTTTTTGTTTTATTTTGTCTTGCTGTGAATTATACGGCTTGATGACATTAACTGGTTACCTACCAGATTTCTATCCTATACCGTTTAGTCATAGTTTGTCCAATCCTGATGGTACAGGTTGAAATCTTTTCAACAAAAGGGAAAGAAACAAGGGATGAAAAATTTATTCATCTTGCAGTGTAATATGGTGACACCACGTGCCAGACCCCAAACATAATAATACCATTGCTCCTGCAGCATTAGGACAAGCTTTTTTTTTTTTTTTTTTTTTGCGGTACGCGGACCTCTCACTGCTGTGGCCTCTCCCGTTGCGGAGCACAGGCTCCGGACGCGCAGACTCAGTGGCCATGGCTCACGGGCCCAGCCGCTCCGCGGCATGTGGGATCTTCCCGGACCGGGGCACGAACCCGTGTCCCCTGCATCGGCAGGCGGACTCTCAACCACTGCGCCACCAGGGAATTCCTAGGACAAGCTTTGTCAAATTGGAGCTGCCATATTAGAAACTGCATACATTTGTCTGTAGAACATAAACATAGCCTTTGACTAGAATCTTACTAGCAGTACTCTAGTAAGTAGATAGTCACCATGATCTATTAAATGTCATGTAAATGTGTCAAGCGTTTGCTTGGGTCTCTGTGTTGGCTTACAAGCCAATCAAAATTTGTTGAGTATTTTCCACATGCCAGGAACTCACTGAACTGTTCACTTACATGATCTCATGGGGTCCTCGCAGAAACCTGTGAGCTTATTCCTCTTGCTTTACAAATAAAGAAACTGATACCTAGAGGAGTTTAATGGCTTGACCAAAAGAAGTGAAAGTGAAGACTCAAATCCAGACCAGCTGACCGCAAGTTCAGTAATAGACTTGTTGGCCTGTCTCATTAGGCGAGCTGAAGGTATTGAGACAGCAATGTCCCAGACTGCAGTAGAGAAAAGCGGACAGTGCCAGGATTTCCTATCTACTCACCTTATTAGAAATTAGAAAAATTCTATATGTGATCCCTGTGAAATATAATTGAGTCACAGCACCAATTTGGGATCCATAGAGCCTAATCAGTACCACACCTGTACTGATTGCGTCTAATGTGCAGTGATGCAAAATCCTAGAGCCCATCTCCTACCTAAGAGCCACGTCTCACGGAGGCAGGGATTCACCCCCAGCACTTGGCATTTCATGTGCTGGGTATGTATGCCAGATCTCTGCCCCGTGCCACTTTATAGGCACTTTGTCCTAGGGTTTATATCCCATGGTTGGAATATGTCCCATCTGAAGGAGTTGCAAGCTGCTCCTGGACTCTTCATATGAGCAGCGCTGCAAGATGGCAGTAGTGCATCTTATGCTCGCAAGTGCATGGTTTTCTATGTATATATGTATCACATCAATTCTATCTTAGCGAAGCCTAGTAACAAAGCTGCCATCTTCCTCTACTGCTGAAGGCATCCCCAGGGAAAGTATTATATATAGTTCACTTTGATTCACTTGGCTCAGCTCTTAGTGATATCAGAGCTTCTGGGCTCCTATTTTCAGAGTAACTTATGGGTATCATGTCCATCTGGAGCTTCAGATGGGACACGGGACTGCTCTACATTCTGTCAGCTAAACTGCCTGGTGATCTCTAAATGGAAACAGATTATGTTCTGATGCTTCCAGTTGCCAGCCTTAAGTACTCATGAATTGAACCACACCTACTTGAAGATAAAACTCCAAATGGAAATATCAACAATTCTCCTGCCTTTATCAATTTTAGATACTGATGCATCAACAATGTCACCTTGATTAGTAGATGACAGAGAGCATTGATGAGTGTTTCCAACTATTGTCATTGGTATTCAATACGTATCCTGTCTCACAGATTACGAATTGGTATGTTAGGCCGCCAGCCACTGAAATGTCAGTTACTGTTACCTTTTTCTCTTCTTTAGCTTTTTCATTAATGTTGACAGCAGAATTTTTCACCTTCATTTTAAAACAGATGAAAGACCTACCAGGTTGAGTTAGGGAGTGTTCTTGAGGTGTGAATCAATTGTATTTTTACTCTTTTTTAGGTGAATATAAATTGAAGATAATCTGATATAGATATGTCAGAAATATTTGTATATTCGAATAGCACAATATATTCAAATATATATGTTAAATATATTATATATACATTAATATTGCTGCTTGAATTACATATTGTCTTGTATTTGCATTTTTTGGTTGATACTTAGTGCTTAATGTTTTATAATCCATAGATTGTGGGAAGTCTAATTAAGAGATATATATTTTTCCTAAAGTCCTTATTTCTCATGGGGGAATACCGTGACAGTCCCTCAGAACTGAATTCTTTCAAGAAAGTGAAGAATTGGTTCATAAATCTTCTTGCATCTCTTTGTTTGGATGGTGAGTCAGAAAGCTAATATTTAGACAGAGGTTCTACTTCCAAAAAATTAGATCAAAAAAGTAATCTTTCAGCTGTCCAATTGGCACTCTGTCTTGTCTATTACTCATTCTCCAGTGAACTCCATCTATCCAGGTGATTCAGAATCAGGCAAGCTTCCCACCCTTTGGCACTTCCAGTGAAAGTCCAAACAGGAAGTTCAAGTTATAAACTAAATTATAATTAGTCTAAACTAATTAGAAAGTCCAAACAGGTAGTTCAAGTTATAAACTAAATTATAATTAGACTAAATTATAATTAGTCACCCTTTATTTTTAACACTCGAGAGTAGTTTTATTTATTTATTTATTTTTATATTTTTTGTCTGCGTTGGTTCTTCGTTGCTGCAGGCAGGCTTTCTCTAGTCGCGGCGAGCAGGGTCCACCCTTCATTGTGGTGTGCAGGCTTCTCACTGCAGTGGCTTCTCCTGTTGTGGAGCATGGGCTCTAGGCATGCGGGCTTCAGTAGTTGTGGCACGCAGGCTCAGTAGTTGTGGCACAGGGGCTTAGTTGCTCCGTAGCATGTGGGATCCTCCCGGACCAGGGCTCGAACCCGTGTCCCCTGCATTGGCAGGCGGATTCCCAACCACTGTGCCACCAGGGAAGTCCCTTGAGAGTAGTTTTAATAAAGGCCGTCATTAATAAACTTAACTGAAACTTCTGCCTTAAAAAAAAAAAAAGTAATTCTGTATCAGCCTTAAAAGGAAGAAATTCTGACACATGCTACAACATAGATGGACCTCGAGGACGTTATGCTGAGTGAGAAGTAAGCCACACAACAAAAAGACAAATATCATGTGATTTCATTCCACTGAGATGAGGTACCTTGAGTAGGCAAATCCATAAAGACAGAAAGTAGAAGGTGGTTACCGTCGGGGGGGTGGGAAGAAATTTCCCTCTACCCTTCTAAGTTCTTCTGGCTGGTCTAAGAATTAAACTGACATGAGACAGGTTAACAGAAGGAAATCAAACAAAAGTTTAATGACATGTACACGTGAAGAGACCCAGGAAAACTGAGTAACTCCCCAGAATGGCTGAAACTCTTACCTTGAATACCAACAAAAGAGGATGTTGAGGGTAGTGGTTTGGGACTTCAAAGCGGGGGAAGGCAATTCACATGAAGATGGAAAAGCAAATGTTTGGTAAATAAATGTTTGCTGGGCCTGCAGAGCAGTGGGAAACAGAGTGAACTCTGATTTCTAGGTAGGTGTTACCTGGAGTGTCCTTCACCACACCTAGCCCATATTCTTGCAGATATCTCTGGTGGTAGCTCTGTTCTGGGGGTAGTCTGCCTGAAACTTCCTGAGTCTTCTGTTTCTTAAAAATAATCAGCCTAAATTAATACTCCTGATAAAAAGACACATTTTGAGGTGGCAAATTTTGCTCCCTTGTATTACCAAGGGCTGGCAGGACAGGGAAATGGGAGTTACTGTTGAATGGGGATGGAGTTTCAGACTGAGGCAATGCCAACGTACCAGAGATGGATAGTGGTGATGGTTGTACAACAATGTGAATGTACTTAATGCCACTGAATTGTACACTTAAAAATGGTTAAGGTGGGGCTTCCCTGGTGGCGCAGTGGTTAAGAGTCCGCCTGCTGATGCAGGGGACGCGGGTTCGTGCCCCGGTGTGGGAAGATCCCACATGCCGCGGAGCGGCTGGGCCCGTGAGCCATGGCCGCTGAGCCTGCGCGTCCGGAGCCTGTGCTCCGCAACGGGAGAGGCCACAACAGTGAGAGGCCTGCGCACCGAAAAAAAAAAAAAAAAAGTGGGTAAGGTTGTAAATTTTATGTTACGTCCATTTCACCACAATTTTTTTTTTAAGTCATTCTGATGTGGTTTCCCTGTAACTTGACAGTGTGATTCTCCAAGTCCTGAGGGAATTGCAGAGAGAGGGAGAAAATTTAAGGCGGGGACCAAGCACCCATTTAATAATCTATGGTTTGGGGGATATACCTTTCCTAACTTTTTAGAATTAGGGAAAACGGCATTTTCTGTTTACCACAGCTCTCAGCAATTCCTGATAGAGATTTTGCGATTCTGAGAAAGATCGCAGAGCCACAAAAATAATAATACGTTTTTATAAGAAAGCATTTGAAATCTTCTAGGAAAAGTTATAATGATTCTATTTTCTTGGCTGACGTTCCAAAATAAAAGGAGGTTGAATAACCTCAATATCACTCAGTGAATACAAGGAAGAGCTAAAAATGGATCCCAGGAGTCCCCTACTCGCCCTGCATCTGAATAAACGTGCTCGCCTTGTCCTTCTCTGCAGCAGGGGGGTTGGCAGGATACGTGAGGGGCTGGCAGCGTGAAGAGAATCTTCCATGTCTTAAAATAAAAACCTATGGTGACAAAGCAAACTCTGTTACGAACGCTGACTCTGCCTCCTGACCCAGCATTATCTACTGGTGGAGAGGAACGTGAGGAAACAGCTTTCCCTCTACTAGCCATGTTGCCATTTCTGGATGAATTCCTCCTATTTGGATTCTTAATTGTTTGGGTCCTTTGTAACTCTGCTTTTCCTTTTTTTTTTTTTTTTGCGGTACACAGGCCTCTCACTGTTGTGGCCTCTCCAGTTGCGGGGCACAGGCTCCGGACGCGCAGGCTCAGCGGCCATGGCTCACGGGCCCAGCCGCTCCGCGGCATGTGGGATCTTCCCGGACCGGGGCACGAACCCGCGTCCCCTGCATCGGCAGGGGGACTCTCAACCACTGCGCCACCAGGGAAGCCCTGCTTTTCCTCTTTTTTGAAAGTTGCATTCCTCCTCGAGTTTGTGAGAACTTTTTCAGTGCCGAGGAAATTAAGAGAATTTTAAAAATCAGTTCAGTATCAACAAACACGCTAGTCCTCAATTTGCTTTAAAAAGCACACACATTTTTTACAGTTCCTTTGGCTACTTACCCAACGATATCTTCAATGACATTTCAATGAAATTATATATTTCAGTGAAAAAGCAAGGTCTTGGTGCTGTCAAACAAAGCTGGACAAGGGTTACAATGGTGAAAACAGATCTTACTTACTAACTGCTGGCCGTAGGGGAAAAAGCCGAGCTCCATTTCGAATTGCGAAATGCATTGAGGTAACTGGGCATTTTAAAGGGAGAATGAGGGAACAAGCTGGGGCTCCAAGAAAGTCAGAGTCAGGATTCTGTTCTCCCACGGGAGACCAAGGTCCCAGCCCTCCTAATGATTACATTTTAAAGGAATCCAGGTCCTGGAGAGAAAGATGCTCTTGAGTTGTAGAAGGTACATCTGCATCTCAAAGGAACCGAGGAAGCATTCACAACTGTAAGTCCTTTTTAATAAATGCTCTGAGAAAGGGAGGTCAGGGGCTTATCTTCAGGTTGTTGCTAGAAGAAACAGTAAATCCTTTTGATAGCCGTGAGCTTTACCAGGCAGGAAGTTACAAGGGATCTGGGTCATCCAGGGACACCATCTTGAGCCACACTGGGAGAAGCCACACTCCAGTTTGGCCAGGTGTCTTAGTGCAGGAGTTTGAATGGAGTGTTCCTGTCCAAGGGTTTTGTAGTTCACAGCACTCATGATGCTATGTCTCTGCAGAAAAGATGTCATATCTCCATAGAAAAGAATATAGTATCTGGTTTGGAGGCAGCAACAAAAAGCCTGATTTTAAGCTCCACTTTAGTACTTCAGTGTCACATAAGATATAAGAATCATGAGTAAGGTTGACCTGTCCTTTGGTAAACCCTTTGCTGATGGTTGCTTGTGTTTGGGAGAAGATATCAGTGGTTTACTTTCAGATAAAAGGAATAAGGTTCAGCTTTTAAACTGCACAGTAGTATTTTTGCATCAGATGTGTTAGAAATTTCAATAGATTCCTGCTGCATGGTGCATGTTTTATAAATATTTTTTCAGATAATAGAAAGTCAGAGTTTGAGTAAAATATTAACAGATTAATATTAATGAGTGGGTGTTCGTTAATATATTCAGTTTCCACCTACTTTTAGTTCACAAGCCAGAATTCTCCCGGTTAAGTAGGACATAAGATTTTTCAGTCTAGAGAAATGTGAATGGAATAATGCACATCAGAAAAGGAGAGAGAAATTGCTGATTCAGAAATGACACCTGTCTAAATAGCTTTTATAAGCAGATAGAGGACTGTATTACTCACCAGACCACGTAGTAATACCTAAGAACCGATAGAAAATGTCTTTATAATCGGCATTCACTTCATAAGAAATATGTTTGCTACTAAATTAACTTGACATTGTCTCTCCTATGGAATTTTACATTGTGCAAAGTGTTTTAAATTTATTTTTTTCTTTCTCTGTATACTTTTCTTGTCTTTACAGAAATGTGCATAATACAAAACTATGTCTGCTGTATTTTCCTCTTAAAGACATTTTTCTTGTCTACTTTTAAAAGAAGGGATTTTCATTATATCTGATAGCCTACGAATATATTTTTCCTATTATTCCTCTGTATTTTACAGAATGGAACAAATTGTGCTTATTTTGACATCTTCTTACTCATAGTTTCCAGAACTATACCATGCTGGATTTACGGGTATGGATTTCTGTTTTTACGTTATTCATCACTGAGAGTCTGTTGCTTGTCTTGTTCTAAACTTTTCTGAGGGAGACACTGGAACACCACCTCTGTTCACTTAAAGGACTTGATATCATTCACTTTGCAACAGGGAGACTGGAAGATGAGTCATGGGCCCTTTAAAAGCCGTATTTCCCACTAATCATCAATGAGAATAGACACTTCAGTGATGGAGATGTGAGGCCAGATGGGTCACGCAGCAGCGTACTGCTATGAAAATCTTCCCAAGCCTCTGCCGTGGACTAGATCCCATTAGAATCTCAGCAAACCTCTAAGCACAGTGATCTTTTCTTCCTTGTGGGGATTCTGAACAATTCCAAATATGACATCAAATAAAGTGGTTAATAGAGCCACCTGGAATGCCTCCAGTGGGGCAGATCATTCCATTGCAGCTGAAGGAATGACATCTGCATCTCACTCCACAGGTGGTTCCTCCCGTAGTGGTGAGTCTGTTCTTGATCAGTTGACAATGAGAAGGCAGTGAACCTAGAAGCAGAGACTAGGTGAGTGGTCCAGGGTGCTAACCCATTTCATGTTGCTGTGGATCGTAAATTAGTGAGGAGTAATTAAAAGGAAAAACAATACCTAGAAATCCTTAAACCAAAGCAGTCACTGATCTTCGGTGGCCTCAGCCTGCAGCAGCTTGAAGCAGGATTTTGCTTCCTGGCCGGAGATTGAGGTCAGGCAGCAGCAGTGAGAGCGCTAATCCTAACCACCAGACCGCCAGGGACCAGTGGCCAGTGACAAGGCTGTGGCCTGTCAGCTATGAAGAAATGAATTTCCACGTAGAGACGGAAAGTAGTGGAGCAAGTTGAAGTGTTTATTAGGAGGAAAAAGAGTACAGTACGTGTGGATAGACACACGGGCGGGCTCAGAGAGAGAGTCGCGCGCTCATGGCAGTTTGAATCACTTTCATGGGACATTTCTTCCGGGTTTCCTTTGACCAATCTTTGCCTGGTTCTGAGTCTGTATTCGGTATATCTCAGGGTACTCCCCTGTGTGCATGCGCATCTCTTAGCCAAGATGGATTCTAGTGAAGAGGCCTATGGGTAGTTGGCATCACTTACTATGAGGTGGTGCCCCCTCCCTTTTGACCTCCAAGGAGCCTTTCTGTGCATGTGTAGTCCAGGAAGTCTCCTTGACTTCTAGAATGAGGAATATGTGGTCTTTTATCTCTTATCTGGGCTGGGTCCAGCCTCCTCCATCATCCTGCTTTTATGGAGTTCCTGCTGTTATGGAGTTTCTGTCCACAGGGAAGAAACTGTTCAGCCTGGGGCCCATCTATCTCCTGCCTCAGTCACATACATATTTAATTCCTTAAACAAAATGTATTTTTCGTGGGGGAGGAGGAATAGATAGGTGATATCCTGTAGCTATTTTATAACCTCTGCCTATAAATCACTTTTGTATATAGCCTGCTTTTATTTTCACAAGTCCATTCAACCAGTGATTCCAGGTTTCTTGGTTACCTTAGACACTTTTCTAAAATCCAAACCTGGGATTTCAATCTGCTGGATGTCTCAGTATTATTCTCTAGCTCCCACTTAGTGGCCGCCTTTTTCTAATAGCTCTCTTCCTGCCCACTTGCTCTTACTTAGAACAAAAAGAGACAGGAAATGACACTGGAAGAGCTCTGGCTTTGAGTTAGGCACTTTCACTACATTTTCTCATTTAATCTTTACAACAGTCTCCATTTTACTGATGAGGAAACTGAGGTTCAGCGAGGTTATGTAACTTGCTCAAACTCATGTTGACAATCTTTGTTGAGCCTGGGATCTCCACCAGCCAGCTCCCTCTGATGCCGCCTGGCATCCTGCATCCCAAGATCTTGTCACCAATTTAGTCAACTCACTGAGTGAGTGTATCTGTGACAGTCTGCCTAAAAAGAGCAGTTTCAGGATTTATAGGGTATTTTTTGCTGCTTATTTTTAAAGGGAAAGCCAACATTTATCATACTTTCTAAAGAATTCACCTGTCAATGTCTCTAATCTCTGATGAAAACATAGAAATAAAGATATAGATGTAAAGATCCACCACCTCCCCACCAGTAAAAATGACTCAATCTCCCCAGAGGCACTTTTATGTTTATTCTATGGCAACCAAAGCCTATTTAATAGACTGATACATTCGGGAACTTCAAGAGAGCATTGGTGTCAAAACTGACATTAATTTTCCAAACCCTAGAATTACTGTGTCACAAACCTGTGGGAAGCATTGGAAAAATGCCTTTTCCTGGGCTTTGCAGCATTCATTGAGAAAACTTAGGCTATGAGAGTCTAGGGAATGAGGAAAAGACAAAGCATGAGCCTCATGCTTTTCTTTCAGTAGAAACAGGTTCAGATTTTACCCATGAGACAGCTATGCATCGTTTCATTTTCTACAAGCCTTATAAAAATAATTATATTAAAAAGTTTCTCTTTCTATTAATATCCAATTTGACCTACAGTTGATTAAAGTCATTATTTCCATAAGTAAATAATTTCTCAGGGAGGCTATTTGGGCAAAGGAATAGTAAAGAATTTTCTCTTGGGAATTCTTTCAAAAGATACATTTCAATGAAGATGGTGTTGGATAACAAAGGCAGTGTGAAGTGGAATTATGGATTTGAAGTACTTACCATCCAACACTAAAACAACTCATTAAACCCCTACTGTTAAAGATTACTTGACATTAACATCCACAGAGACTTTCTAACCCCCAAAGTCAATGAAAGCAGCCCTGAGCCACACAAACCAGTGACAAAAGGCTCAGCAGTGACTTGGCTCTAGGCCCAGATGTGGTTCACCCACTATAAATTTTACTAGATAATCATAGTCAATTCCAAGCACCTTTTGAAAAATGCTTTTATTTTTAATTTAGGCGGTGGATCCACATCGAGTCCACCCAATCAACCTTACGCTAGGAGAGGGAAATGTAATAATTATTTATTACATTATCTTAAGATATAATAATGCTAGAAAAGAGTTGATCAGAAATTAACCCCTAATTTAGTATAGACAACTTGCTGCTCAAGCTCTCTACTTGGATGTGTAACAGACATCCCAAAGGCAACAGGAAAGAAGTAACCCTTGAGTCCAGGGCTACCCCCACACAAACACACCAGATGCGCATTACCCCTTTGGCCCCATCTCGGTAAATGATATCACCCGGTGATTCAAATCAAAAAAGTAACGTGTCATCCTTGATTATTCTCTCTCTCACCCCCAACGGCAGCAAGTCCATCAGTTCTACCTCCATAATCGACTTTGACCTCTTCTCGGTACCTTCTCACCACTAGCCCAAGGACCTAGCATCACTAGCCCTTGTACAAATTTTTAAAAGGCATCCCTTTCTCAAGACACAACCGTCTGTTGGAATATTGCTGTTCTGTAGCTTTTTTTCTCCAAACAAAAAACATCTTCCCCTGTCTGCCGGAAAGCTACTATAGCAAATATAGGTCCATGATGTTTGCACTGTGAATGGCACCCATGGGGTTGGGCTGTACAAAACCTGCAGAATCTTGTGTGGCAGCCCTGAGTCAGGCAACCGTCATCTGATGTCTAGGCTACTGCAAGAGCTGTCTAACTATCCTACTTCCTCTCTGGCCCTCCTACTACAGTCATTTTTTCACAGAGCATCTAGAATGATCTTTTTAAAATCAGACATCAAGTCATGTCCCTCCCCTGCTCAGAACCTTCCAGTAGCTTCCACTTACACTCAAGGTAAAATTCCAACTCCCTTCCATGGACTACAAATCCTTTCTTCAATCTTTCCTCCAACTTTTCAGTCTGAAAATATTATCAGTAGGTACTGGCAGGGCTTATTAACTGGCGTCTGTTCTGATTGGTGGGTGCCTTTGTCAGGTCAGCCGTTAAATATTTTGAATATCTACCCTGATCACCTCTTTTGTCTCTGCCCACTTGGCTCTAGCCACACTGGTTTTGCTGTTCCTGGAACGTACCAGGAGTATTTCCATCTGCATCAGTTTCCTAGGGCTGCCTTAACAAATTACCACAAAATGGGTGGCTTAAAATAACAGAAGTTTGTTCTCTTCACGGTTGTGGAGGCAAGAAATCTGAAATCAAGATGTCAGCAGAGTTGTGCCTTCGGGAGGTGATGAGAGGTGATGCCTCTCTCCCAGCTCCTGGTGAATGTTGGCAATCCTGGCATCCCTTGGCTTACAGCTGCATAACGCCAGTCTCTGTCTTCTCTTGGCCTTTTCCACTCTTCTCTCTGTGTCTGTTTCCCCTTTTCTTCTCTTTAAGGACTTGTCATCGGATTTAGGACCCACCCTAACCCAGGATAATCTCAAGATCCCTTGCTTACTTTCATCTGCAAAGACTCTTATTCCAAGTAAGGTCATATTCCAAGGTTCCTGGTGGACATACCATTTGGAGAGCCACAATTCAAACCACTATACTACATAACAGCTTTTACATCTGCAGTTTTTTCCTTGAATCTTTTTTCACCTTGTAGACACGGCATTGCTCCTTCACTTTATCTGTTTCTTCTCAAGTAATAATTTTTCAGAGACTTTCTCTGACTGCCCTATCTAAAATAGTAACACCTCACCCCCGCCCCCAACCATTACTCTTCTTTTTTTTTTTTTTTTTTTGCGGTACGCGGGCCTCTCACTGTTGTGGCCCCTCCCGCTGCGTAGTACAGGCTCCAGACGCGCAGACTCAGCGGCCATGGGTCACGGGCCCAGCCGCTCGGCGGCATGTGGGATCTTCCCGGACCGGGGCACGAACCCGCGTCCCCTGCATCGGCAGGCGGACTCTCAACCGCTGCGCCACCAGGGAAGCCCGACCATTACTCTTGATTGTCTTGTTCTGCTTTTCTTGTTCTTTGTGGCCCTTTAATACCATCTGCCATTTCATGGTGTATTTTTGTTTGTTTATTTGTTGATTGATGATTGTCCCCATTAGAATATAAGCTTCATGAGGTCACAGACTTTGTCTTCTTCATCTCAGTATTACTTAGGAGTCAGCAAGCTATGTCCCACCAACCACATCTGCCCTACCACCTATTTTTGTAAATAAAGTTTTATTTGAGCACAGTCAAACCCATATGTTTATATTATCATCTGTGACCACTTTCGTGCTATAACAGCAAAGGTGAATAGTCCTGACAGAGACTGTATGGCCTACAAAACCTAAAATCTGCACCATCTGGCCCTTTAAAGAAAACTACAAGTGCCTGGCAGATGTGTCCAGCTTATAGTATATGTTTGTTGATTTATATTGTAAAGAGTTATTTCCAAGCAGAGAAGTTTAATTTGGTCTTCGGGTTGACACTCTGAAGAAGAAAATATCTGGGTTCTTTTTTTCTGTTTCAAACTTAGAATAATTCGTAAATGCTAATTTGGGTGGTTAAAAGAGGAAGGGGGGGGCTTCCCTGGTGGCGCAGTGGTTGAGAGGCCGCCTGCCGATGCAGGGGACACGGGTTCGTGCCCCGGTCTGGGAAGATCCCACATGCCGCGGAGCGGCTGGGCCCGTGAGCCACGGCCGCTGAGCCTGCGCATCCGGAGCCTGTGCTCCGCAACGGGAGAGGCCACAGCAGTGAGAGGCCCGCGTACCGCAAAAAAAAAAAAAAAAAAAAAAAAAAAAGAGGAAGGGGGAATTCTATTAAGATAAGATTACAGAATGTACTTCTTAGATCACAAATTACTTTGAAGGGTGTACCATCTTGTTTAATTTTCAAAAGTACCCAATTAGGTCAGCATTATGCTCTCTGTTTCATAAGCAGGTAAAATGAGGCCACCCAGCCAGTAAGAGGCAAAGGCAGCACTCCAGCTGGGCTCTAACTTTAGGTTCAGATTGTCTCCCTTTGCTTCTGTTCCACTGCAAATGTCATCATCCTAAAAAGACAGCAGATTCATTTGCTTCCAGCGGTCTCTATGGACATGTATCCGTCATGAAGCATATCGTAGGCTGCCCAAATCCTAAGTATTATCTTACATTTTAGTGTAAAATTTAAAGATGAAAGATTATCAACTACCTCATAAATAATGCTATATATTTTTTGTATTCCCACAACATCTGGAAGAGTGCAAGATACAAACTAAAGTAAGTAATCGATACTTTAGTAAATGTAATTGGATTCAGTACCCAATACAAAATAAAAAGAAGTGCTGTTTCATGGCCAAATTGACTTAAAATATTTTCTTGAAATCTCAAATGGTCATCCACAGGATGGAGGATAAGGAAATAGGTATATGGGTACACTAAATGGTTAATAATTAGACTCTTTGTGTCATTAACTGCTTTATCAGGTTCTTCAACCATTTGCTTTAATAAATATTAAATGAAGAGGCAGTAAACATCAGAATGGATATGAAAAAGAACAGTTAGTGAATAACAACACTAACCTGAAAAACTCTCCTAGAACATGGAGCAGAGAGATAAAACAGGCAAAACTATGACAGAAAAGATAAAAGATATGGAGGACAGGATGAAAAATTCAATGTCTATATAATAGGAGTTTCAGAGGAGAAAAACGAAGGAGACAGAGAACAAACTGTTATCGTATCAAGCAAAGTCTTGAGTATTGAATTAGAAAAGATTCAGGGAATGTGACAAGATTAGTGAATGAGGAAGAGGCAGAGCTATTTCCTAGGAAATTTCTAAAGTAAGTAGAGTACCTATAAACCAATAATAGGTTGCCCAAAAAGGAAAGTTACTCAAACGACAAACATAGTTTGACCCTGATAACGTTTAGGCATTATGCTGGTTGGTAGGCTACCTGCAAGATTATTTAAGGGGTTAGAAAGTATTCATAATCATGATTAAGACTTTGAATAGAAGGGTGGAAACGTCATTAGTCATATCACTTTAAAAGACAGGCTCTATATATCTACCTCGGACTCAGTCCTTTCTTGTTTTTTATTTATGCATAGTTGCCAAGCACTCAGTGCTAGATGCTGGTGACACACGGCCGAATAAGGTACGCTCCCCGCACTCGGGGAGTACACAGTCAGGTGGGAGACAAACAATTTCAGTAGGTGTGGCCTATGAGTGATCAAGGAGCGCTTCTCAGTGGAGGAGACTTTTGAGCTGGAAGTCAGGGAGGAAGGGGCATTATAAGCAGAAGTGCCTGCGTGTGCCAGAGTACAGAGGCAAACAAGTTTTAAGTTATTTCCCATAGTCTTGGTCTTTTCTCACTTCGTCACCCCTTTGCTTTCAGTTGTGAAACACCAGACCAAACTTCTTTTAGGAAAATTAATATCTTCGTACATTGTTTCAGTGATCTTCTCCAAACGAAGAAGTGCACAAATTAAGGTAAAAGGTCAAAAAGGATAAAGAAAGAAAAGGGACAGGTGTCTCAATGACAAAGCTCCTTGCACCCTTGAGAGTCAGCTACCGCCGGAGAGTTTTAATATGAAATATTTTGCCTGTGTTATTCATTCAATAAGCCCCAAGGCAGAAACCCTGCTTACTCTATGGCTTATGCAATGCTGAATTGGCTGTCAGCATTCAAATCATAAATAATAATAACGGCACACAAAAACTTGGAAATGCAAAAGTGGAGGCTTTCATTATAATGTTAACTCATCCAAATTGTGCTCGTATATTGTCTTTCAATTCTGGATAAACTTTCCGGGGTTGTTTAATTATATGAAAAATGTGCAATACAGTCAAGTTGCCATTCTAATGAGAACCTTAGAGTTTCACAATTTGGGCCTTTTCTGAGCATTATGGCTTAAAGCCTTCACATTGTACTAGCAGGAAGTTTCATATTAAGGAATAAAAGCAGACAGTCCTTGGTATTTGTAAATAATTGTCCCCTGTGCAGGCAGGAGCACATGTACTGTGAAAGCTGTTTTCCGGTAGAGGTCATAGATTTCCTTGATTACCTGTGTACTTTCTCACTGCAACCAACTTAGGACCAACAGCTCACCTTGACATTCTGAGGATGCCCAAGGGGAGTCACATGCCCAAGGGGAGTCACATTGCCTGAGACAGAAAAGCTGATGGTCCATTTCTGTAAGCACACATGTGGGATAGAACCCCCATCCTGTGTGTGATCAACTGGCATCAGGCTCTATTTTATTATGGTAGAAAACTGTTCAGTATGTAATCAAATTCACTTAAGTAAAAGTAAAGTGATTTTAATTCAATTTAATAGATACTTATTGACCACCTCTGGTATTTCTATGTTCAAAACATATACTAGGTGCTGTATAAAATACATAGATTGAAACATATTCCCTACCCACGGACAATTAAATTATAATCTATAGGGATAGTGATCAATTAGACAAAGATTTAGCATGATAGTGTACAATTAAAGAAGTACAAAGTACTTTGAGGGTTTATAGGGAGAAATTACAGGGAAAGATCAAAAATAAATTCCCAGAAAGGAAACCACTAAAGATAGGATTTTAAAGATGAATAGGACTTTCTAAACCAAAATTTATTTAGTTAAATACAGTAATTTGAGTAAATTCAGCCCCAGTCATACAGAAATAAACTGAGTTTCAAATGTCTCCATCTGCAAGATTGTTCATGTAAAGCTCTTACTATAGTTCATGTTATGGAGGACTTGTTAATCAGCAACAATTGGCTCTTTTATCCTTAAATTATTTAGAAGAAAAAGGAAAAGAAACAGTTACTCATGAAGTTCACTTTAAACTACATTTATAAAATATTATAAGAATTCTCTTTCATTGAGCAATTGTATAATTACTAAACTACAGTAGTGAAACTAAATGAGAGGAAGTTCAAAATTACTTCAGAAGAAAAAAGTTTCTGTGTCAATAGAAGAGACTTATTAAGTGGTTTTAATGAAAATATTAGACTCTCTAAAAATCAAATAAGGTAAAAACCATTTTTTAATAAGATTCACATTTATATAATGTATATCTATAAGACATTCTCCTAAGAATGATAATCGTGTCAAGTTTCCATTTGAACTATTGTATAATATTACATAATAGCAATAAAACCAAAAGAGAAAAAATTCAAAATTATATTAAGAGAAATTTAAAAATCTTGCTGTGTTTCTGGATGATTTTAATGGACTTGTTAACGACCATAAAAATGCTGTAATTATACTACTTACAGATGGAATTACATAGATGTAGCTTACAAGAGTCACACTTGGATAATCTACAATGATAAAACTTTATTGGAAGAATTATAATCCCATCAAGCTTCCATTTGAGCTATAATCATTTAATACAATGATTGCAATACAAATTTGCAAGAACATCAAAATTATTTTAGTCTCAGGGGGAGAAAGCATCTTGCTGAGGTTCTGGACCTTCACAAGGAGGCTTATTAAGGTGGGATCCACTTGGAAGGTGGCTCACTTCTGTTTTCAGGTTGTTTGAAGGGAACTCCAAATCCAGAGCTTGGTGCAGGGACATTTCTTGATGCCAGTAGAGGATGTTTTCAGGCCAGGGAAGTCCCTCGGTGGAGAGAGAATTCCTAGACAATTCCTGGGGAGATTTGTCCTCACTTTTAAGAACAGAGGAAGAAGAGGGGATTCTTTTTTGAGAAGCTATGTCCTGGGAACCCTGGGGAGCATCTGACCACTGATGGGACCACAAAATGGAGAACCAGCACTCCAGCCTGTGGCTCCCGTTCAGGTGGGAAGGTTGACTCAAAAGAAGGTACCAAGTGCCAGCACAAGGAGCCCCAGGAGGAGTTCTGGCCTCATTGAGGACTTACTGTATCAGGATGGAGGTGGCCTCATGGAAGGCTTCTACCCCTAGAGTTCCGGCCCCATTGGGACATCTGGTCCATCCAGGGTGCTGGACCTGAATTCCTGTGCCATCATCATTAGATGCCCATTCTTTCTTGGTGATCTGGTCATCCAGAGGATTCCTTGATGATCTTTGCAAGCTTCTGCCAAATGCCCCACTTCCAATATCAAGGACATAAGTATACTTTTCAAAATGTTTAACTTCTTCTGCAATAAATTTTGTCCAATGTACACCTCTTCTTAAGTTATTGAGATTTCTCTCAACCAGCGGGGCTCTCAATCTATTACCATGAGCTTTTCTTTCATGAGAAATAAACTGGCTTTGATAAGAGAGAGTGATTCATTAGAACTTTTCTAAAAGAATTTTGGCTTGTATTTTATAGATGTCCAGCTCTTCACATGCACGGATGGTCTTGTATCAATTTTGGAAAGATTCATCTGTATTTTTATGAGTTAAATTGGTTCTAAATTGGATATTTGATGAAAATTCATTCATTCCATTTTTTTAAAATGCGGATCAGAAAGGATCTAATGTTTCTGCTAGACTTTTTGCATTTCCCTCTCTAACTGTGTTTTTTCTAACTGCAGGAAAGCTTTCTCTGTATGGAGAGTTCTAACATAATCTTTAAGCTCATTGGTTATTTCATTTCCTTCCGTTAATTGGGTGTACATCTGGTTTCTTTTTTCTTCTATCTGTATGTATTTGACTCAGACATATCAATTGGTTTCCTCAAAACTGCTTTTGATCCCTGTTCTATGAGGTCTCCATTTTCTGATGCTTTCGTTATATCCAATTACAAGTTCCCACTATTCGTGCTGCTTCATGAAGAGGACCCAGTCTCTCCTCTTTAGCAGGAGGTCATCCAGAGGCTTAATTTGACTTTTCTGGTCATTTTAACTTGTCCTGTGGGCACTTTACAGTGTTCTCCTATTTTGTTCTATTTAACAAATTTGTTCATGCTTCCTTCCAATCCCTCAATCTGTTATGAAAGCAACTTCTACTTCCTTGAGGAGTAGCATTTTCATCCAAAGCACCTTTTAGTGCTGTATGAAGTTCTTCATTTTTCTGATGTGTTTTGAAGACTGTTTTAGTGACAGCTACTTGAAATTGGATGTGTGTTGATGCATCTTCTAAAGACTGAATCTTTCTCATCATGTCAGGCATCAGTTCAGCTTTTCTAAATATTTAAATTCCTCTTCTCGAAAACCTTTCCTAAAAGTCTCTATTGTAAACCCAAGTAAAGAGCTGGACTTTTCCAGCTCTTCCTTTTCTTTTTCAATGATGCTAAGCCTCTCAAGAATTTGATGTCCTTCTTTCTGTAGGGCAGAGACTTCAGTAACCAGTTCTTTGTTTTGCATAGAGTAGACTTTTAATGATTAAAAACCCTACCCTGACTATTAATACCACCACTTCCATGGCAATCCGTGGGGCTCTGGGCCTGGTCTAAGGGCCCTGGCAGCACTGCTACTGCCCAGCCCAGCATCTCCGGGCCAGCTCAGAGCATCATGACCCACTGTGGGTCCTCCAAGGCCCCTGAGGCCACTGCTGACTTGACTCAGCTTCCAGGGCCCTCATGGCCACAGCAGACTATGCAGAACACTGGAGAGCATTCCTCCAAGACCAAAACCAGTGCAGGGCAACCAGCACAGACCTCAGCGGAGGAGGGAGAGAAGACGGACAGCTCCCAACATCCTTGCTCCACAAAATACATAGATAGTGATCATTTTGTATAACATTGGAGGATGTGAACCGAGGCTGCTGAAGGACGGGGATGATGGCCCAGGGCTCCAGGCCCCCCAGGCCCTACCTGATTGCCCAAGAACTAAGGGGATCAATGTCACCCTAGAACCCCTTCAGTGTCCCCGGTTGGACGGCTTTGCTGTGGAGGATTTGCAGGACCCTGAGCCCGGCCAATGCCCCTTGTGCTCCTGAATAAACATTTTATTCTGCACCCCTGAAGACCTCATCCTGTCCCCAGGAGTCACAGAGAACTGTGCTTGTGGCCCCTCCTCGGTCTGTGTCTGTCCTGCTTTGCACAGGGCAGGGCGTGCTGCAGGAGGGCCCCTGGAGGGTTTCTGCTTTCTTCCCTAATTTCACCTTTAAAAACTAAGGAAGAAGTAAGCGGGATTTTCATAGTTGACGCAGCTTAAGAATACGAGCCCAACTGTGAGCAAGGAAAGTACGATTTTCAGACTCTTTCTGCCCAAGGTGAAATGTCTGGTGTGCTATTCTTCAGGGCACGGATATTCAGAGAGATGATCTTGAGGGTACTAGAGGTCTCCCCTAAAGTGGCAGGAGTGCTGGGCCACCTGAGCGCCTCCCCCCTGTGGAGGCTGACCCTGGACATAGGATAAGAGCCAACATTTATGGGACACTTCTGCAGTCCAGGTGGGGTGCTGATTGCTTCTCATGGGTTAGCTCATAACACTGTTACGAGTTAGGGACTTGTGCTTTCAGCTCCTGCAGATGTAGATGGATTAACAAAGGCTTTTAGAGGTCCTATAACCTGCCCAAGGCTCACGACTAAAAGACACTTGATTCCAATCCAATGTTTAATGGTACCAGACATGGCATAGTGAAAGTGGGGAAGTATTCCAAGCAACAGTGAGTAGATTGCTTTGGTTTAACATGGGATACTGGATGTAGAATCAGAGAATAATGGGAAGGTAATTTGGGAGTGGTCATCATTTGTGGAAGATCTTGAGTAGCAGAGTGAAAAAAAAAAGCTACTTAATTTTTCAGGCCAGGGTTTTGCAAACAGCTCCACTGAGCCATAATGCTTGCAAATATGTGTGTGCCGTGTTGGATTGGGGGCTGGGGTATGGGTATAAGAGTGAATCAGTTGGTTTCTAGGCTTTTTCCACCCCACCCTACTTAACATAGAACATTTCCACTTGGATCTGTTTTATATTTTAGTATGACACTCTTTTTAAGAAAGAATTCTGTTGCTTAAACATAACATTTTAACCAGTGTTTTGAACAACGAAAAGTCACTGGAGGTATTTGAAAGGGAGTAACATGATATGGGGTGAACTGTGGTTAAGGTTAAAATAGTCATATAAGATGGATTGTAGTAGAGAAAGATGGAAGGTAGGGCAACTGGAAAGGATGATTTTCACACTGGCAAATTAACAGCTTTCATATTTCTACATTTTTATTATTTATTTTATAAACAAAGACCTTAAACATCTTAACGTATTACTTCCAGAAAGCAACTGCAGTGTGTCAGTTTGTCAGTGCAACGTCATTGCCTCCTTAGGATTTTCTTTCCATAAATAAATGGACCTCCTCCGTGGTGCTTCCATTGGGGCCCTGCTTTCAATGAAATTCTCTTTGAATGCAAAAGTTGGGTCTTTTTTAGCCTTTTGATGAGATCCAGTTTTGTGATTTAGGTTACTGTTAAAAGGGGAATTGATTTTCACTGCAGGCATTATGTGACTCACCTGGGCTTTCAAAGCTGTAAGTTCCCAGGAGATAAGGATGAGGTGTGTCAGCCTCCCTCTTTCCAGCGCCGCCTGTCCCACCCTGTGTCAGCTTTGCCTCCTGACTCTGTTACTCTGCAGCTTCCTCCCAGATGAAATCTGCCCAGGGGACTCTGCAGGG
This sequence comes from Delphinapterus leucas, assembly GCF_059928025.1. Taxonomy (NCBI): domain Eukaryota; kingdom Metazoa; phylum Chordata; class Mammalia; order Artiodactyla; family Monodontidae; genus Delphinapterus; species Delphinapterus leucas. The sequence continues at coordinate 69,413,605 of NC_143145.1, read as the reverse complement.
CCAGCCCAGGGATCAGGTACAGGTAAAGTGATTGGCGTCTGAGGAAAAGCCCTCCCACATTTCGTGCTAGGGTGGGTTCGAGGTCAGACAGGCTTCATTTGTTTCTGTGCTTGAGGATCAAGTGCCGTAATCACACCCAGGGATAGCATCTACAAACACCTGTCACTTCTCCCACCCATAACTCTAACCCTTTCCATCATCTTTGGTTTCATTAATGGCCTCATTGCCGAGGGACAACGCCATATGCCACCTGCATCACATAACCTTTTATAGCACAGACAGCACTTCTGGAGAATCTGTTATTTCAAAGCCTAGACTACCTTTTCTGACTTGTAACAGAAAAAGCATCTCTCATTATGACACTCATTCATGTAACAAGTCTTTATTGCATACCTACGACGTGGCAGTCACTGTTTTGGGTACTGGGAATACAGCAATCAGCAAAACAAAAATTCCTACCCACCTGATACTGCTTTTCAGTGGAGAGAAATAGACAAAATAAATAAGAAAAGCGCAGTATGTTAGAAAACGATAACTGCTATGGAAAAAATAATGCAGGGAGACAGTTGTGGACGTGTTGGGGGATTGCCAAGTTTAAGCAGGGTGATCAGGGAAGGCTGTGGACACAAACCAGTGAACACGGGCAGAGGAAATGGCAAAGACAAAAGCCCAAGGCAGCGCCTTCAGCATTCAGTAGGCATCACAGGGGCCAGGGAGGTGGAAGTGCCAAGAACAGAGGAAAAGGGCAAATGAAGAAGCGGGGGGACGACACAGGGGAACAAGTCTGGAAGAACCTTGTAGGACTGACATTCACGCCACACGAGCTGGGACACAACCAGAGGGTACTGACAAAGGGATGTGTTGCCGTGATCTGACCCACTTTTGCATGTGATACTTGAGTTGCTGTGCTGAGAGATGGATGGAGGGGGATAGGAAGGATCAGGGAGGTCCATGATGTGGCAGCTGTGAGCATCCAAACGAGAGGAACCAGAGTAGTTGCAGGAGGGATAGTAAGATGTGGATAGATGCTGGTGCGGGCTTGACGAGGACGTCTCCAGGCTTTTAACTGCAACAACGGGGAGGATGAAGTTGTCATGAACTGAGACGGGGAAACGGCAGGGGGAGCAGGTTGGAGGAAAGAAGAGAAAACCTGTAAAATACCTATTGCTTGTCCTTCATATTACCATTAAAAAGTTAAATGTATCAAACATATTTATGAAAAACATATCTATGGTATTCCCAAATAGAAATTTTTAAAACAATCAACATTGTAAATAACATTATAGAGGAAAATCATCAGATTATTTGGGGGGAGATATGTTATTCACTGTTACATCTTCAGAACCTAAGATGCCCTGGCACAGAGAAAGTACTCAACGGATATCCACTAAAGTCAATTAGATTTACCACTGTGGAAACTAACATAGGTAAATTTGTTCTTAAATCATTCCTGGCTTTATGGGTATTTACAGATTGTAAGACTGAGTTTGTCCTAGGCCGAGACTTAGTTCCATCCAGATGATTATGTTTTATGCAACTAAAAAAAGCAACCATAGCCCCAGTCAAAACAGACTAGTTGCCTCCCATCAAGCTAATCATTAAACACAGTAAAACTTTCCCCTCCTAACCAGCTGCCAAACTGTGAAAATAAGCTGGTTACCACGGTGAATAAGGAGGGTGGAGTTGTGTGTGCTTGGAGAGAAGGGAAATGGCTCACTGTGTCCAGGTGGAGAGAGTTTAAAACATCCCTCATCCTTTCCTATTTTGCCACAGCTTTACTACCAGGACTGCTATCTCTCTTTATTTTTTACGTAAAATCAGAAAGATGTGTTCCTTTTCAAGATTATTTTTTAGACGTCTTCATCTTTTTTAGACATCTTTTTTTTTTTTTTTTCTTGCGGTACACGGGCCTCTCACTGCTGTGGCCTCTCCCGTTGCGGAGCACAGGCTCCGGACGCAAAGGCTCAGCGGCCATGGCTCACGGGCCCAGCCGCTCTGCGGCATGTGGGATCCTCCCGGACCGGGGCACAAACCCGCATGCCCTGCATCGGCAGGTGGACTCTCAACCACTGCGCCACCAGGGAAGCCCCCTAGACATCTTCTTGAAGATAGACACCTTCAACTTTCTTTTCTCCACAAAAAGAAATAATAATACATTTAATACAAAGAAAAGCCATTATGCAGATACAGACTGTGTGCTCTCTTCAGTAGCGCACACCTAATACCATCCCCCCATGCTGGAAAATCACATTTTGGATCCCTTCTTCATACCTCCTTCTGCTGATTAAAGTAAGGGGAAGAGGCCCTCCTGTTTTATTCCGTATATCATCCACCTAAAGAAAATGTGATTTTGCCCATTCTCTAAAGATTTTAAGAAAATAATAATGGCCAATATCTATAACACTTTGCAAAGCACTTTTGAGTTCATTATCAAGTGTAATTTTCATACTACTACCTTGATTTTCTGGATAGAAAAAAAAGCTTGGATTGAATTCTGCGTGAAATGTCAGGGGAGCAATATTTTATGGTGCTATGTTTTATTCAGTGAGTTGTCAGAAATGTGTGCAATATTATTTATTTTTTGATACAGCAGGTTCTTATTAGTTATCCATTTTATACATATTACTATGTACATGTCAATCCCAATCTCCCAATTCATCACACCACCACCACCACCTCCTGCCGCTTTCCCCGCTTGGTGTCCATATGTTTGTTCTCTACATCTGTGTCTCTATTTCTGCCTTGCAAACCGGTTCATCTGTACCATTTTTCTAGGTTCCACACATATGCGTTAATATACGATATTTGTTTTTCTCTTTCTTACTTCACTCCGTATGATAGTCTCTAGATCCACCCACGTCTCTACAAATGACCCAGTTTCGTTCCTTTTTATGTCTGAGTAATATTCCATTGTATATATGTACCACATCTTCTTTATCCGTTTGTCTGTCAATGGGCATTTAGGTTGCTTCCATGACCTGGCTATTGTAAATAGTGCTGCAATGAACACTGGGGTGCATGTATCTTTTTGAATTATGGTTTTCTCTGGTTATATGCCCAGTAGTGGGATTGCTGGGTCATATGGTAGTTCTATTTTTGTTTTTTTAAGGGACCTCCATACTGTTCTCCATAGTGGCTGTATCAATTTACATTTCCACCAAGAGTGAAAGAGGGTTCTCTTTTCTCCACACCCTCTCCAGCATTTGTTGTTTGTAGATTTTCTGATGATGCCCATTCTAACTGGTGTGAGGTGATACCTCATTGTAGTTTTGATCTGCATTTCTCTAATAATTAGTGATGTTGAGCAGCTTTACATGTGTTTCTTGGACATCTGTATGTCTTCTTTGGAGAAATGTCCATTTAGATCTTCTGCCCATTTTTTGATTGGGTTTTTTGTTTTTTTAATATTGAGCTGCATGAGCTGTTTATATATTTTGGAGATTAATCCTTTGTTGATTCATTTGCAAATACTTTCTCCCATTCTGAGGGTTCTCTTTTCATCTTCTTTATGGTTTCCTTTGCTGTGCAAAAGCTTTTAAGTTTCATTAGGTCCCATTTGTTTATGTTTGTTTTTATTTTCATTACTCTAGGAGGTGAATCAAAAAAGATCTTGCTGTGATTTATGTGAAAGAGTGTTCTTCCTGTGTTTTCCTCTAAGAGTTTTATAGTGTCTGGTCTTACGTTTAGGTCTCTAATCCATTTTGAGTTTATTTTTGTGTATTGTGTTAGGGAGTGTTCTAATTTCATTCTTTTACATGTAGCTGTCCAATTTTCCCAGCACCATTTATTGAAGAGACTGTCTTTTCTCCATTGTATATCCTTGCCTCCTTTGTCATAGATTAGTTGAACATAGGTGCGTGGGTTTATATCTGGGCTTTCTATCCTGCTCCATTGACCTATATGCCTGGTTTTGTGCCAGTACCATATTGTCTTGATTACTGTAGCTTTGTAGTATAGTCTGAAGTCAGGGAGTCTGATTCCTCCAGCTCTGTTTCTTTCCCTCAAGACTACTTTGGCTATTCGGGGTCTTTTGTGTTTCCATACAAATTTTAAGATTTTTTTGTTCTAGTTCTGTAAAAAATGCCATTGGTAATTTGATAGCGATTGCACTGAATCTGTAGATTGCTTTGGGTACTATAGTCATTTTCACAATATTGCTTCTTCCAATCCAAGAACATGGTATGTCTCTCCATCTGTCTGTATCATATTTAATTTTTTTCATCAGTGTCTTATACTTTTCTGCATACCGGTCTTTTGTCTCCCTAGGTAGGTTTATTCCTAGGTATTTTATTCTTTTTGTTGCAGTGGTAAATGGGAGTGTTACCTTAATTTCTCTTTCAGATTTTTCATCATTAATGTATAGGAATGCAAGAGATTTCTGTGCATTAGTTTTGTATCCTGCTACTTTACCAAATTCATTGATTAGCTCTAGTAGTTTTCTGGTGGCATCTTTAGCATTCTCTATGTATAGTATCATGTCATCTACAAACAGTGACAGTTTTACTTCTTTTCCAATTTGTATTCCTTTTATTTCTTTTTCTTCTCTGATTACTGTGGCCAGGACTTCCAAAACTATGTTAAACAATAGTGGTGAGAGTGGACATCCTTGTCTTGTTCCTGATCTTAGAGGAAATGCTTTCAGTTTTTCACCATTGAGAATGATGTTTGCTGTGGGTTTGTCATATATGGCCTTTATTATGTTCAGGTCGGTTTCCTCTATGCCCACTTTCTGGAGAGTTTTTATCATAAATAGGTATTGAATTTTGGCAAAAGCTTTTTCTGCATGTATTGAGATGATCATATGGTTTTTATTCTTAAATTTGTTAATATGGTGTGTCACATTGATTGATTTGTGTATACTGAAGAATCCTTGCATCCCTGGGATAAATCCCACTTGATCATGGTGTATGATCCTTTTAATGTGCTGTTGGATTCTGTTTGCTAGTATTTTGTTGAGGATTTTTGCATTTATATTCAACAGTGATATTGGTCTCTAATTTTCTTTTTTTGTAGTATCTTTGTCTGGTTTTGGTATCAGGGTAATGGTGGCATCATAGAATGAGTTTAGGGGTGTACCTTCCTCCGCAATTTTTTGGAAGAGTTTGAGAAGGATGGGTGTTAGCTCTTCTCTAAATGTTTGATAGAATTCACCTGTGCAGCCACCTGTTCCTGTACTTTTGTTTGTTGGAAGATTTTTAATCACGGTTTCAATTTCATTACTTGTGATTGGTCTGTTCATATTTTCTGTTTCTTCCTGGTTCAGTCTTGGAAGGTTATACCTTTCTAAGAATTTGTCCATTTCTTCCAGGTTGTCCGTTTTATTGGCATAGAGTTGCTTGTAGTAGTCTCTTAGGATGCTTCGTATTTCTGTGGTGTCTGTTGTAACTTCTCCTCTTTAATTTCTAATTTTATTGATTTGAGTCCTCTCCCTCTTTTCCTTGATGAGTCTGGCTAATGGTTTGTCAATTTTGTTTATCTTCTCAAAGAGCCAGCTTTTAGTTTTATTGATCTTTGCTATTGTTTTCTTTGTTTCTATTTCATTTATTTGTGCTCTGATCTTTATGATTTCTTTCCTTCTACTAACTTTCGGTTCTGTTTGTTCTTCTTTCTCTAGTTCCTTTAGGTGTAAGGTTAGATTGTTTATTTGAGATTTTTCCTGTTTCTTCAGGTAGGCTTGTATAGCTATAAACTTCCCTCTTAGAACTGCTTTTGCTGCATCCTAAAGGTTTTGGATCATCGTGTTTTCATTGTAATTGGTCTCTAGGTATTTTTTGATTTCCTCTTTGATTTCTTCAGTGATCTCTTGGTTATTTAGTAACGTATTGTTTAGCCTCCATGTGTTTGTGTTTTTTACGGTTTTTTCCCTGTAATTGATTTCTAATCCCATAGCGTGTGGTCAGAAAAGATGCTTGATATGATTTCAGTTTTCTTAAATTTACTGAGGCTTGACTTGTGACCCAACATGTGATCTTTCCTGGAGAATGCTCCATGCACACTTGAGAAGAGAGTGTAATCTGCTGTTTCTGGATGGAATGTCCTATAAATATCAATTAAATCTGTCTGGTCTATTGTGTCATTTAAAGCTTCTGTTTCCTTATTAATTTTCTGTTTGGATGATCTGTCCATTGGTGTGAGGTGTTAAAAGTCCCCCACTATTACTGTGTTACTGTTGATTTCCTCTTTTATAGCTGTTAGCAGTTGCCTTATGTACTGAGGTGCTCCTATGCTGGGTGCATATATATTTATAAGTGTTAAATCTTCTTCTTGAATTGATCCTTTGATCATTATGTAGTGTCCTTCCTTGTCTCTTGCAACATTCTTTATTTTAAAGTCTATTTTATCTGATATGAGTATTGCTACTCCAGCTTTCTTTTGATTTCTATTTGCATGGAATATCTTTTTCCATCCCCTCACTTTCAGTCTGTATGTGTCCCTAGGTCTGAAGTGGGTCTTTTGTAGACAGCATATATATGGGTCTTGTTTTTGTATCCATTCAGCAAGTCTGCATCTTTTGGTTGGAGCATTTAATCCATTTACATTTACAGTAATTATCCATATGTATGTTCCTATTACCATTTTCTTAATTGTTTTGGGTTTGTTGTTGTAGGTCCTTTTCTTCTCCCGTATATCCCACTTAGAGAAGTTCCTTTAGCATTTGTTGTAGAGCTGGTTTGGTGGTGGTGAATTCTCTTAGCTTTTGCTTGTCTTTAAAGCTTTTGATTTCTCCATCAAATCTGAATGAGATTCTTGCCAGGTAGAGTAATCTTGGTTGTAGGTTCTTCCCTTTCATCACTTTAAATATATCATGCCACTGGCTTCTGGCTTGCAGAGTTTCTGCTGAGAAATCAGCTCTTAACCTTATGGGAGTTCCCTTGTGTGTTATTTGTCATTTTTCCCTTGCTGCTCTCAATAATTTTTTTTCGTCTTTAATTTTTGTCTATTTGATTACTATGTGTCTCAGCATGTTTCTCCTTGGGTTTATCCTGCCTGGGACCCTCTGCGCTTCCTGCACTTGGGTGGCTATTTCCTTTTCCGTGTTAGGGAAGTTTTCGAGTATAATCTCTTCAAATATTTTCTCAGGTCCTTTCTCTCTCTCTTCTCCTTCTGGGACCCCTATAATGCTTGTGTTCTTGCGTTTATTGTTGTCCCAGAGGTCTCTTAGTCTGTCTTCATTTCTTTTCATTCTTTTTTCTTTGTTCTGTTCCGTGGCGGTGAATTCCACCATTCTGGCTTCCAGGTCACTTATCCGTTCTTCTGCCTCAGTTATTCTGCTATTGATTCCTTCTAGTGTATTTTTCATTTCAGTTATTGTATTGTTCATTTCTGTTTGTTTGTTCTTTAATTCTTCCAGGTGTTTTTTCCTTAATTCTTCTAGGTCTTTGTTAAACATTTCTTGCATCTTCTAGATCTTTGCCTACAGTCTTTTTCCAAGGTGCTGGATCATCCTCACTATCATTATTCTGAATTCTTTTTCTGGAAGGTTTCCTATCTCCACTTCATTTAATTGTTTTTCTGGGGTTTTATCTTGTTTCTTCATCTGGTACATAGCCCTCTGCCTTTTCATCTTGTCTATCTTTCTGTGAAAGTGGTTTTTCTTCCGCAGGCTGCAGGACTGTAGTTCTTCTTGCTTCTGCTGTCTGCCCTCTCTGTGTGCAATTTTATCTTTTCTTTTGTGACTTTCAAATCAGAAGTGGGAAGACTTTTTACTTCACTGATAACTTTTTTTATATGTATTTTTCCTGATCCTGGAAATTATAACTACTAGAAACTTTTTCAGTCCTTGCCTGTTTTGTTGTTTCTTTTGTTGTTTTATGGTTTTGTTTTCCTTTCTTTCTATGACATTGAAGTAGAATCAAAAAGAACATAGGTGTTGGAGCCAGATGTTTGGATTCTGGTTCTTCCACATAATTGTGTGTGTGTGTGTGTGTGTGTGTTGTGTGTGTGAGAGAGAGACAGAAAGAGACAGACAGAGAGAGAAACTGAGATACCTAAGGCAAGTTATCTGAATTCTCTAATAAGTCTCGATTTGCTCCTCTAAAAATTGGGACTATCTGAACAACCAATGGATAAAAGAAGAAATCAAAAGGGAAATAAAAAAATTACCTTGAGACAAACGAAAGTGGAAATGTAACATACCAAAATTTATGGGATGCTGCAAAAGCAGTTCTAAGAGGGAAGTTTGTAGCAATAAATGCCTGTTTCAAGAAACAAGAAAAGTCTCAAATAAACAACCTAACTTTACACCTCGGGGAACCAGAAAAAGAAAGGAAGCTCAAAGTTAGTACAGGCATACCTCATTTTGTTGCACTTTACTTTGTTGCACTTTACAGGTACTGCATTTTTTACAAGTTGAAGGTTTGTGGCCACCCTGCATTGACAGATGATGGTTAGCATTTTTTTAGCAATAAAATATTTTTTAATTAAAGTATATACATTGTTTTTTAAGAAATAATGCTATTGCACACTTAGACTACAGGATAGTGTAAACATAACTTTTATATTTACTGGGAAAACAAAAAATTCACGTGATTCACTTTACTATAGTGGTCTGGAACCGAACCCACAATATTTCTGAGGTATGCCTGTAGAAGGAAGGAAATAACAAAGATTAGAGCAGAAATAAATGAAATCAAAACTAAATTAGAGGGGCTTCCCTGGTGGTGCAGTGGTTGAGTGTCCGCCTGCCGATGCAGGGGACACGGGTTCGTGCCCCAGTCCAGGAGGATCCCATATGCTGCGGAGTGACTGGGCCCGTGAGCCATGGCCACTGAGCCTGTGCGTCCAGAGCCTGTGCTCTGCAACGGGAGAGGCCACGGCAGTGAGAGGCCCGCGTACCGCAAAAAAAAACTAAATTAGAAAATATCAATGAAATTAAGAGCTGGCTCTTTGAAAAGATAAACAAAATTGACAAACTTTTAGCTAGGGTCACCAAGCAAAAAGAGAGAGAAGACTTAAATAAAATCAGAAAGAGTTGTTATCATTGCAGGTGATACCACAGAAATACAAAGGATCATAAGAGACTACTGTGAATGATTATGCACCAACAATTGGACACCCTAGAAGAAATGGATAAATTCCTAGAAATGTACAACCTACCAAGACTGAATCATGATGAAATAGAAAATCTGAAGAGACCAATTGCTAGTAAGATCAATAATCAAAAACCTCCCAGGAAACAAAAGTCCAGGACCAGATAGCCTCACTGGTGAATTTTTTTTTTTTTTGGCTGTGTTGCATCTTCATGGTGTGCGCAGGCTTTCTCTAGTTGCAGCGAGTGGGGGCTACCCTTCGTTGCAGTGCACAGGCTTCTCTTTGCAGTGGGTTCTCTTGTTGTGGAGCATAGTCTCTAGGCATGCAGGCTTCAGTAGTTGCAGCACGCAGGCTCAGTAGTTGCGTCACGCAGGCCCTAGAGCATGCAGGCTTCAGTAGTTGTGGTGCTTGGGCTCAGTAGCTGTGGCATGCGGGCTCTAGGGTGCATGGGCTTCAGTAGTTGTGGCACATGGGCTTAGTTGCTCTGTGGCATGTGCGATTTTCCCCTGTCCAGGGACCGAACCTGTGTCCCCTGCATTGGCAGGCAGATTCTTAACCACTGTGCCACCAGGTAAGTCCCCTTACTGGTGAGTTTTATGAGACATTCAAAGAAGAATTAATACTAATCCTTCTCAAACTGTTCCAAGAAATAGAACAGAAGGGAACTCTCCCAAACTCATTTTACAAGGCCAGCTTACCCCAATACCGAAACCAGACAAAAGATGCTATGAGAAAAGAAAATTACAGGCAATATGCCTGATGAACATAGGTGCAAAAATCCTCAACAAAATACTATCAAACTGAATTCAACAATACATTGAAAGGATCATACACCATGTTCAAAAGGGAATTGTTCCAGGAATGCAGGGATGGTTCAACGTCTGCAAATCAGTCAGTGTGATACACTGCTTAACAAAATGAAGACTAAAAGTCATACGATCATCTCAGTGGATGCAGAGAAAGCATTTGGTAAAATTCTACATCTGTGTATCATAAAACCCTCAACAAAGTGGGCGTAGGAACATACCTCAACATAATAAAGGCCGTATATGACAGTTCCACAGCTAACATCATCCTCAATTGTAAAAACCTTTCAACTTTTCCTTTAAGATAGGAGCAAGATAAGGATGTCCACCCTTGCCACTTTTGTTCAGCATAGTATTGGAAGTCCTAACCACAATAACTAGGCAAGAAAAAGAAATAAAAGGTATCCAAATCAGAAAGGAAGTAGTAAAATGATCACAATTTGCAGATGAAATGATATAGAGAGAGAAAATCCTAAAGACTCCATCAAAAACTGGTAGAACTAATAAAAAATTCAGTAAATTTTCAGGATACAAGTCAATACAAAAAAATTTGTTACATTTCTATACATTAATAACAAATGATCAGAAAAAGAAATTAAGAAAACAATCCTGTTGATACTTGCATCACAAGGAATAAAATAGAAGAAGCGAAAGGAAGTGAAAGACCTGAAAGCTATAAGACATTGATGAAAGAAATTAAAGAAGACTCAGGGCTTCCCTGGTGGCGCAGTGGTTGAGAGTCCGCCTGCCGATGCAGGGGACATGGGTTCATGCCCCGGTCCAGGAAGATCCCACATGCCACGGAGCGGCTGGGCCCGTGAGCCATGGCCGCTGAGCCTGCGCGTCCGGAGCCTGTGCTCCTCAACGGGAGAGGCCACAACAGTGAGAGGCCCGTGTACCACAAAAAATAAAATAAAATAAATGTATAACCTGAAACCATAAAACTCTGAGAAGAAAACATATATGATAAGCTCCTTGGCATAGGTCTTGGCAATGATTGTTTTTCAATCTAACACCAAAAGGAAAAATAAACAAGTGGGACTATATCAAACTAAATAACTTCTGCAGAGCAAAGGAAACCATTGACAAAATGAAAAGATAACCCCTGAATGGGAGAAAATATTATATTTGCAAATCATATGTCTGATAAGGGGCAAATATCCAAAATATATAAAGAACTCATACAACTCAATAGCATAAACAAAACAAAACAAAACAAAAACAATCTGATTTTAAAAATAGGCAGAAAATCTGAATAGAAATTTTTCCAAAGAAGACATACAGATGGCCAACAGGTACATGAAAAAATGCTCAACATTGTTAATCATCACAGAAATACAAATCAAAATTGCAATGAGATGTCCGTTCATACCTTTTACAATGGTGATTATCAAAAAGTCAAGAAATAAAAAATGTTGGTGAGGATGTGGAGAAAAGGGAAACCTTGTGCACTGTTGGTGGGAATGTAAATTGGTGCAGCCACTATAGAAAACAGTATAGAGGATCCTAAAAATATTAAAAGTAGAACTACTAGCAATTCCACTTCTAGCTATTTATTCAAAGAAAATGCAAACACTAATTTGAAAAGATATGTGCAACCCCATGTTCATTGCAGCATTAATTACAACAGCCAAGATATGGAAACGACTTAAGTGCCTACTGACAGATGAATGGGTAAAGAAATTGTGCCATATAATAGTTTACAATGCAATATTACTCAACTGTTAAAAAGAATGAAATCTTGCCATTTGCAATAACATGGATGGGCCTCAGGGGCATTATTCTTTTTTAAAAATTTATTTATTTATTTATTTATTTATTCATTTTTGGCTGCATTAGGTTTACCTTGCTGTGCACGGGCTTTCTCTTGTTGCGGTGAGCAGGGGCTACTCTTTGTTGTGGTGCATGGACTTCTCATCGCGGTGGCTTCTCTTGTTGCAGAGCACGGGCTCTAGGTGCGTGGGCTTCAGTAATTGTGGCATGCGACCTCAGTAGTTGTGGCTCGCGGGCTCCAGAGCGCAGGCTCAGTAGTTGTGGCACACTGGCTTAGTTGCTCCACGGCATGTTGGTATCTTCCCGGACCAGGGCTCAAACCCGTGTCCCTTGCATTGGCAGGTGGATTCTTAACCACTGCGCCACTGGGGAAGCCCGTCAGGGCATTATTCTAAGTGAAATAAGTCAGATAGGGAAAGATTAACATTATAACATCTCTTTTATATGCGAAATCTAAAACAAAAGGACAAAAAACCAAGCTTATGGACACAGAAAACAGATTGGTGGCTGCCAGAGTCAGAGGACGGGGAGGTTGGGAGAAATGGGTGAATTCGTTTTGTTTTTTTTTAATTTTTATGTTTTACTTTAAATAAATTGAATAATTTATAATTTCAAAAAAGAATTAGGTCTAGCTTAATAATTTCCAAAAAACAGGGCGGGGTTGTAGCAATAATTACCTCTTAGAGTCTTTGTGAGGATTGGCTAAGTTAGTTCATGGAAAGCATGTAGTGCTGAGCCTGATACGTAATAAGCTTCTCTTCATCCTCTTGCTGATCTCTGAACGTTGTGGGTCCTCCAGGATTGGTTCTGAGCCCTTTCTCTTTTTTTTGCATACATTCTCTCTAAGAGATTGTATCCATTATTGTGGCTTTAAATATTATCTGTCTGTCTTTCTGCTTTCACCTCTCTAATTTGTATCTTTGGTCCTCCCAACTTAGATGTCTCACAGGCATCTCAAACTTAACCTGTCTAAACCTGAACTTTGGGCCTTTTCTTTCTCCAGTCTTCTCCATTTCAGTGACACCATCATATAGGCAGTTATTTAAGACAGAAACCTAATAATTATCTGTGGTTTGTCTTCTCCACCCCTCTTGAAATACAACCCAACACCAAATTCTGCTTCCTCCTTATCTAGTATATATCTCAAATCTGTCATTTCTCTCCAGCTTCATCAACCTTTCCCACCCCAGCCCAGTCTAAGTCCCCATCATCCCTCTCGTGGACAGCTGCTTGATTTTCCTACCTCCACCCTTACCCACTCTAATCCTTTCTCCAAGCAGCAGCCATGGAGATCTTTGGGAAATGTTATTAAAATTAGCAAAGGAAAAAGGTGTATAGGTTGGAGTCTGGGAGAACCCAGTCATGAATTTCCAGTTGTTCTCTCCCCGTGGAGTCATTTGAATAGCACTTAATTCTCCTAGCAGTGATGTACGTGTGTGACAACACGTGTGGAATATTGCCAGCCGGGGAAGCTCGGGTTAGCTTTGGTGTCCAGGGTTTTTACTGGAGGTCTGTCGCATAGGCATGGAGTACCATGTGGCAGATGTTAGTTACTCAGCCTCCAGCCTCTCTAGAGGCAAGACTGATACCACATGGCCCAAGGACCCCACCATCAATCACATTGTTGCCGTAAACTATCTGGGGACCACAACCCCAGCTAAACAGTGACACTCTTATTAGGCAGGTAGTTCCAAGGGCTTAGAGGTTAAAGCCAGGAGCTGGTCAAAGGGCAAACTTGTCTTTGTACTGTGACGAGTTTGGACAACCCAGGCTTGCTGAGTTAATCCTTCATTAGACATTGATCATATGAAGTTTCTAAAACAGGCCAAGCCCTTTTCCTCCTTGGGCCTTTGTAGTTGGTACTTCCTCTTCACCCTTCAGGTCTTATTTTATTTTTATTTTATTTTTTTTATTAAAAAAATTTTTTTGCGGTACGCGGGCCTCTCACTGCTGTGGCCTCTCCCATTGCGGAGCACAGGCTCCGGATGCGCAGGCTCAGCGGCCATGGCCCACAGGCCCAGCTGCGCCACGGCATGTGGGATCCTCCCAGACCGGGGCACGAACCCACGTCCCCTGCATCGGCAGGCAGACTCTCAACCACTGGGCCTCCAGGGAAGCCCCCCAGGTCTTATTTTAAATGTCATCTCTCAGAGAGATCTTTCCTGAACACCATACCTAAGTCGGTCCATTCTTTTATTACTCTCCATCACAGAACCGTCATCAAATCCTTTGTAATATTTATCTCAAATGATGATTAGGTTTGTGTATGTGATTATGTGCCTATATTATTGCCTATCTCCTCAACTAGATTTGAAGATCCATAAGGATGGGGACTGTGATTGTCTGGTGCCCAGCGCATTGTCTGAGATGTGATCGTTACACAAAAGGCATTTTTTGAATGATGGGAGCTGTTATTTTTGTGTATTTGTCTCCTTGGTTTTTATTGGTAATTTTAATGAATGTTTTCATTATCTACTCTGTGAGTCAGATGTGTGGATATTCCGGCTGCCATATCTGTAACCTCTCGGCTTGGCTAGGCTGACCTGGCTGGTGAGGCAATTTCCACTTTTCTGCAGGCCCTTCATGTGTGTCTTTGTGAAGCACCCACATTGTGAATGAGGGAGAGAGGCCGGACTTGAGGGAAAGCAACTTATTCTTTATAACTTCTTCTTGGAACCACGACACAGCTCAAGATCCATTACAGCCCTTAGATCACACCTCCATTTGCGTTGGGAATTGCACGTGTATGACATTTACATTTTAACTGAATCAGTACTAGTCAGAGATTTTGGTAGAATTAATGTGTCATAGCTTAGTATGTATAACATTTTCTTTTGAATTTCACTAAAATATTTAACTAATAATGGTTACAGAAATAACTGAATAAAAAGATAACTTTCTCAGTTCAAGGAAATCTGGCACAGAGAGGAAAGAGATAAATATATCCAAAAGACTCTGATTCACAGTGCTGTGTATAATTTTGGAAATGTCACTATAATAAACAGAAACTTCTCTCAGTTTTGAAGTTTTGAAAAAAATCTGTGGCAGTTTTCAGAAAATTTAGTGTTCCCTAGTTATGTGACATGTACTTCCTCCAAATTTTGAATAGAATTTAAGGTAATATAGTACTTTAAAATAAAACACAGCTGTAAAAAACCTTCCATTATTTCATGATTTCACATTTTCTGTTTCAAAGGATGTCAGATCCCATGGCTTGTCATTCTGGGTCCTGGAGAATTAGGGACCAGCCAATATTTACAGCCTCCTCTTCTGATCACCTAGATCTACCCCATACTAGCCTTACCATACTACCTGCTGTTCTGTGTCTCAGATATAGTCTAATTGAAGATCATATGGTTGAGAATATTGACTTAAACATGTGAACAGACGTGAATGTGCCTGCATGCTGATAGTATCATACAAAGAGCATCAGCTGAGCATGATGAGGAGCGTTGGGCTCTGTCCCACCACTGATTAGCTGGACCACTTGACCTGGTTTCCTCATTCATAAGATAAGATTGAACACGATGATCTCTAAATTGCTTACAGCACTGAAAGCCTAGATTCTATCTTCCTTTGCTGATGGTCTAGAAGACTTCATTCAGTTATCAAGAGATTAGATTGTGCTCAACCAGCTGGGAAGACAGTTCAGCCTGCTGAAAGGTGAATGACCAGTGAATTGCTTCTAATGGGTGGTCACTGCTCTTAGTGATAAGTCAGTTTGAGCTTCTCATGACTGTAGTGATACTGTCAAGGCTAATTACTATGACAAGGATCTCTGTCTTTGCTAAAGCCTGGATTTGGAGTAAATTCATTTCAATAGAAAGTTTGGGGGAAATTTTGAAGACTAGCATTTACTGTAGAATATATAAACTTGGCATATAATTTGACTGGCTTCCTGTTATAAAAAAAGAGAGAGAGATGTAATGGGCAAGATGCTGGGCTTTTCCTCTGTTACCCACAGCCCTCTCTCAGAGCATCTTCACTCTCAACCTTCCTATTTAGATACTCACTATTTCTCACCTAGACACTTTAAATAACCTACAGACTTATCTGCCCACCCCCTCTCCCTACATAAAGCAGTTCTGTATAGGGCTATGCAGACTAGTCTTTCTAAAGCGTGGAGAAATGCTTTAGAAAGATTAAATCTGCAGAAGAAGTACAAACTCGTCAGCTTGCTATTCAAGGCCATAAACAGTGTAGCTCTAACCTGTCTTTCTGGGTTTATCTCCTACCAATTGTCCATGTTAACCCTTTGTTCCAGAAAAATTGAATCACTCCCTGGCCCTAAGTACGCCCAGCCTCACCTAACTCTGCTCCTTCACTGTCCCCATTGATTTTTAAAGTCCTGCAAGCCCTTAAATGTTACTTTTCCCATGAAGACTTTATTCCGCAACCACACATGTGTGTGACCTCTCTTTCTCTTAAATTCATCTGTTATTCTGGGTACTTATATTCTGCCTTCCATTACTTTTATCTAAAATAATAAAACTGTGGAATTTCAGAGCTGAATGAAATCTTATAGATCATTCTTATTTGAAAGATATTTTATGCAGCCTGCAGAATTCTAAGCAGGGACGGAGACTGGTTTTTCATCTCGCTCACTGATTTTTCACTAGTGTGGTATCACTCACATTCCCATGTTCTTATGGTAGAATTTTGCACATAAGAGATGCACATCTCATATTGGACGCATTGGATGCAGTCATCTCAATGGAGAAAAATAAGTACAGATGTAGAGAATCACAAAAGACTCTTCTTATGCTAATTGGTACTGTTACAAGCTAATATGTTGAACACTACAGCCTGCAGAATCTTTCATTGTTCATTAATTCATTCATCCAGGATTAGTGAACAGCTACTCTGCGTTAGGCACTGGATTGGGTTCTTACTGTTCTGGAGCACTTACAGATTGGCAAGATACTTGTTATGAGACTTGCGATTGGGCCAAAGGAAAAAGGGGGTCCTGTCCCAGAAACTGTAATAAGAAAAATTCCATCATGGCCTAAGTATATGAAGGTGAGTCTGGTAGACTGTTAGCATTAATGGCACCACCTTTCATTCCTCTCTGTATACAGATTCTTTGTCAATATCACCTTGCAGTTCCTATCTCCGAAAGCTAGAGTACATTTCACTGCCTCTTGATTCTGAATTTAGCCACGTGGACTTGCCTTAGCCAATGTCATGTTAACAGTTGTATCACAGGCAGAAGCTTGAAAACACACTGGCTTGTCTCTGTCTCCTCTCTTACTTTGTTGCCATGATCACAAGAATACACCTGGACTAGCTTGCTGGAGGATCAGACAGGGCCATGTTCCCCAAGTCTCTTGAGTGTGGCTGTCCAGGATGAGCCAACAATCGGCTGATACCTAGACATGTCAGGAAGCCCAGTTCCCATCAGCTAAGCCCTGGCCAGAACCAGTCCCTGCAGACTCACTGGCTAAATAAACAGTTTTTCCATTCCACTGAGGCTCAGTTGTTGTTTTGTAGCTTTAGTGGGGCAATAGATAACTGATACAGTGAAAGCAAGGGTAGTCCTCAGTCTTATACAAGCACTAGCAAGAAAGTGACAAGTGGTTCACTAGTGGTTTCCTGTTTGCTTACATATCTAAGAGCAGCTGGATCATTGAAAACTCAAAGGTATTCAGGAAAGTTTATTTTGCTGCAAAATTATTGCTTTTAGTTGAGTTAAATGATTTAGAAAAATAATGGAATCTCTCTATTTAGAACCATAAAAGAGATAATACTCAACTAACTCATTTTCTTCAAACTCATCAGCATAGCCATTTCCACTACAGTGGCAGCAAATTAACATAGACTCTTTCTCCACACCAGCAATTATCAACATGCAAACACATCCTGAATCTTGGGTGGTTGAATACAATTTGGCAATGGCACATTGCTCCTTGAGAGACAATTTTATGGGTACCATAAGGCTTTGGGCAGTTGTGATCACATAAGATAGTTTTATTTTTTGTCCTAGTGGAAGATCGGTTTATGTTGTCATTTGTTCTTTTTTTTTTATTTATTTAATGACAATTGTTTCCAAGGTCTCCAGAGTCTTCTGTTTATTGAAAAGGTTTCTGGCTCAATGCACAGGTACTTTAGGAGTGTAAATCTCAATGTCAAGTGCAAATCTCCTGGCTCTGGGTTACAGTGGGGATCTCATGACCATTAAGAATTCTTCACATTTTTAGGCTTATTATATAATTACAATAATCAATACCGTGTGGCGTTGGTAGAGGGATAGACACATAGATCTGTGGAACAGAATAGAACCCACAAGTAGACCCACATAAGTATGTTCAGCTGACTTTTGACAAAGATGCAAAAACAATTCAATGGAAGAAGGAGAGCCTTTTTAACAAATGATGCTGGAGCAATTGGGCATCCATAGGCAAAAAAAAGAACCTCGACTTAAACCTCACACCTTAAGCAAAATTAATTCAAGATGGATCACATACTTAAATGTAGAATTATAAAACATTTATAGACTGATTCAGTTTGTTATAAAGCAGAAACTAACACACCATTGTAAAGCAATTATACTCCAATAAAGATGTAAAAAAAAAATTTGAAAAGAAAAAAAAACGTTTATAGAAAATTTTCAGGGTTTAGGACTAGACAAAGAGTTCTTAAACTTGGCACCAAAAGCAAGATCCGTAAAGGGAAACACTGATAAATTGGGCCACACAAAATTAAAAGTTTTGCTCTGCGAAAGACCTTGTTAAAAGGATGAGAAGACAAGCTATAGACAGGGAGAACGTATTTGCAAACCATATATCCACAAAGGAATAGTATCTCGAATATAAAAAGAATTTTAGAAACTCAGCAGTAAAATAACAAACAACCCAATTAGAAAATGGACAAAGACGTGAACAGAAATCTCACCTAGAAGGATATAAGGATGGCAAATAAGCACATGAAAAGAGGTTCAGCATCACTAGCCGTTAGGCAGATGCAAAGTAAAACCACAGTGAGATATCACTACACACCTGTGTAGAATGGCTCAAGTTAAGAACACCAGATCCTGATGAGGCAGTGGAAAAACCAGATCCCTCACACATATCAGCCCCTTTGGAAAGCCGTTCAGCAGTTTCTTACATAACTAAATATGCAGTTACTATACAATCCAGCAGTGGAACTCTTGGGCATTTGTCCCCAGCATCTACAGGATAACGCAGACTTTTCATTGGCTGCTTTGTTGTTTTAAACCCAGCATGTCTTTGGTTTGTGATTTAAGGCTTCTACCTATGTTTTAATATTATTTACCAATACATTAAAATCTTTTCCATTAAAAAAAAATGCTTCACATTCTTATAACTCTTCTCATACGTACATTCCAATTTAAAAATTAGTAGCATTAGCAGAAAAACAAATACTGTGTTTGACAGGGACTGGCACAGGGCATGAATCAGTAATGTCTGCGGGATTTGGTATTGCTCTATGTTAACAGGAAGCCATGTTCTTTTGACCCCGTTGACGGGTTTACTGCTGAAGGCCATCCATGACCGAGCAGAGAGTGTACCAGACTCTTGTCCCATTTCCAGTTTTCCCGGTGCC
Source organism: Delphinapterus leucas (assembly GCF_059928025.1). Classification (NCBI taxonomy): domain Eukaryota; kingdom Metazoa; phylum Chordata; class Mammalia; order Artiodactyla; family Monodontidae; genus Delphinapterus; species Delphinapterus leucas. The sequence continues at coordinate 69,394,433 of NC_143145.1, read as the reverse complement.
TCTTCTTCTGGCAAGGGAAGCTGGCAGCCTTCATTTGACATGATTAGGCCCCAGCCTGGCAATAATGCATGCGAGGCTGGTTTATATGTTGCATTTTAGCAGGTTGGTTTGGGGAGGAAGAAATCATTGCAAGGCAGAAGCATACACATGTACGGACAACCACAGATGAATCACCATTTGTTCAGTGGCAAATGCACAGACTGGATTCATTCCCTGCCATCAAACTCAAGGGGCCATCTCACAATGTATCGGAAGATCTGCCTGCCACAGAGACCTGCAGATGTTTCATAGGGATAGTCTGGCACCCGAGAGGAGAAGAATGAGAATAGATGGGGTTTGGCTGAGCTTTAGGTCTCCCTCCTCTATAATATCTAAGCCAAATCATCTTGAAAAGTCACTGAAAACTTGGTGGAAGTTAGAATGGTTGAGCCTGAGCCTGAGACCCTCTTTGATTAGTCAGTGTCATTGCCAGTCTGTGTACGTGCTTGGTTTTCTTAGTAACATCATGTTACTTAGTAACATCCATGAATTTGTAACTGATGGATATCATGCATATTTTTCATTGATTTGATTTCAGGGTGGGATTGTGAGCAGTGTTTGCTTTGGCTTTCTGTTATTTTATTATCATGTCTGTAATAAAGTAATTCATTTAAAAGTGAAAACAATATGGAAAATAACAAGCGTTGACAATGAAGACATGGAGACATGTACACTGTTGGTGGGAATGTAGACACCACAGAGGTACAGCTTCTGGGGGAAACAGTATGGCAGTTCCCCCAAAAGTTAAACATAGAACTACCATATGACCCAGCAATTCTACCTCTGGGTATATATGCAAAAGAATTGAAAGCAGGGACTCAAACGTATATTTGTATGCCAATGTTCATAGCAGCATTGTTCGCAGTAGCGTTATTCATATCCTTTTGGCGAGAATAATCCAAATGTCCATTGACGAATGGATAAACAAAAGGTGGTATATACATATAATAGAATATTATTCACCTTTAAAAAGTCATGAAATTCTGATGCGTGCTACAGCATGGGTGAACTTTGAAAACATTATGCAAGGTGAAAGAAGCCAGACACAAGAGGACAAATATTGCATGATTCCACTCAGATGAGGTACTTAGAATAGTCAAATTCAGATAGACAAAAAAAATAGAGTAGTGGTTACCAGAGACTTGAGGGAGGGAAGAATGAGGAGTTACTCTTCAATGGGTACAGAGTTTCAGTTTGGGATGACGAAAAAGTTCTGGAGGTAGGTGGTGGTGATGGTTGCACAACAAAAGGAATGTACTTAGTGCCACAGAACCGTACACCTAAAAATGGTTAAAATAGTATAAATTATATGTTGGGTATGTTCCATCACAATAAAAATATGAAAGAGGAAAAAAAAACTATTACTAGTAGCCTAAGTGCATCATTCCCTGGTCATTCTGTGGACGTTTTCCCTCAGCCTCTTGATTACCCATCTCTGTAGAAAGAACTAGCATGATGTGATTGCATAATGATAAGGTCATAGGCTGTAAAGTCAGATGCATGAATCCAGATCCCAAGCACATCTCATATAGCTGTGGGGCAAGTTAATTAACCTTTTTTTACCTTTAATTTTTTTTCTGTAAATGGTGATGATAATATCTACCTCAATAGGTTGTCTTAAAGAATTAAGCATCTTAGAGAGCAAAAGTGTCATTGTTTTTTACTAAGCCTTCTGATTTTCCGTCAGTTGGCTTGCTAAACACCACTTACGTTAACAACATTTTAAGTTCTAGGTTTCATCAAAGGTCAAGGACATATCAAGTTCTACTTAGGTTTTGGCAGGGTATAATGGCATTTTGAATCTAATTATTTCCCATTTGCAACTTTACTCTCTTGAGGAGGTAACGTACAATAATACTTTACAAATATAGTACTTTTCATTCGTCAGCCCCATTAACTTATCAAAGAAGAGTTCAGTGTAAATGAAAAGAAGCTTTACAAATACCATCGTGGTAAAGATTGTAATTGCTTCAATTACTGGTGATAGAAGATATGCCATTTGCCTTTTAGCCCTAGCGTTTGGCACATATTAAGTATTCAATTCATGTTGTGAATGGAAATTTTTTAAAACTAACTTCTGACTCATAGAGAAGGATATTTGTAGGTTGAAAACTACAAGGATGTAACTATGAAACTGTGCTGGTGCACAAAGGCTATCAGATTGAATAGTTGAAAGAATTGTTAGAAAAGTTTATTTGTTGCTATTGTAGAGTGTTGGATAAAGTCACATCAAATAAGAAAGGATTTTTCCCTTCTATAAAAGGAAAGGATGGTATTATATGGGTGTGAGAAATCAAACATGCTCCTAAAACAACCCAAAAGTAACTGCTGTGGTTTCACTTTGCTAGAGGTGTTGACTACTATTTGTTCTTTTAGTCATTCCCTTTGCTTACATACAACTAAATGTAGAAATGACTAATGAGGCTGTAATACTGGTCAGCGGATTTTGGAAGAGAACAATATGAAATAAAAAAGGATTGTTTTTATCACAAAGCAAGGTAGTATCTGTAGGAACATTGGGGAAAAAATAAAAAGTATGTAAGTATCCTTGCCAAGAATTTTTTTAATCAAAGCTTTTATGTTTATGGGTTTTCTGATGGAAGCAATGAGCACAATCTTTGCTCAACTTGTTTCAAAGCAATACTGAGGAAAACTGAACAAAATATGCAACAAGAAAAAACAATGCGGTGCCATTCCCCTGGGTGTGAACAGGCTGGCAGTATAATAGATGTTTTCCATTTTGCTTTGTCTAGAGTTCTAGGTAGTTGCAGGCCATATATTACCATTGGTCCACTCCCACTATTTTCACTGACATTAATGGGAGCCTCATTGCAGAAATAAGGCAATCTGCAGTCTTATTTTTATTTATGGAATGAGATCATTCTGTCTGGTATAAGAACTCCATTGTCCCTCATTACACACTCAAAACAGACAAAAATTCTAGTAGCAGTTAATGTGAGTGCATTGGAAAAGAATTAAGCCTCGGAAAAGTGTAACATTGGAAGCATTCATTTAGAACAGGGGTGTTTTCAATAACACAACAATAAACATTCCAAACTGGTTGCGCTCTTTTTTTGTTTGTTTTTTTCTTGTTTGTTTTGTTTTGTTTTGCGGTGCGCGGGCCTCTCACTGTTGTGGCCCCTCCCGTTGTGGAGCACAGGCTCCGGACGCACAGGCTCCGGACGCGCAGGCTCAGCGGCCATGGCTCACGGGCCCAGCCGCTCCGCGGCACGTGGGATCTTCCCGGACCGGGGCACGAACCCGTGTCCCCTGCATCGGCAGGCGGACTCTCAACCACTGCGCCACCAGGGAAGCCCGATTGCACGGTTTTGTTCTCATTGTCTATGTCCTCCACCTCCCCAACCTAGTTTTCACATATGCATGGAAAGTCTTTAGATTTAGCGGTGAAAATTGTGAGGAAATGACAGAATTTCTTTTGCCAAAGTCTCCACTGCGAAATCAAGTGCAGTAATTGCTAAGCATAAAAGACTTGAAAATGGTTCATTTAAATCATAAACGTATTGAGGCCAGTGAGCAATGAGCACTCACCTCAAATCCCATGGATAATAAAATTATTGTACCTCTGTTCTAGGATTTTTAAAATCCACATTAATATTCCTTCTCTCCCCTCACATCCTGGGGCGACTCCACCATATTTTTTCAAGGCTTGAGAAGGGTTTCTGTTTCTGATCTGTTTTTTCTGCTTCCTATATAATTGCTCTGTTATCTAATGTTTACACTTCCGTTATAGGTAGTATTCTAAACCTTTTCATATTTACACTAGATCATAATTGCTTAATTCCTAAAATCATTATTCCAGTTAGAGCTTTGTTGAATTGTGTAGTTTTTTTGGGGGGGTTGGGTTTTTTTTTTGGATAATGGAATTCATATTTAAATGTAGTAGAACTCAGAATTGGATTGGGCAGTATTCAGCAGAGTTTAGGTTAGTTGGGTAAGCAGGGATGAACCTTAAGATGTTGACATTGCCTTTTATTTCACTGCGAAAATAGAATCAAACAGAAGAGAACTTCCACAGACTTCACCACCACAGCTAATCCTCCATCTGTATCTGAATCCACATACATTCTCTGCTTTTTTTTCCTCTTAACAAACACCAGCCTTTCCACTTTGCATTGGGTCCTCTTATGGGTTGACTTGTGTCCTTCCACAATTGATACGTTGAAATCCTAACCCTAGAATCCAGAATGTGCCCTCATTTGGAAATAGGGTCAGTCGTTGCGGATGTAATTAGTTGAGATGAGGCCATGCTGGATAAGGATAGTCCCTTAATCTAATATGACTGGTGTCCTGATAAAAAGGGAAAATTTGGACACAGACACACAGGCAGAACGTACTGTGAAGATTGGACTTGAGTGCACGCTCTTGCCAACATCTTAATCCTGGACTTCTCGCCTTGGGAACCGTGAGATAATAAATGTCCATTGTTTAAGCCACCCAGTTTGTGTTACTATCTGGCAGCCCCAGGAAGCTGATACAGATCCCGGCCCTCTTCTTACCAAGACATTGTTCTCCCCAGCACTAGGAAATCTTCCCCTCCGTGTGGACCATTCCCACCAACACACAAACATACCGTAAGCCCCCTCCAGCTATGGCCCTGTTTCTTTGCACCCTCTTACAGAAAAATCATTGAAGAAATTGTTTATATTCCCTTTCTCTCCCTCTCCTCCTCCATTGTCCTTGAAACTAACTCCATTCAGGCTTTTCTCAAAACTGCTCTTGACTGCTGCCTTGCTAAGTTCAGTGCACGTGTCTCAGTATATATTTCACCTCATCCATTGGCAGCATTCACTTGACCTCCAGGTCACCAATCTCTTTTTCTTCTTCTCCAAATTCACTGGCCACTCTTTCTCAGTCTTTCTTGCTGCTTCATCCCATTTTGCTGCCCTTAAACATTTGTGTTGCAATTATATCTCAGTAAAGCTGTTGTAAAAACAGACAAACAGGAGAGTACTTCAGATCTCAGTCCCCAGACTTATTAAGATGCTCTGAGTCTACATTCATTCTTAGACGATCTCATTTGGAACCCCTGTCTTTAAATAAAATATCGCTATGCTGAGACTTCTAAGTTTGTCTTCAGCTTGGACCCCCCTCCTGAACTCAAGGACTGTGCACCCAGTGACTAGAAGGTATCTCTAATAAGCATCTCAAAGTAAACCAGCCTCCTTCAAAGCTGTTCTTCTCCAGTCTTACAAACAACAGCTCCCTTCTTCCTGATGTGTGAACTAAACATTTTGGAAGCATCCTTAACTCCTCTTTCTTCTTAGCCCCCATATCCATTATACCAGAAGATCCTGTTGGCTCTACCTTTGTAACAGTCAGAATTCAACCACTTTTCACCATCTCCTCTGCCCGTGCAAGCCACCGTCATCTCTCACCTCATTCATTGCAAGTCTTCTAATTGAAGACATACAATGTTAATAACTGCCCTGTAATCCACCCTCCTGTAGTTGTCTGGATGATCCTTTCAAAGCAAAACCTGGGTCATGTCACTATCTCCAGTGGTCTCCATCTTAGTTCCATGCAAAGTCCCGATCATGACCTATAGGCTCCATGTGATTTGCTCTTCACTTACTCTGTTCCAGCTTCTCCAGCCTTGCTTTTTGTTTTCTTTTCTTTCTTTTTTTTTTTTTTTTTTTTTCCCAAGCATGCCAAGCATGATCCTGCCTGAAGCCCTTACACTTCCCTCTGCCTTTGATGGCTCTGCTGGCTGGTCTCATGGCTTTCTTCCTCATTCCCTTCAAGTGCAAAAATGTCATCTAACTGGAGATCTTCCCTGACCAAACCCTTGTCATCACTCTCTATCCATCTTACTTTATTTTTAAAAGAACACTAAAAGCTTCGTGAAGTCAAGGACTTGATTTTGTATCGTGGACCATTTAACAGATCCTGACACACAAATGTATATTGAATGAATTACTGAATGGTCCAGGGTTAGCCTGATAAGGTTACACTGCCGAGTATAGCCAGGTATTTCTGTACTTCACTCAGTGCTCTGATATATCCACCCAGGATCCTGCCATGTGTCCCTGTGTGGATTCTAGATGGTGATACCCTTTGAGGAATGTTTCTCTCTTTATCTATATTTTCTTGATGTCTAGATGAGTGCCCATCACATGATAAATGGTTTTGAATGGCTAAGTGTATAGTTAGTTTTTTGGCTTTAGATTTTTAATCCTGAGCTATAATCCTGACCCAAATTGATTCTGCTATAATCTCGTTCTATGACAGATTTGTTTTAAAGGGATTTAGATAGCACATCTTCCAAAATATGATAACTAAATAATGTTCTAGAAGATCCAAGGTACATTGTGAAACCTCAGTTAAATAAGCTAAAGCAATAAAAGCAACATCCAACTTTTATGGAATAGCAGGGACAGTGTTGCTCTTTGTACACAGACTCACATAAAAACAGTTGTAGGGCTTCCCTGGTGGCGCAGTGGTTGAGAGTCTGCCTGCCGATGCAGGGAACACGGGTTAGTGCCCCGGTCCGGGAAGATCCCACATGCCGCGGAGCGGCTGGGCCCGTGAGCCACGGCCGCTGAGCCTGCGCGTCCGGAGCCTGTGCTCCGCAACGGGAGAGGCCGCAACGGTGAGAGGCCCGCGTACCGAAAAAAAAAAAAACGTTCTAAATATTTTTCTTTTCTTTTAATAGGACATGCCCTGCATGTCTGGCAAGAGCCTTTCATCACATGATAACTAGATTTCACTGGTCTTGGTCCACAATACATAGCACGTGACATCAGTATTTCTCAAGCTTTTCCATTGAAATGCTTCTAATATCAGAGGATAGCAACATACACTCCCAGGAGTCTGTCTGTGTAAGCCAAAGGAGTCAGCAGCAAACTCAAAAGTAGTTCATGTTTTATTATTTTAAAAGTATGGAATTTTCCATTCTACTCTATAATAAGCCCACAGAGGTTTTGTTTTGACATAAAATATTATGAAGTATTTTCAGTTCAGTTATTTACATTTTTCCCCAAATCCTCAAAAGTAAATCAAAGATGAACCATGTTTATCCTGTGGCTTTGAGTATTCCCTGGGACCTGACATCAGTTGAAATCCCTGATCTGGGACTTACTGTACCATCTCTGGTGAACAGCGGAATTGACCATCCTTGTGAGACGTGACTTTGGCAGCTGTTGAGCCAACCCGACTGCCTAGGAAGGCTGCTCTCTGATCGTATGGCTGCTTTAGGTAGCTGATAACTTCCTGTCTGATCCAATCCTCCCTCATCTCTAACGGAATGATGCATCACTGTGTAATGGGTCCTGTTTTATTCGTCCTGTTCTATGAAGTCAAGATCAATAATGCAACTAACATCCTGACAGCTCAAATTATACCCAAGTTTCACTATGGTATCACTCCTTCCTTAGAACAAAACTTAGTTTAATAATATCGAATGCTTAATAAGGTTTTCATTACCTGAATTTCCAGAGCGCTATAACACAGTTTCAGCTCTAAGACATTTAGCGGTTTACCCTGGACTGTATTCCAGGGAATGAAGCCTTAGAGGACACCTAGAAGAGCTTAGAGACGAAGGGCCATGGCATGAGTAAAGGTGTGGAGGAATAAACAGGATGGGTTAGGGGGTGGAGAACCTCAGGGTAACGGGGCCATGGAAGGTGAAGTCAGAAAGATGAGAGAGGTCAGACAACGGAGGAGGGCCGCATCTTACTCTCTCACGCGGCCTTGAATGCCAGAGCCATGGAAATTGGAATTTATTAGGTAAAAGTAATTATGTAGCCAAGAGGGCGGGGCGGCGGGGGCTTTGGAAGCTCTTGATCCAGGAAGTGACATGAAAGTGAACTTGGTTATGCCGTCCTGGATACTGTGGAGTGGAACAGCCAGTGGAGCAGGGCTAAGGCTCTCCCACAGTCCAGGTGTGAGGCTCGGAGGCATTACGGGGTAGAAGAGGGTGTGGATTTTGGAGCTGCTTCCTAGCTGTGAGACCTCATGTATAAGGTGAGGACGTGGGCTTCCCTGGTGGCGCAGTGGTTGAGAGTCCGCCTGCCGATGCAGGGGACGCGGGTTCGTGCCCCGGTCCGGGAAGATCCCACGTGCCGCGGAGCGGCTGGGCCCGTGAGCCATGGCCCCTGAGCCTGCGCGTCCGGAGCCTGTGCTCCGCAACGGGAGAAGCCACAGCAGTGAGGGGCCCGTGTACCGCAAAAAAAAAAAAAAAAAAATGAGGACGTGTCCAAGCTCACAAGATCATTCCTGATGACTGATGAGATAAATACAACGTTTAGCAGAGTGTCATGCTGGGCCCTCAGAAGTGCAAGAGGCAGAATGGGGTAGCTTGGGGGTGGAGCCTACTGCCTGGGTTTGAACTCTGGCTTAGCTACTGTGTGCTGGATGGGGCTTGCTACACAAACCGAAACTTCTCTGAGCCTCACTCCCTCCACATTATGGAGCTTGCCTCAAAAGACAGTTTGTGAACAACAAGGTCCTACTGTAGAGCACAGGGAACTATAGTCAATATCCTGGCATCAACCATAATGGAAAAGAATATGAAAGAGAATGTATGTATGTGTGTGTATATATATATATATATATATGTGTGTGTGTGTGTGTGTGTACGTATAACTGAATCACTTTGCTGTACGGTAGAAATTAACACAACATTGTAAATCAGCTATACTTGAATAAAATTTTTTTTTTTTTTAAAAAAGGCAGATTGTGAAGATTAAATATACTAAGCACCCATTTCTGCTCGTTCTTGTACCCCCTCTGCTCTCCTGGAACAGCCTCCAGACTGGGAGCCAAAAGAAATAAAGGAGCAGATGTGGCAAAGGTGGAGAAGAACTGATAACTGGTTTTAGATTAAGGGTGATGCAAAAAATAAGTCAGCCCTCAAAATGGTTAAATGAAAGAGAATGAGAAACCAGGAAATGGAGTGAGTTTGGTTTGGGGAGGATGAGATATAGTGGGTGATGTTGAACTTGCAAGTAACTTTCCACGAGAAATACTGGGAGATCTTTTTTGTTGCGCCGATGCCAAGTTCCAGTGATGAACTTATTATTGGAGGAGCATGATATATTTTCACTCTTGGTTTATCAAGTACTGAAGTAGGAGGTTATTAATACTTTCACTAAGGGGCTCTCAACCCATAGCTGCCAATTGTACTTTCTGAGGGGTAATGGAATTTCATAGACCCTCTCATGTGGCTGTTTGTAAAGGAAAAAAGAAATATTTCTTTCACTAAATTTTCTAGCTGGAGGGGATCATCTGATTCAACCCCCTCATTCTTTGGTTGAGTAAAGGGAGACCCAATCCAGACAGCTGATTTGCTCGAGGACATACAGCTGCTTGGTGGACAAGCCAGATTGGGCCCCTGTCCCCACACTCTACTTGCTTGTTCTTGGGATGACATCTTGCTGCCTTTCATAACTGTCTTGTTTTGTTTTGTTTATCCCCCAGAGTAGCTGTGTAGATATTGACTAATAATCTCAGAGTAATCTACATCTCACATATGATACTCTGTGGCAGTAGATGTTGGGAGAAAGGCCCACGTAGGCTGCAGGCTTTCATAAATCATAAATGAGACTTCTGTTCCCAATCAAGAATGCCATCTTTGATTCAGAAGGAGAGCTGTGTCCTTTAAACAGGAGTTCCAGACAGGACCGCAGTGCCTTCGAGTGATGCTTTACTCTTCCATATGGATTGCAGCATTACTGGATGAAGGAACTGATGGCTGCAGAAAGATAGGTCTGCTTTTCCCATGCTGTAATCCCAAGTGAAATGGATTTTTTTGTAATTGAAGTATAGTTGATTTACAATGTTGTTTCAGGTGTAGAGCAAAGTGATTCCGTTTTATACATATATATATATTCTTTTTCAGATTCTTTTCCGTTATGGGTTATTACAAGATATTGAATATAGTTCCCTATGTTATACAGTAGGTCCTTGTTGTTTGTTTATTTTATATATGGTAGTGTGTATCTGTTAAACCCAAACTCTTAATTTATCCCTGCCCCCTTTTCCCCTTTGGCAACCATAAGTTTGTTTTCTATGTCTATGAGTCTGTTTCTGTTCTGTAAATAAGTTCATTTGTACCATTTTTTTAGATTCCACATATAAGTGATACCATATGGTATTTGTCTTTCTCTGTCTGACTTACTTCACTTAGTGTGATAATCTCTAGGTCCATCCATGTTGTTGCGAATGACAAGATTTCATTCCTTTTTTATGGCTGAGTAATATTCCATTGTATATATATATGTACCACATCTCCTTTATCCATTCCTCTGTCGATGGACACTTGGGTTTCTTCCATGTCTTGGCAACTATAAATAGTGCTGCTATGAACTTTGGGGTGCATGTATCTTTTCGAATTAGAGTTTTTGTCTTTTCCAGATACATGCCCAGGAGTGGGATCCTGGATCATATGGTAGCTCTATTTTTAGATTTTTAAGGAACCTCCATACTGTTTTCCATAGTGGCTGCACCAGTTTACATTCCCACCAACAGTGTAGGAGGATCCTCCTTCCAAGTGAAAGGTTTTTTATTTACTTGTAGGGATGTGTACCCTGGAGTTCATGAATTTCTCTATGCTCTGACTGAATGTATGTAGATACGGATCAGTTAGGATGAGTTTTCTGCGAGCCTTTGCCTTTCTGGTTACAGCACAGGCAGTTTAGGTGCTGTGCTGCTGCGACCTTGATGAAAAAGTCCAGGGCAATGGTCTCCTTTGCCCAGTGGGTAGAAGCGTGGTTCTTTGGTCTCTCATTGCTCTGCCTCTTGGCTGAATAGAATGCTTGCACCCTTGGCTGTTAAGTCCAGGTTGCAGGCCTTAGATCTGCTTCTGCTGGGGTTGTTACCCTCTCCTCAGTGGGGTCGAGGAGGTCTCCTGTTTATCTCTGCTTTCCAGAAGCATCCAGTGCTTTCTGCACTTTTTCTGCGGGCCTTGGGCGCCTGAATTCAGCCCCTGGAGGTGAAGTCTACCTTCAGCTCATTCTACTGCACCCTCACTTATCCTGTTGCTATTCATTCATTCTCAGCCTGTCTAAAAGGACATACGTACCCGCACTTTGGAAAGTCAGATAATCAGCTTGCTGAGAATGGAGGCTTTCCCGGATGGCAGCTACTTGCCTGTGTAAATTGAGTATGTTTGCAGGTGCATCTTTTCCCGAAGCATCAACAGGGCTCAGCAGAGTGGAAAGTAGTATTCCTGTTCCACGAAGGAGGGTGACCTGTTGACTGAAGAGGAAACTGAGATGAGAGTGTAGTGACTTAAGATCTGTGATCTTTCAATTAGTGCTCTTTTGAAAACTATCTGAATCTGGGGATTAAGAATTAAATTTTAGGGGACTTCCCTGGTGGTCCAGCAGTTAAGACTTCACCTTCCAATGCAGGAGTTGTGGGTTCGATCCCTGGTCCAGGAAGATCCCACATGCCTCGGGGCCAAAAAACCAAAACATAAAACAGAAGCAATATTGTAACAAATTCAATAAAGACTTTAAAAATGGTCCACATCAAAAATATCTTTTAAAAAAAAAGAATTAAATTTTAAAACCTTTAGTTCTGCTCAGTTAACTAAGACATTTGACTTTAGAGGCTGTAACAAGAAAGTTTCAATTTTCCTACTTTCTAGACGTGCATATTTAGTTTTCCTCAGATAACGTGTTAATATTAACCTGTCTGATTATATGATTTTTATATGAAACAAAATTCCTTTTTAGAAAATAACTAAGGCTTAGCTTTTCAAATATACTGTGTTGGGTTCAGGCCATGATAAATGTTCTCCGGAGTGTGGCTACCTCACCTTACATACGTAGTCTCCTGAAAAGCTCAGCCTTACTGGTTACTGGGCGGTTGTAGATCAAGGCAACAGAGTATCGTATACTTTTCTAAATTTTATATAATAAAATATACATAACATATTTTATATTATATAGTTATACATATAATTATTGTACCGTACCCTCTGAAATTTCAGAATACTGCTGACTAGAATTATAAAGAAGGTGCCTTACAATACTAATATCATCCTGTTCACACAAGAATTTCTGTAATTTCTAAAGTCAATTCTAGGACTTCCCCGGTGGCACAGTGGTTAAGAATCTGCCTGCCAATGCAGGGGACACAGGTTCGAGCCCTGGTCCGGGAAGATCCCACATGCCGTGGAGCAGCTGAGCCTGTGCCCCACAACTACAGAGCCCGTGTGCTGCAACTACTGTGGTCCGCGCGCCTAGAGCCTGTGCTCCGCAGCAAGAGAAGCTACCACAATGAGAAGCCCACTCACCACAACGAAGAGTGGCCCCCGCTCGCTGCAACTAGAGAAAGCCCGCGCTCAGCAACGAAGACCCAACACAGCCAAAACTAATAAAAAATTAAAAATAAAATGAAGTCAATTCTAGTAAATCCCAGAAACTAAAAACCATGTCATCTGACTCAGCCTCAGAATCTTTCTCAACACAGCTATCCAAGCAGTCATTGGCACTCAAGCTGAATTCTAATTGTCACCTAGGAAAATTCAAGAAAATACCATCATTGAGATAACAGTGCATCCAAATACTAGAAGTTATTCTTTTTCCATATTTATTATGTATCCATAACATGTTAAGTGGAAAGAGAATCAAAAGAATCACATGGTCTAGTACTGATGAAATAATACATTGGATCCTTGTGAGGAGCATTTATCCTGACGTAATGAAAAAGTTCTTATTCGTTCCTTCATAATGTCAGGAAATATGAAGTAAATATTAGGGATGTAAAGAGACACAGTAGCTCAAGTACCCTACTATCACCATGGAACAATGTCAGTACCTTTCCATTGCTTTGACACGTTTTTTCCCCGTTCCTTCTCAAGGGTTTTCATGTATGCAAGCATTAATTAATTAATTCCATAAATGTTTATTGATTTCTAGGCACTGTGCCAGACCAGTATAGAAAGAAGAATAAAACAATAATATCTGTTTTTCAAGAGCTTTTTCATTTAGGGTGTGTGTGTGTGTGTGTGTGTGTGTGTGTGTGTGTGTTTGATGCAGTAGGAGGACGGCAGAGGGTATGTCTGCAAGCAACTTAAAAAAATTAGGGGTTCCCTGGTGGCGCAGTGGTTGAGAGTCCGCCTGCCGATGCAGGGGACACGGGTTCGTGCCCCGGTCCGGGAAGATCCCACGTGCCGCGGAGCGGCTGGGCCCGTGAGCCATGGCCGCTGGGCGTGCACATCCGGAGCCTGTGCTCCGCAACTGGAGAGGCCACAACGGTGAGAGGCCCGCGTACCGCAAAAAAAATAATAATTAAAAGATCAAAATATGAACTAAGTTTTAGGGGAGCTTGGAATGAGGATAACTCCTAGGATCTAGAGAGCAGAGTTAATGGACTGTGTCACCAAGGCACTGCTTCCAAAGGGAATCAGCTCCCCCTCTTGTCCATTTGGGGTCATTCTACCCAGTGGAATTCTGGGAAGAGCTTCTGATTGGCCTGGCGTAGCTCAGGAGCCCACCCCTTGGGAAGGGAGGGCAGAGCACCTGGATTGACAGGCCTTCCGGTGGAGCCCAAGTAGCTCCCAAAGTTCTGCTACCAAAAGAAGAGAACAGACTGTGCACAGGCAAAAAGAGTAGATGCCTGCTGCAGAGGGGGCCCCGTGAAAGCCATTTCTCATCCAATGGGAGGCCATATTATTAGAGGTATGGACAGGGTGCTGGGGGAGTACAGAGGGGGAGAGCTTTGAGAGAAGGAGGAAATTCACATATTAGAAAGCAGAAAAAATGGGGTTGGACAGGTTGGGAGGAGCTGGATCATAAAGGGCTTTCTATGGTGTATTAATGAGTTTGTACTTTATCCTGTGAATAATGGCTAGAGATTGAAGGATATTAACATAAAAAATTATTTTAGAGATATTCCTTGGCTGGGGAGGCCGTGGACAGATTGGGTGAGAGAAGAGTGAGGTCATCAATTAAGAGAAATGTAGGGCTTCCCTGGTGGCGCAGTGGTTGAGAGTCTGCCTGCCTATGCAGGGGACACGGGTTCGTGCCCCGGTCCGGGAAGATCCCACATGCCGTGGAGCGGCTGGGCCCGTGAGCCATGGCTGCTGAGCCTGTGCGTCCGGAGCCTGTGCTCCGCAACGGGAAAGGCCACAGCAGTGAGAGGCCCGCGTAGCGCAAAAAAAAAAAAAAAAAAAAAAATGCAGCATTGCCTATGAGCAGCATTGGTGGAGTTAAAAGGGGACAGATTGTAGACACGCTTAAAATGTAAAGGATTTGTTGACCAGCTGACCGTGAAGGAGAATTAGAATTCTGAGTGGCTTTGGGGTTTCTGGCTTGAGCCAACGAAGAAAGGAAATACAAAACTAAGGTGCTGCACTTTTGATATACTGACTTGATGTTTCCCTGGGACTTCCAGGTGGCACTAGCCCAAGGGGCAGTGGTGTAAAAGGATTCAGAGACCAGCTGAGAGCTCAGGGGATTTGCCAGCGAGCAGTATGTATAGGTGATAGTGAAGCCCTTGATGCAGGCAAGATTGCCCAGGCAGAGTGTAAAGGGATATGAGGGGCAGGTTAGAATCCTTGGAATTTACAATATTTAAGAGGCAGAAGGAAGAAGAGGGCAGGAGGAAAGAAGGAGCGTCATCTGTCCCTGCCTGACCCTTCCCTACCCTCAAACTATAAGTAGGTTTGATAAATCTGTAGAGAGTCAAATAATCCCTTTTCTCTAAAAAAAGCATGTTCCTAGTACAGTACATTCTGGTACCATGGGGAGCTCTTGAATATGTGAGATCTGAAAAGAATATTTGATCAGTGACCAACAGCTGACACCAACCCTCACTAGAAGGTTTAGAATTTAAAAACTGGACCAGCAGAAGTGTATTCGGCGTGTTGGAATTAGAAAGCCCGAGTGCATGTCTGAGATGTGTACTTCTACACTGAGATATTCACACCAGTATATGCAAGTTTACTTTATGAGATGCACACAACAGAATTTTTTTTTTTTTTTTTTTTGTGGTACGCAGGCCTCTCACTGCTGTGGCCCCTCCTGCTGCGGACCACAGGCTCCGGACGCGCAGGCCCAGCGGCCATGGCTCACGGGCCCAGCCGCTCCGCAGCACGTGGGATCCTCCCGGACCGGGGCACGAACCCGTGTCCCCTGCATCAGCAGGCGGACTCTCAACCACTGCGCCACCAGGGAAGCCCCGTCACACAACAGAATTTAAATGTCACCTTTATTGTGTTTTTACCCTATGAATAAACATGCTCATCTTTACTCCTTTACACTCTTAATCCTTCATTTTTAAATAACTTAATGTCAACACAAATTTAGGAGGTTTCCAGGTTATGAAAAAGAAAAGATAATTTCGCTAAGGTCCAGAAAAGCAAGAAACATTTCTCTGAGGTATGACAGGTCTCCATTGCTATTCTGAAACACAGGTGTTGGAGTCAATACATAATATGCCATTCTTAGAAATCAGAAAAATAATCTCTGACCTAACGCCGACTGGGACAGGCCATACCGATACATATAGATGTCAGAAAAGAATGACTCTTATAATCAGCATCCCATGTTCTTACAGTGGTCTTTTTTTTTCCTTACCGTGTTTCTGACAATCTCTTTTTTTTATTCTAAGTTCTAAAAACAGTATGTGCAAAATTCACGTTCATAAAAACTGGGGAAGTTTTAAATGAATTCATTGATAAATATTTATTTGAGCGCCTGCTATCTGCCACGTCTTGTCCTTGGAATGGAGGTACCATGTTGAAAGGACCAACATGGCGCCTGTCCTCTCGGCTTGCAGGCCATAGGGGAAGACAGACACATGGTATTAAAAATGAGGCATGGTGGGTGTTCTGACATTGGAGGTCCCAGAAGCCATAAGAGCACATAGCTAAATATAGGGGTCAAAAAAGGTAACCCAGGAGAAGGGATGTTCAAGCTGAGACCCACAGGTGAGTGGCAGAGGGGGTGAGGCAGGGTCAGAAAGAGATGGCAGAGGGAACATCAGTGTGAGAAGGTCCAGATGCCAGAGAGCATGGACCTGGGTACATTTGTGGAAACAGAGGAAGTTCAAAATGCTGGAAGGGCACCACGTTAAGAGGGGGAATTCTCCTGATGTCAGTGCTTTTTGTTTGAGATTTTGTCTATGAGATTACATTTTTCCTATTTGAAATACAAAATTTCTCAACTTACTGCTTTGTCAGGACCTTGACCTTTCACCCAGAAAAGTGCTCCGTCCCTTAGATGGAGTTTGTAGTGTGGGCCTGTCGTAGCGTAGCCACTTCCACAGATGTCCTGATACTAGTCTTACAAGCTCTGTCTGGGCTTCTCCGAGTGAACAGTGTGTGATCACTCTTTTTTGGAGATTTCTACCTAAGAAACTTGAAAGAGAATGAGAAGCAAAGCTACAGGGCAGTAAGTTGGTACTGAAAAAAGCAGACAGTAAATTATCTTGCCAGCATGGTAAGTGATCTGAAAGCAAACTTGACCTCAAACACATTACCTCCATGAGTGTTCTGTCCTGACCTGTAAGAAATTGTTTCTCGTCACTGGGTGATAACATTTTCTAAGGCCGAGAACGATTGTTCGCACCATGGTAGAATTACATATCCCGGGTGATTTTTTTTTTTTTTTTTTACATCTTTATTGGAGTATAATTGCTTTACAACGGTGTGTTAGTTTCTGCTTTATAACAAAGTGAATCAGTTATACATATACATATGTTCCCATATCTCTTCCCTCTTGCATCTCCCTCCCTCCCACCCTCCCTATCCCACCCCTCCAGGCGGTCACAAAGCACCGGGCTGATCTCCCTGTGCTATGCGGCTGCTTCCCACTAGCTATCTACCTTCCATTTGGTAGTGTATATATGTCCATGCCACTCTCTCGCTTTGTCACAGCTTACCCTTCCCCCTCCCCATATCCTCAAGTCCATTCTCTAGTAGGTCTGTGTCTTTATTCCTGTCTTACCCCTAGGTTCTTCATGACATTTTTTTTTTCTTAAATTCCATATATATGTGTTAGCATACGGTATTTGTCTTTCTCTTTCTGACTTACTTCACTCTGTGTGACAGACTTTAGGTCTATCCTGGGTGATTTCGTTTAGAAACAGGACCCTGAGGCACAGAACTCAGAGATTAAACCCATATCATGTTTACCCAGATCAATACTTAGAATTAAATGTGTGTCCTACATAGCCATCGTAAAGTCACTTTGCCCTCCAGAACAGTGGTCTTCCTCCAAGTTTGCTGACGTAGAATAATGAGGATGAGATGTCTACAAGATTCCTATAGAATTCCCTGGAGAGGACTGATCCACGCAGACGCTCATCTCCTAGCATCAGTTACCTGGGAAGCTTGGTGAGAAGTCACTTGGAAATGCTACTGAGAATAATAAAAAGCATCTCTCTCACTGATGAGAAGCTGAGGATGTCTTCATAACCCTTTGAAAAGAAATAATCTGATTCAATTCAGTCTTCGACGTTGATAGTTTTTGACGGTAACATATTGAAATACCTGTTCTCGAAAACAAAGCAATTCTTTAAACTGATTAATACATACAAGTGTTTTTCTGGTATTTTCTCATATCTCTGTGAGCATTTGGGGGGAGCAGTATTAGTGTTTTTTCTTGCAGCTCTATTGTCATCAACCAGTGGAAATTTCCAACAGCCTATGTGACAATAAGAGAAATTTTTCCTCACTTGAGTTTATTTTGTGTGTGTATTCTACTTAGCCTGTTTTCAAGTTTGACCTGTCATCTCTCTCCCTCAGTGAGTGATGAGAAAACTGTCTGAGGAGATTTATTCTTTGTCATTTGCAGCATGTGAGTCTCTCTGTGAGGGAGAGGTGCAACAGTGGAACTCATTAACAGTTAGATTGCAGCAGTAAAAATACAAAAATAAACCATAGTCTTCAAGTATTGTGCCATTAAAGCTAAGGTCACAGACTGTATTGTTCCAGGTAGCTAAAGAGTTAGTTGGTTTTTTCAATGAAAATTTTGTTTCAGTAATTACATTTTGACCTCAAGCAGTGATGGCTCTACAATATCACATTCTAGAAGGATGTAACGGCCTTGTTAATGGAGACATCGGTCCACATTCTTTTAGATGAATGTCTTTTAAAATAGATGCATGATGCCTCCAAATCCCATATCACAGAGGCCCAGAGCTGGTCTGCCCTGGATGCCTGACGGGCAGCTGTTTTGGGGAGCTGGATTTGTCAATGTCAAGGGAAGAGTTGGGGGTTCCTGTGCAGGGCAGCTGGAGAAGTCTTGACCACAGAGGGCGGGGCAGACCAGAGTCCAGAGTCCATGGCAATACCAGAGACTGACTGAAGTCCTGATTACTGGAGGAATCATAGTCTGGAAACCTGGGAGGCAGAGGCCCAGGAGATGGCCAAGAGCACCACTGTGTGTGCAGCTCCCCTGAAGAGTGTATCCTGTCTGTCCTCCACACCGATCACCAAAATGATCTTTCTAAAATACCTATCTGCTTTTCGGTCACCAGCTTGAAATTCTTCATGGGTCCTATAACTTTCAGGTTAAAAAACCAAAGACCCTTTTTGAGATTTTAGCTGGTTTCAGTAGGCCTTTTTGGAACCGGTGTTAGTCCGTCATTCTGGCCTTATTTCCTGTTGCTGAAATGCGCTGTGCTGTTCCTTCTGCTGAAGTGTCCATCCTCCTTGAGCTATCATGCAGCTAATTCTTATGTAACTTCTTGTGTTGACATGGTTGAAAATTCATCATCCCCCCACCCCACAGTACCCGACACGTGCCTTCACCATAGCATTCAGCACATTTTACTCTAATTGATTGTTCATTATATTTCTCTCCACTATTCCATACACACCTTGAGGGTGGAGACCAGGGCTCATTGTACTTGGCATTTCAGTGCCTGGCAAAGTGCTTAATAAACATTTAAATAAATATTGAATAAATTAATTAACTACTTTAGATTATAATTACCATAGAAAAAAAGAAGGGACTTTAATGTACTCATTCATTAATTTGAGGTACATTATGTTCATAAATAACCTTAACATTTTGAGTCAAGATAAATGTATAGGTGGATATAGATAGATAGATAGATGGATAGATAGATAGATAAAGCAGAGATAGATTGTTCTTTAAAAGTTATTTCATTCATATAATTGCTCATCAATAAATATGACAGCTATGTTATTGAGGTAAAATTTACTACCATAAAATTCACCCATTTTAAGTGTACATGTCAACGATTTTTAGTATGTTTACAGAGTTGTACAATAATTACCATGTCCTAATTTTAGAACATTTTCATCACTCCCAGAACAAAGCATGTGCCCATTTGCATTCCCACACCCAGTTCTAGGCAACCATTAATCTACTTTCTGTCTCTGTAGATTTGCCTTTTGGGGACATTTTCATAAATGTAATCATACCTCTGTGACCTTTTGTTTTGGGGTTCTTTCACCTGGCATAAGGTTTTTGAGGCCCATCCATGTTGTGTAGACTATATCAGTACTTCCGTCCTTCTTATTACCAAATAGCATTCCATTATATGAATAGACCACATTTTGTTCATCTGTTCACTAGTTGATGGACATTTGGGTTGTTTCTCTTTTGGGGAGTAATATGAACTTTTAAAGAATTAAAGAAAAAATTCTTCTGATTGTGAGTCTGGCTTAAACTTTGCATTGCTGCCTATAAAATCTGTCTTTATTTTATATTTGGTGACGAGGCTGGAACCCAGCTTCTTTCATTTCTGATGCTAAAAACTATTATTTTTTCTGAAATTATTCATTCCACTAACAAATCTGCACTAAAGCTTGCTCTAGCCATGAAAAGAAAGTTCAAATTCTTAACAATTTAAAGCTACGTAGTCATAGTTGGATAGTATAAGAGAGATTTTTCTGAAGCCAACCTGTCATATTTTCTACACTCATTGAGCTTTGAAACATGGGAAGAATTTTATTTCAAGTCACTTGCTCCTATGAACAGTTGCTGTGTGGAAATGGACATGATTTTCATCTTGAATCCGTTGAAAGTGGACTTGTCAAATGCTGTGCAATGAGAGGAACCACATGATTTGATAATTACTGTTTTCTTCTCTCCCAAGAAGGAAATCGCTGTCATTACCAACTGTCGTCAGTTAAATCAACTATCATCTCGGTGTCTGTAGACCAGCTGAAGATCCCTCCTTTAAGGGAATAAAGCCAAAAATAAGCATTCTCATTTCCCACAAAATCTTTCTGCCTTTTACATGGCCCCCACATGTCTGCATCTCTCGTAGCCCTTTGCACTTTCTCTAATTCTCGGTTTGCCTGTTACCCCCATTAGACTTGAACCTTCTTGAGGACAGCAATCAAGCCCTGCTTGGCTAGGGCCGTCGTTTCTACAAGCACCCAATTTCACATTTTGATAGGACTTTAAGTAATTTACCACAAAAATTGTATGTGACACATTTTATTTCATTGTGTCTTCAAATGCATAGCTACTGCCTTAAATTCAAACTATAAAAGGATACTATGATTATCTAATTCAGATTCCATGGAGCATCTAGAACCATCTGTTAAGTGTCTTTTAATGCAGCAGGTACAAGAAGAATCTCACAAATCCCCTCACGTTTTAAAATCAGAGAAGAGTGGTCACATTTGCCAAAGCTTCTGGTTCCATCCTCCTGAAAATAAAAACAGCTGGATGCATAGAAGGAGTCTTGAGGGTAGCCAGGTGTGTGTTCTATTTGAAAGATCCATGGCAGACCGCAAAATTGCTACGTCGATAGAGCTGAGTGTCAAGTCTACTCAGTGCCCGTTTTCATATGATGGGCTGGTTCAGCTCCCCCAGGCGACGGGACCTTTAATCTGTTTCCCTTTTGAACCAAGTGTTTATATAACTTGACGTTTCAAAAAATAGGCTTTGTCTTCCCCAGCGCCTGTCGCTCCCTGCAAGACTCTGAAGAGAGCTCTGGCAGCAAACATCACTGTGTTTCCCCGAGCACCTAACTCTCTCACAGAATAAAAACGAAGCCTCCTAGCTGTGAGGATACCTTTTATCACTTTGCACAAATAACCAGTTGACTTAAATCCTCTCGTAACAGCCAATGCCGAAGTTGCAGTAAAAAGAAGAGTCTTACCTACTTGAACTAATGCCATTTGACTGCACTATGGGAAACTCCTTCCAGCTGATAATTGGTTGAAATCTCAGCCGTTAGTAAGCCTTATAATTATTCCAGTGAACGTAGCTGGTAGTTTTTACTCCTGCCTAAGGCGCTAATCTGCTTGCTGCAATAATGTTCAACTTCTGCAGGTGTCATAGGTTAATGGCACATCATAGTGCAAATACAGCAGCTCAGGAATCTTTTTTTTAATTTTATTGAGGTATAATTGATTTACAATATTGTGTTACTTTCTGCTGTGCAGCAAAGTGATCCAGTTATATATATATATATATATATATATATATATATTCTTTTTCATATTCTTTTCCATTATGGTTTCATTTGATAGCCTCAAAGTTCTCAAGCCCAGTGATTCTCATGGAGGGCCTGGAAGTTTCTAGATTCTTCAAAGCCAGTCATCAGGGAACTTTTATGGCAACATGTATTGTCGTGATGTTATCGTCTTCTCATTAATGTTTACATGCTTGGTTCTATCTCATTTCTATCACTGCTTTTCTCCTCCTGTCGTTTCAATATTTCCACATGAGTTGACTAAAGATCTCTCAGTTCCTAATTTGGCACTACATAGAGTGAGTTGTTTGCCAGTGGTCTGTGATGAGATAAATGCAGAAATGGAGGGTAAGCATTTATATATAACAGTTTATACGTGTCTGCTGAGTCTAATGATAAAAACTGAGGGTGTGTGTTTTGTACATCTGTGGTTTTTTTTAAATTCATTTTTCTATTCGTTGATTTTTATTGTATTTGACAGGAGTATCAATCTGTGAAGGACTGGGGTCGGGGGAGCAGATTCTTTACCACGGGTAGTTTAAGAAACATTATCCCATTCTAGCAGCACCTGGCTTGTGGGAAGAATGGACAGGTCCCCATGTTTCCCACCTAACAATATGATTTGCCATTATTAATATTTGGGAAAGTTAGTGGTAAAGTTCTTCATCTCCAGTGGTTTATAATGTCTTCCATCTGACATCATGCCAACATCCAAGGATTGTATTTTGGGATAAAGATACATGTGGGTCTTGAATTCTAGGCTTGTACCCGCCAAAATGCTCCCCATGCATACATGTCATCCCATCCCACGTACGTAATCTCACAAATTATATAAAACAGCTTTCTGTTTTATTTCTGAAACTATACTCCATAATACTGGGGTTTTTCCTAATTTGGGGTTTATTGGTACTTAATATTGTATTATTCACTGGCTTTTAAAATATACTGATGTCCTTCCTCATTCAGGATTGTTTTTGTTCAAAAGTAGCGAACTAAGAACAAGCCTAGGTCTTTGCTCAATCTTAAGTCAAATCGTACTGCTGCTGCTGACGTGAGTCACATGAATTTTGTTTTGAAGGCTTTTTGCTAACGGTGAAATTATGCAACTTGCTTCTGATAATGGAAAAATAGAATTCTGTGATTATGATAATATTATGATATCATTATCCCTGACAACCCTCTTTTTTTAACTCATAATTAGCTGCCTTGTCTAATTTGAACAAATGAAGAGCAGCTGAGTCGCTTTTGCGCCGCTTCCTACCACTGGCGGCTGGCTGATCGTCAGCCAGGGCTGTGGACGGTGTGTGTGTGGATCTGTGTGTACACCGGAACGGTGGGCGGGAGCTGGGAAAGATGCGCTTCTCCCAGCGCTTTTCTTACCCAGGTAGGTATCTGTTCTCTGCACAAAGTGAAAACCACTCCTTGTGCCTGGATGTCCTTTTACAGAACCACTGCTATAACACCTATTGCCGTGTCTCAGAGCACACCTGCTTGTGCCAAGCCTTGTCCTTCCCGTGCCCTTGGACAACGTTCTCTGGGACTTGCTGAGAGACCGTGTCACACAAGGAGCACGAATCCTACTGTCTGTCAACCTGCATGTGCACCCCACAGGCCAGAGAGAGGGCAAGCTCTACGTTCTAAAAAAAGCAACAACTCCCTCTACAAAAATGTCACTCATCCTGCCTCGGATTGGGCCCAGGCTCAGAAATATATACACATTTCATAACATTCCAGAAATATTCTCGGAATGACTGAAAATTTAGCCCGTTTAACCTTATCTTGGAGGAAGCCTGCTCCTGCCAGTAGCCACAGAGTTTCAGCTTGGACTGGATATCCCCAGAGAGGAGAGAAAGGAGAAACAGAGAGAAACAGAGGACAAGGGGAGGGAGAGAGCAAGAATGTCCCTGGTCTGTGTCACCCCTGGATACAGGAAACATCAATTCTGCTCACCTAGAAATCTGGATTTCCCCCAGACGTGCTCCTGTGGTTTACAGTCCAATATTGTTTTTCCCTTTGTTGAACAGCAGGAAAACTTGCATTCAAATTCACCATTATTCCAAACATAATATCAAATGTTTATCCCGAGGATGAAATAGTAGATACATTGGGAAAGAAAATAGAAATGTAGTATTAAATGTGTGCGTTTTTGTGTCATCTCTCGTCCTTAGGAGAGGAAGAGGTATAATTGTAGCATAACTAAATTATGAACTATTAAAGGCTATGGAAGCCCTTGAGGCCTAATTTCATTTTTGTTTGTTCTGCAAAGGTCATTTCTTAAAATATCCTCTTGCAGGCATGCAAAGCCCTTTGCTTTGCATAAGGTGGCCGGAAAGAAGACTGGCTTTTAGAGTCAAATCAGCGAGTTTGCATACGTGACATATTCACATCTGTTCGCTCATAAAGATGTGTGTTTCCTTTTGTCCCTCCTACCATAAGCCCTCTGCAGTATTCAGAAATATGAGAATTTATATATTGTGTGGATTTGTTCCATTTATGTATTCCTGCGTTTTAAAGAGAAAGCTGCCTTAAGCAATCATTCTAAAGACCAAAAATAAATCCATCATGTAACAGCAGTTTTTAAATAACATTTTTTAATGTGTATGGAAAAATTAGATCAAAGTGTTCTAGACTTCTACATAGACATTAAAAAATAAAGTGTTTTCGGGGCTTCCCTGGTGGTGCAGTGGTTGAGAGTCCGCCTGCCGATGCAGGGGACACGGGTTCGTGCCCCGGTCCGGGAAGATCCCACATGCCGCTGAGCCTGCGCGTCCGGAGCCTGTGCTCCGCAACGGGAGAGGCCACAACAGTGAGAAGCCCGCGTACCGCAAAAAAAAAAAAATGATAATAAATAAATCAAATAAAGTGTTTTCATATCTTGTCAGATATAATAAAATATGAAAAATTATATACTAACTCATGAGTATGAGCCATTGGTAAATGTATTTCTTTTTTAGTTTAGTTTTTTTTAATTATTATTTTTTGTATTGCTTTTAAAACACTGAGTATAAAAAAGTAAAAATAAAAATACTGAGTATAATGTGTTACCTACATCAATCTGGCTCAAGCAAAAATTAGTAGTAGTGTCTCCTTTTAATAAAAAGTTTTATGGCATCTGTGTTTCCATCTTTTCTCATTAGAAAGATAAAATACAAGCTTTTTAATCACGATAAATATTTCATTTGTTCAACTTACTAAACCCTGTGTTTCTGGCTTGTAAGTGATATTTTTCCCCTGAAAACAAGGACACCAAAATTTTTGTCCCAGTTGAGTCATGAACTTAACTGTATAAAGCTTAAGAGTTAACTTTATGAGCCCATATTTCCTCATCCATAATATAAGGTTAATAACGTACCCCGTTTAAAGGGAACTTCTGAGGAGTAAATGATACAACCACTGTTAAGGAAATAACACCACGCTTGGCATAAAGTAAGCACCCAACATAAGCAAGTTGTTATCGTTAGTTAGTTGTAAAGAACTTCCAACCTCTCTTCTGCCTCCACTATTTCTCTCCTCCCAATTCTGAGAAGGAAATGAAATAAAAATTCAGATTTTAATGAAAGTAGAATATTTAATGATGTCTCTTCGACCTGGAAACTTCACCCTGTCAACTAGAAATAGTTGACTTCAATACAATAAAATATGTGCTTCAAAAAAGAGGAACCAGCTATTCAAGTAAGTGTGGTATTCCCTTAGAGAGTGATGAATTTTCCCACCTGCACATGATTACGAGGCTATAGTAAGTGTTTCCAAAGATGACAGGTTTTAAAAGTTAATCAAGTCATCAAACCAATGAGCATTTTAAAAAATAAGAGCCATCTCAATCAGTATTGGATGTCGCCTTTAATTCATCCATGCAAAGATCTTATGTTCAGAGGAAAAGGTTCCTCTAAGCAAATACTCTTTTCTTTTCTGGTATAATTTTTCTATTCTTGAGTAATTCAACTCATCTGATATATTTCCTAGAGCTGATTTTTGCCACACCAGTATGTCCATAACCCCTGAATGAATCCCTGCCAGAGCTTCGGTCATTGTGTAACACAGACAGCCGAATCATTCCAACAAATTTCTTTGTCCTAATTGCTCAATACTTTCTGTCTGTTTTGTATTTTCCAAGACCTCTTGCAAATTAAGTATTAGCTGTACAAGGTGACACATCAAATTAGTGACAAAGATAGAGTATAGATTGGCTGAATCGCGGTCCTAGGCTGTAGCCAGTGAACCACACCAAGAAAGTGATTTTTCTAAAGTGATTTAGTAGCTGCCACTTGCAGAGTCATCTGTCGGAGGCGGTGTGGTGTGACCTTGTCAGGGGACTGGGAATAAATCTGATGGTGTTTGATGTTTCCCTCCCTGCTTTCCTTCCTTTATTCTTCCCATCCTTCAGTAAATATTTATTAAGGGCTTTCTCTGTGCTTTGGCAAGAACCCAGGGGCGAATCAGACATGGATCCTGTCCTGAAGGGGTTTATAATCTAGTGGAGAAAGAAAGCAGGAATCACCTGAACCCATATGCTAAGTGACGTGAGAGTTGTCTAAGGTGATAGGATAATTCACAGGGGAGACATGATTTCAGTTTTGAGAATTAAGGAAAACATGAATCTCTTGGAGCCTGAGAAGAGTTTTAGACCTTTCTCGAGAAAAGTGAACTTCCCATTAAGCATATAATTTCAAAGAGTTTCTGGAACCACTGGAAGTGTGTGTGTGTATGTGCGATGTGTGGTGTGGTGTATGTGATATATGTGTATGTGTGTGGTGTGTGGTGTGTGATATGTGTATATATGTACGTGATGTATGTGTGGTGTGTGTGGTGTGTGTATGTGTGTGTGTGTATGTGTGTGAGGTGTGTGTGGTGTGTATGTGATGTATGTTGTGGTGTGTGTATGTATGTGGTGTATGTGTATGTGTGGTGTATGTGTATAGTATGTGTGTATTGGTGTGGGGTGTGTGTATGTGTGATGTACGTGTGGTGTGTGTATGTATGTGGTATATGTGTACGTGTGGTGTGTGTGTAGTATGTGTGTGGTATGTGTATGTGTGTGGTATGTGTGTATGTGTGTATTATGTGTGTATTGTGTGGTATATGTGTACGTGTGGTGTGTGTGTAGTGTGTGTGTGTAGAATGTGTGTATGTGGTGTGGGTGTGTGTATGTGTGATGTATGTGTGGTGTGTGTATGTATGTGGTATATGTGTACGTGTGGTGTGTGTGTAGTGTGTGTGTGTGTGTGTATGTGTGTATGTGTGGTATGTGTGTATTATGTGTGTATGTGTGTGGTATATGTGTATGTGTGGTGTGTGTGTGGTATGTGTATATGTATGTGGTGTGTGTATGTGTGTGGTATGTGTGTATGTGTGGTGTGTGTGTGGTATGTGTATATGTATGTGGTGTGTGTATGTGTGTGGTATATGTGTACGTGTGGTGTGTGTGTAGTATGTGTGTATGTGTGTGGTATGTGTGTATGTGTGGTATGTGTGTATGTATGTATTATGTGTGTATGTATGTATTATGTGTGTATGTGTGGTGTGTGTGTGGTATGTGTATATGTATGTGGTGTGTGTATGTGTGGTATGTGTGTATTATGTGTGTATGTGGTATATGTGTATGTGTGGTGTGTATATTTGTGTAGTACTGCGTATGTATGTGGTGTATGTGTGGTGTGTGTGTATTATGTGTATATGTGTGTGGTGTGTGTATGTGTGAGGTGTGTGTGTGGTGTGTATGTGATGTATGTTGTGTGTGTATGTATATGGTATATGTGTATGTGTGGTGTATGTGTATAGTATGTGTGTATGTGGTGTGGGGGTGTGTATGTGTGATGTATGTGTCGTGTGTGTGTGTGTGGTATATGTGTACGTGTGGTGTGTGTGTAGTATGTGTGTATGTGTGTGGTATGTGTGGTGTGTGTGTGTATTGTGTAGTATGTGTATATGTATGTGGGGTGGTATGGTGGAGGCAGGGAGTCCTAGGTTGTAAGATAAGACTCCTTGACTTAGAGAATGAATATTTGACTTGAGCCTTCAAACAGGGGTAGGACTTGGGTGGGAAGGATGTATCAGAAGGAGCCTTGGACGGAGAGAGTAACAGGAGGAAACTGGGAACTGAAAAAGCACAGCCATCGAGGAAACAACGCATTCTGGTCTTGGATTCTGCTTTCTTGTTTGAGAAGCAGTTTTCTGTTTGAATCACCCCCGCTAAACTTTAGGGACCTTCATGAGCCACAGACATGTTAAAAGCTTCTTATTTTGATAAAATCCTTTCTTTTTATCAAGTATCTTTTTTTTCTACTGAGAAGGGTTTATTTTTTTCCTATATATTAGTCCCTCTGAGAAAAGCAAGTAAAAATAGTGGCTTTGTGGTTTTTTTAAATCTTTTCCTGTGTACATCTAAAATGGGGTTATCTTCCCAAGAAACTTTGAATGTCACTTTAAATAATTCCAGTCATTCACATGAAAGACTAAAAAGTCTTGATCTGAGCAAATCATTATTTAATCAATGTAAACATTATTGCTGCCTTACTGTTAAAGTTTATTATGCTCTCCTTTGGCATTATTGGGGGTGTTTCAAGGCGTGTATTCAAAGTAGACTGGTACAGAAGATAACTAACCAACCAATTCACTTTCCATAGTATGTGAAATATGTCTCTGCTTTTTTGAAAAAAATGGGATAAACCCACCTCCTACAACTGCAGAGCATATTAAGTGAGATAATACTTGTACAGGGCTTGTGAAAGGCTGAGATCATAGTAAGTGCTCAGCACATGTCAGCTATCATCATCATTTATTTTTACTTTTATCTTAGATATTTTCTGTCTTCTCAGTACCTGATTCTCCAGCTAAATACCTTCCACATACTATTCAGCAAAACTTTTACCCAGGAGGTCATCACCCCCTAGAAATAGGACACTCTTAAAGTCAATCCAATGTCAGAAAATTCAAACTCAACTCACAAAACAGATAATTTGGGGAGCAATTAGTGACATATCTCTTTGTCCATTGGGTTGCTATAACAGAATATCATAGAGTCAGTAGTTTATAAACAACAGAAATTTATTTCTTGCAACTCTGGAGGCTGGGAAGTCCAAGATCAAGAGTTGGTGTCTGATGGTGTCTGGTTGGTGTCTGGTTCATAGATACCCATCTTCTCACTGTGTCCCCACATGGCAGGAGGAATGAAGGAGCTCTCAGAATTTTCTATTATAAGGGCACTTATCCCATTCATGAGGACGTCACCCTCGTGACTTAATCACCTCCCAAAGGCCCCATCTCCAAATAGCATCACTTTGGGGATCAGGTTTCAATATATGAGTTTGGGGGGCACTGAAACATTCAGTCTATAGAAACATAAAAAGTGATTTTTTAACATGAAGTAACATTCGAAAAAAAACAAAAGTATGGCAAGAGGGAGGAGATATGGGAACATATGTATATGTATAGCTGATTCACTTTGTTATAAAGCAGAAACTAACACACCATTGTGAAGCAATTATACTCCAATAAAGCTGTTAAAAAAAAAAGTATGTACTACAGGTTCTTTATTTTTTTTTAATTATTATTAATTAATTTATTTATTTTTATTTTTGCCTGCATTGGGTCTTCATTGCTGCACGTGGGCTTTCTCAAGTTGCAGAGAGCAGAGGCTGCTCCTCGTTGTAGTGCACAGGTTTTCTCATTGCGGTGGCTTCTCATTGTGGCACACGGGCTCTAGGGGCGCAGGCTTCAGTAGCTGTGGCACGTGGGCTCAGTAGTTGTGGCTCGCGGGCTCTAGAGCACAGGCTCAGTAGTTGTGGCGCACGGGCTTAGTTGCTCCGTGGCATGTGGGATCTTCCTGGACCAGGGATTAGAACCCATGTCCCCTGCATGGGCAGGCGGATTCTTAACCACTGAGCCACCAGGGAAGTCCCTGCAGGTTCTTTAAATAAGCTCCTCTAAAACTGTAGTTTTCAAAGTGTGATCCTTGCACCAGCAGCATCAGCATCACTTGGCAATTGTTACAGTTGCAAATGCTCAGACCCAGACCCAAACTACTGTATCTGAAACTCTGGAGTTGGAGCTCAGCAATTTTTTTTTTTTACAAGCTCCCCAGGTGATTCTGATGCATGTTAAAGTCTGAGAACCACTGCTCTTCACACATTTCAAATTAAAACTAAGCTTTGGACTTCCCTGGTGGTCCAGTGGCTAAGAATCTGCCTTCCAATGCAGGAGATGTGGGTTCGATCCCTGGCTGGGGAACTTAGATCCCACATGCCCTGGGGCAACTAAGCCCACTCGCCACAACCAGAGAGCCCGTGTGCCGCAACTAAGACCTAACGCAGCCAAAAATAAATAAATATTTTTTAAAAATTAAAAAAAAAACTAAACTTCATTGTGGAATAGGCACTGTTAGTTGCACATTAAAAATGTTATTATAACCATTTTCCTTATATTCATTATTTAAGAGATTAACCGGCTGCATAAAAGCAAGCATATCTCATAGCAATGGAAGTCATTTAGTGACCAAGTTATATATTAGTAACATCAGCATCCTCACTGCCCTGCATCCAACAGCATGTTGATACTGTATAGATGTATTGTGAGCTGTGATATTTTACATTACACCTGTCCCTTTATGTAGGTTGTTTGAAACTTCCTCCTACTTTTCCTACAGTCATCCTAACTTGAGTACAAAATACCTAGCAAAATGCAAAGCATTAGGCAAACTTTCATTGTGACCTTTGTATTGGTGATGAGGTCAAAAGCCCACCCTGGCGTTGTATCACAGTACCCCGGCACTGTATCAAAACATGATCTCATCCATGGGTAAACATAACCAAAACATCAGTTGACTTCCCTGGATTCACATTTCACGAGCATACCTGTTTGAGGGCAGAGGAACTTACTCAGGGCTGCTGTCATTTTCCAATGAACTCGATTTCTTCCCCACCCTTCAGCTTGTCATCTTCCAGGGAACTTCCCATTGGGACCAAGACAGATAGGAGTTTCTGAACACAGACAGAAATGTGCATCCTCAAATAACACCAAACAAATGATGCCAGTAGTACAGAGTCTATCCCTACCTGTTCCTAGAGTCAGTGTCCTAAAATTAGGAACGCGGTCCATTTGTGCCCTGGTTGCAGATTTGTCTCAGGGAGAAGTCTGGTTTCATTTTCATTTTGTGTTTTCTCCCCCAGAGCCTGGAAAATAGGGAAGGCCATCAATCACTTTACTGATGGCTGTTCAGAAACCTCAGACTCCCTGAACATCAGAGAGGAGGGGAGGGCTGACCTTGTCAGGCCCTCACTGTCTCAGGCTACCACCCCTGGAGGGAAAGAAATGATGTGAAGAAGTTGAACTATGATGTGCCATTCATTTAATTTAAAAGCCAGCTTCTGCCAAGAATCTGCTAGAAAAATAGTGAACTGAACTATTCATTGTTGTGCTCTGTTATGGGAGTCCCTGCACCCTGGTGGACCCAGCCCTGGGTGAGGCAGAGCTGGCGTTACACTTTGGAAGAGGTTTAGGAAGTGGCTGGGAGGGGCTTGGGTCACCAGGTTTAGGGGGTGGCATGAGGGGTCCTGTGGGTCTGTAGGTTTCCAGTGATCCATTCCTCAGAGCCACGCTGCCCTGCATTTGGGCCGTCCTTCCTCCCAGTCACCTGACCTCATCTCTGGGCCAGTGGGGAGCATTAAGGCACCACTTCCCTGGCCCGGTTCTACCAAGGAAGCTTTTAGGTTTGCTTCTCATCTTGCTGGGGCAGTAATTGAGTGCTCTTACGTAAATATCAATAAACAGTTCATCATAAGGCCAGTGAGAGAAGCATATGGAAATTAAAGGCCTCTTCTTGTCCTAGCTGCACATTTTATGCACAGTTCTAAGCTCAGTTCAGTGCCGTTGGAAGGAGAGCGCTTGGTCGTCATCTTGTGCAGAGATGCTAGAGGCACTCGCTCCTGTAAGGAGATGAGGGCATGAAGGTCCAGCTCCTGGGAAGCATCCTCTGAGATGGATACTTGCAAGCACTGACTTATTAGGAAGTGACCTGTAGGGGAACAGGGAGAACAGGATTGGGCAGAGGAAGAAGTAGAACTGTGATGTTACCACCACGACCTCAGCTGATCCCACAGCTCACTCTGATGGTTGTCAACAGTTGGGATGAGAGGACCGGCCTTTTATATCTCTAGTGTGATCCCTCCTTGGGTATATAGGCTGTCCTTGAGAAAAAGACATGACCTTGGGCAAAACGACTCTCTTCCAGCTTGGACGATCCCTAGAAAAGGTCTCAGTGAAGAGCTACTGGCTACCAACACTTCCAGCCTCTTAGAGGTTGAGGACTTCAGTCCTGAGGTCAGGGTAGGGGGAAAGCTGGGCCATGCTCCAGCATTTACTACAAAAAATAGCCAAAAGAAATAAAATAAAATCTGACTGTAATAGGTAGTTAAATGGTTTATGTGGGTAGTTCTTGGACAAGGGGCATGATACTGCCAGTGTACTCGGGGAGGAAGCACTGATTGAACAGTTTGTTATTCACGGAGAGTAGATGATGCTTCCAAACGTCATCCTATTAATGTCACTCTTGGAAGTAGATTGTCTTTGATTCTATGCTTAAAATTTTTAATGTAGAAGATAAGTTTCCAGAATGAGGCCAAAGACTGATGTCTGCATTTGAATTCTCAGTGTACAGCTGCCAGAGGATAAGCATCCCACAGGTAAACCATCCAGCTTGAAAAATCTATCCTTGGGTAATGTCAATGACTGTGAAAAACAGACCTCTGCTACTAGAGTTAATTGAGAGAGTTCAGGTCCAAATTACTTTATCAGTCATTTAGTCAATGACATTTATTGAGCAAATAACCTTTTATACAAAGGTGGTAGGGCACCACCAAAGTGGAATGCAAATAATGATTACTGACATTTGGCTCATTCTTCATTGTCTGTAGAATATTTTAGCATAATATTATCTCACTTAATGAGCTGTGTTAGTGTCCCCATTTTATAGACAAGGAAGGTGAAGTTCAGAAAACAAGTAAATGGCTACATTCCACTTCTTTGTTCTCAGTGTTCTTTTCTGTAACATAAGGGTTATGCTAATATTACTTATGGGTTGATTCATTTGCAATTGCAGGTGTTCAGCCTACGGAGACAACAATTTCATGTGGTTCAATCCAATACTATGCAGTGTTACAGTGAGGCTGAGATATTGTGTTTAGACTGCCTTGAAAGTGCTCAATAAATAAATTTTTCAAAAAAAAAAAAGAAAACAAGTAAATTGCCCAATTTCAAGCAACCGGTATTAAGTGCTATTATTACCCCCAAACATTTGCTAGGAGTCTGCAGTCCGAAAGGAGTTAGTGAAATGACACAGCGATTACAGCTCTCTCTCAGAGAGGGAGTATCAGAGAAAGCCGGTGTGTGTGTGTGTGTGTGTGTGTGTGTGGTGTGTGTAAAACAGCTAAGCAATCGTGGACTTGGAGTCCATAGGATGACCTCAGCCTTCAGAAGGATTCTTTGACCTGGCACTCAAAAAGTGGAGCAGGCTTCAAGATAAATCAAGGGTTACTCTTTCAAGTGATCTCCCTAAAGATGAGGGATCTAGCAGTGACCCCGGATCTGAAGGTGTGAGAGGTAACAAGTCCAGTTGTGATTTAAATCTTAGTTAGCTTAGGACTCTTCCTTTCTACACCAGTGAATCCCTTTGACATACTTTTTCAATTCCTCAGTCTGTCCTTTACCTGATCATCTGTGAGACTGAAGCTCAAGCTATTTGCCAGTAAAGAGGTTCAGCTGTAGACTTGTTATCCCTGGAACCTGTTTTTTTTTTTTTAAGATGGCCTTTTCTGTTGCACACAACCATACAGGATTGTCTAAGACCCACCTGATTTTCCTCACTAGATTTTATAGGTAGTACCCATCCCCCATTGACCAATCCCATTAAGGAATTCCCACATGGGGTCCAATCCAGTTTCTCTGATAGAATCTAAAGACAGAGTAAAATGCAGTGTTGGAAGGAATTTAAGTTAGGTCTTACTAGTGGACAGCAAGGAAGAAAAGACTAAGAACCTTGGAGACACCATATCTGTAAAGAAATGAATCTTTCTGGTAAGTCATTCTAGTTTCTGTAAAGACGGACATGACGGATGGGGGTCTCTGATCTGCTGTAACAGTGGGTGTGATGGTAGGTAGCTCAGTAGACACTGAGAACCCCCTAGGACTGAGTTTGTTTGGGGGTGGAGGAAAGTAATCAAGCCAAGCTGGCCAGAGCACCCGTGGGTGTCAGTACAGAATGTAAGGTCTAGACAGATGTAGAGGAGGGATCTTAAGAGGCATTAGAGTTGTTTTTCTGGTGTATGAAGGAGCATGGGAATGAGATGTTTGTTACGAGGTCTGCTGACAGCAGATAATGGCAGCCAGGCTGCCTCAGTTGGAGAAGTGGGAGTTCAAAGAGGCTCAGTCTTTAAAGACCTGAGGTTACCGAGGCAGATGCAGACTCAAAGGGACAAGACAGTGATCCAGTTCCTGACTGGGATATACTTTGGGGATTTGGCTAGACAACTGGGGCAGAAAGTCCATCCCTAGAGCTCCGGTCCCCAGTTGGGAAGAGCTAAAAATAGGTGTGGCTAGGGAGGGAGGGATATTAGATAGAGACTCCCAGAGGAGGACCTTCCACAGCCGGGGCAAAACTGAAAGGTAGACGGTCAGATTCACCTAAAGGAAGCTGAGGGAAAACTGGGCTGGTCGGGGGGCAGGGGAATGAGAGGATATGGGACCGGCAGCTAGATGCTGAGCCTCCTGGAAATGGAAAGAGAAGGGTCAGTCTGAGAACTTCTGTTTAGAGAATAGGTCACACAGTGGTGTCTGTGTTTCTAGAGGATCCAAAAGAGAATTGATGAGACCTTTCATAGGCATCCAGCCTGAGCTGAGCAATGAGTGTGTGTCTGGTCAGAATGAGCCTAAGCACCTTCTAAAGACTCTGATCCTTCCCTCCTCTTACCAGCTAAAGTCCCGTTTCCACAATTAAAGATAATATGTAGCACTGATCTGCTAGCTCAATATTGATACTTCGTTATGGATCTGTAGATGGAAGTGCATCAAGGGTTTTGACTCATTGTGTTGGTTTCAAACCACCAATCACAATTTTTCTTAAAAGAAAAAATAAGTATAGTCCGCAAGATACCCAAATTGACTATAATGCCTTTCCTTTAAGGTGACTATGAAGTCCTCAGGCACCGGGATTACTACTTAATTCCTTAGAGAGATCAGTTATCAGTTAGTGTCATGGTGCCAGGTTTCTCCTCATGCAAGTAGGCACAGGGATTCAGAGTTTTGTTTTTTGTTTTTGTTTCTGTTTTTGCTTTTTTACTATCCCCTGGATCATGTTGTTTGCATCTGTACAGCATGCTGTGATAAACACTCCATGAGTTAAAAAAAATAAGCATGACCTGGCTTTTCATTGTCTCATGCATAATGAAAACTAGGGTTATAGTTTTTGCATCATATAAAGCCCCCTTTGAAGGGGAACAAAGTTGCCTCGAGTTTGTTAAAATAACAGTTGGGTCTTGTTGCTTCATAATCATATAATTCTCCAAAATTTTTCAAGAAGTGGTCCTGATTTGCCATTGCGTTGCCCACAGCTCCAGTCTCTGTTCATGAATCTGTGTGTGTTTAGGGTGTGTGCTATTCATTGTTCATCTGGTTCGCTGTTGAATCACACTCCCTCTGGTGCCGCCTGCTTCCCATGATCAGCTCTAGGGCTTCTTTGTTTAATACCAACTTGGCACCCGTTTCTGCCATCACCCTGGAAATGTTGGTGCTTTCTGATTAGTACTTTATGGACTAAGAAAGGACCTTGAGAGGTCATTTAATCTCAAACCTTGCCTTCCAAGAGCATCAGAACAGAACCATCCCGGAGAGGTAAGAACCTAGTTCTCAAAGACATTCAGAGAAAGTAATTTCACAGCTTTCTTTACTATCCGACTCCCATATTTTAAAAGATAATAACCTTTACAGACAGAAAGTGACTCTTTTTTAAAATCTCTAATTCGGGTTCCTCGTGCTGCAATTTAAATTCTTCTTGGAAGCCCAGGAGGGATGAAGGATGGTTGGTGGATGCCCTTTATATTCTGAATGAGCCTCCTGATTGTCCCTCTATTTCTCTTCTCTTTAGCTACCTGGTCACTGATCTTCAAGCATTGCTTTTTTTGTTTGGCTTGGTTGCTTGGTTTTTGTTTTTTAGCTCCGTTTCACAGAATGAGGAGGCATGGTGGGTCGGTGATAGGAGCTAGGGAGTTTCAGAAAACCTGACGCCATGCCTGCGAGCACAGCTGCACGAGTACATTAGTCGTCACACACACAAAGGTCCCGCCTACATTCCACGCCTCATAGAGAGGTTATCTAGGGCTCAAGAACATCTTCTAAGAAAGATAGGACGTGAATAAGATTTAATATTTTTCCTGTTCAGGGTTAATTTTCTCCCATTTTCCAAATCATCAAGATGTGACCTGGAAAATACCCTTTTTCACTTTCAAATAAACTATCAGTCAGGGTGTCAGCCAGCAAGAAACAGACCACACAGCGCACTCTAGATAGGGTGATTGGAGGAGAATGTAACAGAGGGACTCTTAGGTGGAACAGGGTGAGGGGAGCCCCCGAAAGTGAGAATAATGGGGCTCTGTTCTCACTCCAGGGCCTGAAGTGTTGAGGAAACCAGAACCCAGACACAGAGAGGATGGTAGAGAGAGCCCCTGATGGGAGCTGGCTCCCTGGGTGAGGGATGCCGCCAGACCACTGTGACTCCGTGGCCCACTGCAGCCATTCTTCGGCCAGCGTGTGCCATCCCAAAAGGTGGCCAGTCCCCAAAGGAAGCAGGGCGGCTTGGGAGCCTGTTGCTGTGATCCATTTCAGTCAGCCCTCCAGGGCCCGGAACAGCAGGGGGAAAGGTGGAGAGGAAGCGAGGTCATCCAAAATGACTTGTTCTGATTTGCCGAGGTCATCCAGAATGACTTATCCTGGTACAGTAAAGAATCAATAGTCGAGTACCGACTGGAAGTTGCCATTGATTTCGGGGAATGCCATCTCCTGGTGCATTATCTTAGAGTTAATGCGTCTCTTATCAAGGGCTGGAACAAGCCTCAAATCTCCCTGCAAGCTTTTTTCTACCAGTGTTAATTATTCAGACATTTTACCCTTTAAGAGTGGAAAGAGTGATTACTTCTCAGGCTTTGATTTCAGCACATTCCTGACTCTGTCCTTTTCTCCCTCCCCTCTGGGGAAGCAAATGCAGACTTGTTTTATATCAGTGACGTAGGCTCATAGGGTCTTTCTGGTTCCAACCTCTGGACTTCACAATAATGTCTTTCTGCCTCTATGTTTCATAAAAATGGAAGCAAAGTGTTTCCGAAAGTCTGACATAGTTTAAAGAATGAGAATCTGGCATGTGGTTATTCTTATGCCTATCCTATTTTTATTGGCAGGCTTGGTGACATAAGAGATTTTAGAACTCAAACTCTCTCCCAGGATCGCCTTTCTACCTTGTGGACATCAGTAGCCTGACGTGTAACTTGGATATATATACCGTGCCAGGTTGTTATGGAACAGCTAATAGAAAATGGCAGGTGCTGAAAAAAGTGACGCTCTATTTACCTTTTGCTAATGCTGCCCTCTCCAAGTACTGACTTTATTTACTGCTTCTTTAGATATTCTCATCCAGCAGCCACTGGTTTGAGTTTAACCTCTCTGGTTAAACGTGTCTACAAGAGCAGAAATGTGAATACTCTTTTTCTCCTACCGAAAGCAAAACAAAAGAAAAGAAGAAAAATCTCCCTAGTCCGTCTCTATCACTTCAGCTGTAAAACAAAAAAAGTTTTTAATTTTTATTGGCATGAAATAAGGTCAAAAGAGATCCCCCAAACTATTTTTTTAAATTGTTTGGAATTTGGTTAACCTTCTTAAATAAAGAATTCGATTCTTTCAGTCTCTCAGCTGTCTTGTCAAGTATGGCTCTGTTTGATGACAATAGAACTGCTCAATAAGTTACTTTTTACCCAGAATGGTCTCAGAGGTGCCTCTTACAGTCCAGCGGTTGCTCCACAATGGGAAACAGCTACACTGACCCTGGATGAAGCCATGAAATGGAGCTTTTGACTTTGCCATGCCTTGCCTGTCAGTAACCCAACTAAGTGTTCGTGGCCTTCAGTCTGCCCTTACCTGGCCAGGGAATCTGTCAAAGCACCTGCACATACCCTCCAGACATTTTTATCCTGTGTCTCAGTGTTCTCTGGACCACGTTAGCTGGCAGATATTTTAGGGCAATAATTAATTAATTTTAATTCATCCTCAAATAACTTACTTAGATTTCATAAAGGCCTCTCAGACACACCAGCACATAGGCGTGTTGTGTCCAATCACATGCCCCAGGATGTGGCTAATACTTTGCACTTCTACTTTGTTTCTTATATTTATTTCTTTCAGGTTGCGTAACTCCCAGATTAGAAGGCAGTACTTGGAAATGATAAATGATTTATCTAAAGACACAGATAACGAGAGCCAATCACGAACGGACATTGGGAACGTGCCCTTAGTATTGGGCAGGCTCTGTGTGTTTTGAACTATAGGGAAAGAGCGCTGTGTACGATCTTGCACTGGCTGTTGTCTGCTCTGGCCCAGAAGTGATACCTGTCACTTCCATTCGCAACTAACTGGCCAGAGCACGTTGCACAGCCCAGCACAACTGCAAGTGGGCCATCCTACCATGAGCCCGGGAGGCAGAGAGCCAGGAATATTTGCGAACGGCTCTGCCTGTGTGTGCCAGGCTCTCAGCGAGGTCCAGGCTCACGTCCTCCCCTTGTGGTCTGTACCTTCACACTGAAGAGTCCTCTACGGAAACTGGCAAATTCAGGAACGTTTCATGAGGTCTCTGGTAAAGAGTGCACAGGAGCATATATGAGGGGAAGCCTCAATTATTCATAAAGAATCACAAGAGGCCTTTTAGAGGAGATCGTATTTAAGATGTAACCTGAAGGACAAGTTGGCACTAGCCAGGAAAAGAAGGATGACCTGCTGTGGTCCTGAGGAGAGAACAGCATATTATGCAAAGGCCAAACACTGGGTGCTTGAGGGGCTCATTTAATTAACTTGACTTTTATCCTAATAGGTTATTTATGTATTACTTAATATTATTCTAAATGTGTGCTCCACTACGCTTTTAATTTGCTTTAATGATGGCTGCTCTCCATAAAAGGAAAAGTAAATAATTCACCATATATGTTCATTCTGTAGACTCCTGTAAGCAAGTTCAATCTAGAAGGAGAGGGGGAAGGCGGGGAAGGGGAAAAAGAAGGAGAAAAGGAGAAGAAGAGCAGTTCTTTTTAAAGACGTGCCAAGTGCCACATCAACTGTGATGCCTACTCACGGTCTTGCTGGTGGAACAGGTAGTAGAGTTTTACTACTCACCGAGTCCTACTGATGCAGTGGCAGGTTTCTTTCCCTCTTTCATCCTGCAATACGCAATATCGTTTTGTTTTGAAAATGATCGTCATGGTGGCTTAACTCAGAAGGCCAAACACCTCCATGGACGGGTCCTGTGACCTGCGCTGACATTAAGTTGGATAATATGGTTTTCTTCTGTAACAATAACGTAACAATAGCTATCTCTTATTGAATGCTTCTCACATGCCACAGATGGTGGTCAAAGCTTTACACGCATTAGGGTTTATTGTGCTTTAATATTTGAAAGTTTAATAACCACTCAGGAAATTATTCATTATGACAACAAATCTGTAAGGTGAGTATTATTATTGTGGGGTTTTTTTCCTTTTTTACAAATAAAAAAAGAGAAGTTCAGAGATGGGAGTAAATTGGCAAGGTCTTAAGCTGAGATCTTTTTTTTCTTTTGCCTTTCAGTAGATTTGAAAACCTCAAATGTTAGGAGAAGGATTATGGCAATAATAATAATATGAGACCCGGGCTTCCATGGTGGCGCAGTGGTTGGGAGTCCGCCTGCCGATGCACGGGACGCGGGTTCGTGCCCCGGTCCAGGAGGATCCCACATGCTGCGGAGCGGCTGGGCCCGTGAGCCATGGCCGCTGAGCCTGCGCGTCCGGAGCCTGTGCTCCGCAAGGGGAGAGGCCACAACAGTGAGAGGCCCGCGTACCGCAAAAAAAAAAAAAAATAATAATAATATGAGGCCCAAAATGTATGATAGGCATTGGTGTCCAGTTTCTTGGCTGACATATCTTTTACCTGTGATAATGCCTGTTATTAAGAAAGGGATGGAATATTCTCCCTAATCACCGTTTTGGACTCCTTTGATTATATCTGCTGCAAACCTATGGTGTCAGCCATATCCATAAAGAAGAACCCACCCCCCAGAAATTTCTGACACTCCTGTGGAAACAGTGGAAGCACT
Organism: Delphinapterus leucas; assembly: GCF_059928025.1. Taxonomy (NCBI): domain Eukaryota; kingdom Metazoa; phylum Chordata; class Mammalia; order Artiodactyla; family Monodontidae; genus Delphinapterus; species Delphinapterus leucas. The sequence continues at coordinate 69,354,649 of NC_143145.1, read as the reverse complement.
GGGAAGACGTGGCCCTTGCTCTCCTATTCCCTACAATGAAATTGTCTTGGTGACACCAGTCGTAAAACCATCCAATTTATTCATCTTTTAAAACACAGAGGATAATGACATTCCTCTCAGATCTCTTCTGTTGAAAATATGCTGTTGTATTTTATTACTAAGTACATTTATTTAACAATTAAACACAGGTTTGGTTTATAGAGTGCCTGGGGTTTTCCTATCAAAATATATTTTCTTTGGAAAATATCTGTATTACCCCTTAATTTTCTGTCTGCCTAAGTCATTATAAATGTCCTCCCACAGATTTCACTGTAGTTGAAATGTAGAAAGAAGCTTTGGGGCCTGAGCGTTAAACACTCTCCTGCTTTGACCCTGCTCAGTCGTATTATACCGGGGAGAAGTCAGGAGTAGGTGGTGGTAGCTGGCAATTGTAGTATCTTAGTGAGGAAGGAAGGAAGGAAGGAAGGGAGGGAGGGAGGGAGGGAAGAAGTTGGGATAGAAGGAAGGAAAGAAGGGAAAGAGAGCGAGAGAGGCAAAGAAGGAAACAAATCAATTCTAATTGCAAAACAGTGAGCCAAAAAGACAAAAGGAAAACCCTAGGAAAATTAAATTTGTTCGAAAATGTAACAGGAAAAAATGGTTAAAGGAAATACTGGAAAAGATGGCCACTCTTCTATATTCTGAAGACAACATTCAGAGGCTCTGAAGCATTCAAAATGAAGAATGGGGGCTTCCCGGGTGGCGCAGCGGTTGAGAATCTGCCTGCCAATGCAGGGGACACGGGTTCGAGCCCTGGTCTGGGAAGATCCCACATGCCGTGGAGCAACTAGGCCCGTGAGCCACAACTACTGAACGTGCACATCTGGAGCCTGTGCTCCGCAACAGGAGAGGCCGCGACAGTGAGAGGCCCGTGCACCGCGATGAAGAGTGGCCCCCGCTCGCCGCAACCAGAGAAAGCCCTCGCACAGAAACGAAGACCCAACGCAGCCAAATAAATAAATAAAACGAATTAATTAAAAAAAAAAAGAAATGAAGAATGGAATTAAAGAAAAATGGAGTCCAAACTAATGAGTGATCAAGGCTGGGCTCACCCATTTCATCTTCTTGGGTGTTTCACAGTCTGACCTTGAGAAACTGGACCCTAAAGCACAAATTCTAAGTATATTTTATGCTACCTTGTTCTTCTGAGATGATCTTTCAGTTCCTGAATCTCCAGACACAAGTAAGTCCTGCTCTTTGAAGGTACACCAATGTCTCGGTGCTGGGAAGGAGACACCTTTGCTGCCAAGTTTACTGAGACTGAGCTGGGAGGGGTCAGAGATCAGGAGATAGTTGTCCTGGACAGATGACAGTTACACATTCTTTTCTCTCATCGGTTGTGGAGAAAACTTCTCTGGACGTCGACTCTTGCTATTTTGCTATAATTCTTCACCTGACAACTGCTTCTCTTAATTTACATCAGAACATCCCCACAGAAGTCTTTCCCAACTTCTTTAAACACATCTTGAAATCTTCCTTCCAGAAATGCGTCATGGCCAAGCTCATCTCCTTGCAAAACTTTTCCCACCCCCACAGAGCCTCTCCTGCTCACATTTCATGGCTTTCCCTGCTGTGTTCTCTTCAGCTTCTATCCCTCCCTCCCTTGGAGGCTTCATCACACTGTATTGTACTTACTTACTTGCACTCTCTCTCTCCCATGCTCAGTCACGGGGCCATTCATCTTGGCATCCCCAGGGCCCAGCCCGGTGACGAGCATTTGCTTGATAAAAGTTAGTTGAATGAGTGCATGAACCAAGGTTGGATTGAGACATTCGACAAAAGCATCTCCTCCGTGCCGAGGTACTTAATGTCAATAGTGTGTGGTCTGCCCTAGACACTATAAATACGTCGTCAGCTAACCTAAATACTTTGCATTATAAATGTCTCATAACTTTTCAAGTACTGATATTTATATTATAAATTTGCTGAAGAATTTTTCTTCTATTTCTGTTAATTCTTGACATCTTGTTTTGTACTACCTAGAGTACAACTAGTTGAGTGGGACCTTTTGCAGAAGGGAAAGAGAGAGGTGAAGTTCCATTCAGTCTCAAATAAACAAAGGACCCCAAATGTGGACTTGTCATTATCTCCAAGTGAGGTTATGCCTACATTAGAGATACACTGAAATAACTAAACGAGGAGGACAGTCATCTTCCAGACTTACATTTTTTAGCCATTCCTGGTGTGCATGCTTCTATTCTTGTGATCTTTATTTTAGCATTTCTTCATAGGTCTCTCTCAAGCCTAGGCTACGTCTCATCATCTGGAGGTTGCTGTCCTTGCTGGTGAACTCTTCTGATGAGTTATAATGTGAGAATGAGTTTGATATTGTTTCTTCTCCTTGAAAATAGAAGTGTCAGGAGGGTAAGCATCTTTTCTTCCAGCCATATTCCCACTATCTAGCATGAGATTGGCAATTAATAGGCCCTCAATATTGTTATGCCCCTACTGCCTAAAAGAAGGTGAGAAGAAGATAACAGATAGGGAAAATGTCAGAGGTGGAAGGAATGGGAGGGCAACGCTGGTGCGATGGTCAGCAAAAGCCATTCAGTGTTGGTGCGGGACTCTACAGTTTACTGTGTGCCTTCAGATACATGAAGCCATGGAACTCAGACCCCCTCCCCCACGCCGCGTCATCATTCTTATTTAACAGATGAAGACACTGAGCCTGCACGAGGTAGAGCCGAGCCTGAACCGGTCCTCTGGCTTGAAGCCTTCTGCGCTGCTGGCTCCCATCCCATACAGCAAACAGGCACCTTGCTCTCTGACACACCTCGGGCAACAGACACTTTAACCAGTGGCGTCTATGGTCCTTCTTAGCTCCAAACCCATATATACAACCCCCTGGATAGATCCTTCCGGATTGCCCAAGTGCAGCCTTTCCAAGACCAATGCACTCTCATCCCCATGCCTGCTCTATTTCCAGAGTTTGCCATCTTAGTGATCAACATCCTGGTCCTCACAGCAGAGCAAGCAGGAAAGCCCAGGTCCCTCGAAGCGCCCCTTACTGAATCTGTGGAATCTATCACCAGATCTGTCGATTTGCCCCCTCACTGCTCCCCAGCTCCGACCCCTTCCCCATCACCGTCACCTGTCCTAGCTAGTCCCACAGCCTGCCGCCCCAGCAGCCCTGCCGTCTGCATCCGTGGGGCCCCACTTCCGCTCTGCTCTCCACCTTGCAGGCAGAGTGAGCTTCCAACCTGTCAATCTGATGCTGCCAGCCCCCTTCTTGGACAGCTTCACGCAGTTAAGGCAAGTCCCCGTGCGGCCTGCAGGACCTGCTGTCTGTCTCCCTCTCCTGCTGTGCTCTCTGCGTCAGCCCCGGGGCCTCCCTCCCACCCCTGGAACGTGCAAGGCCCTCCTAGCCCGGGCCTTTTGCCACGGCTCTGCCTTCTGCTCGGAATTCTCTTCCTACCCTTTTTGCTTGGCCAACGACTACTCATTTTTCAGTGAGTCCCTCCTCTGGAGTACTTGTCAGAGTTGCAGCTTGTGGGGGTCATTGAATTGACATCTGTCTCCTGTTAAATTGGTGTCATGCTCAGATCATCAGGAAGCAGTTGTCAACAGCATGGCCTCCACGACACCCTGGAATCCAGCTCCTGGAAAACCCATGGGCTCTGCCTTCCCTTTGGCAGCCGACTCTGCTTTCAGGTGTCAGGCCCTCCTCTGCCTAACCGTTAGGCCCCTGGCACACACTGAACCTCAGATACCAGATGGGATTGTTTCCCCAGTCTCACAATCCAGGGACCCAAAATGCAAAAGTCTCAGGGTCATGGTCACGTTTTCCAATCCAGAATCAGCTGAACAAGAGCTCTTGAGGAGAACCAAGAAATGGTAGGGTTTCCCAAGCCCACCCTAGGACGTTTGGTCATGGAACATTCTGAACCAGCTTTCTCTCCCTGGCAATTATGTAAAGAGGCTAAAAGTCTTGCCTGTGACTTGTCAGACGGTCCCCCATGTGCAGGTATTATCCCACGGATCACTCCCTGGATCCGTTCACTTGGGCAGATTAAAAGTAAATCCTCACCCTCTACCTGATCGTGATTTTTACATCTTGCGCCTGGGAAGTAATACTTCTTTCTTCTTTCCTTTATTCAGGTTCTAAGTACCTTTCCCTTAAGAGTTAGAGTTAGCCTCCTGCCCTTTTATTTGCTCTGCCTTCTTATCATAGTGTAATGGCTGTATTTCATAATCTTACTTGAGGATGTTGTGTGTCACTGTCCTTTTTGTATTTTTATTGTGTACCCGCAGTTCCGTAAATTAAATATGAGTGAGTGGTTATGGCCAGAAAAATCAATCTTTAACCGAATTAATATTTCAACGCCAGTTGTATAGCTATTTCTCCACTTAATGTGTGCCTTGGCTTAGAAATGGAAAACAGTTGAATGTATCATTTTGCAAAAACTTAAATCAAAGTGAAGATAAAGAAAGCAAGCCAAATATGCCATAAGATTTTGAAAATGAAGGTTGGAGGAGAACTAATGCCTTAATTTGTGAGAGTCCAGATCTTTTAAGACAAACAGTGGCAACTTTATTTGATTTCTTTCCCTGCCATTTCATTTTCATGGTATGGAAAGTAAAATGTGAATCACATAACAACCTACGATTGCCAAATAAAACAGAGGATGCCAAATTAAATTTGAATTTCAGATGAATAATGATTTTTAGCATAAGGTTGTCCCAAATATTGCATGAGACATACTTATACTAAAAATTTTATTTGCTGAGTGTCTGAAATTCAGATTAACTAGGCTTCCTTGTTTTTTTGCTAAATTTGATAACCCTACTGTATAAGGCAGTTGTAAGAAAGAAAAGCAATCTCCTGAGATAATATAAATGAAAGAATCTAGCATAATACCCAACACGCAGTAAGTATATTATTTTCTCTTCCCTTTATTAAGAAGTCACAGGCTATCGTTCTGAGGAAAAAAAAAATCTTTATTATTCAGAGAAATGGTTTAGATTTGAGAGCTTTAGCACCAAAGAAATGTTACTTTTTTTTTCTTAACACTGGAGATGTCAAAATCACTTCCACAAAGTTGTTTAAGATTTAGTTTCACTTAACATCTCTAGAAAATCAATCCTTCCCCTTCTCCATTAAAGCAAGCCATATTTTAGATAAGAAAGTTAAACTTGTGTTGCATCAATGGTTTCCCACCCACGAGATTAATCCAAAATTAAACTGTAGGCAAGAAATAGTAAATATTTAAAATTTTTACTTCACCATTGTACCTCTGAACAGGGTACTTGTGGTGAATGCATGTATTTTATCATCTTTCTCCGTCTAATGAAGGATATGTCTGTTGTCATTTGGAATAGTTCTAGGCACTGAGCCAGCAAACTGATTGCTAACAATTTTAGAGAAGAACAGTGACGGGAGCAGTTGAAAGTTAAATTCAGTCCAGTAAATTTTCAAAGCTGAACGGACCCGTTGGAAAGTGGGCTCTCTTTTCTGCCAGTAGGACATCATAAGCTTTCTAGGAGGCAGATTGACAATATGTGTAACAAATTATAAAGCTATGCGTTCTGCTGAGATGAACTGACTCTGCAGAGGGGAGAGGGAAAATAAGGGTGCTTCAACTCTCCTTGTTAGTTCACTTGACCCATCTCCATCCCTCATCCTTTGGTCCAGACTGTCAACTCCTTGGGAGCAAGAATTACCTAATTTTTTTTTTGTACTTACAGTAACTTGCACTTAGTAATTATTTGTAAGCTGATCTAAATTTGAATGAACTGAGGATATAATTTGGTTATCCTAAATTAATCTAAGAAAAAAAACCTCTAAAAGCACATATCTTTTCATCCAACAATTCTATGAATTTATGCCAAAGAAAGAGATTTTTATATTTACAGAGCTATATGTCCAAGGATGTTTATCACAACGTTATTATAGTAGAACAAACTGAAGACAACTTAAATATTGGCTATGGACTGAATTGTGCCTCCCCCAATTTATATGTTGAAGCCCTAACTCCAAATATGATGGTATTTGGAGGTGGGGCCTTTGGGAGATAATTAGATTTAGATGAGGTCAAGAGAGTGGGGCCCTCCAGATAGGATTAGTGACCTTTTAAGAAGAGACACCAGAGAACTTGCTTTCTACCTGTCCCTCCCTGCCACGAGGATGCAATGAGAAGGTGCCTGTCAACAAGCCAGAACGAGAGTCCTCACCAGAGGTCTACCATACTGGCACCCTGATCTCAAACTTCCAACCCCCAGAACTGTGAGAAAGTAAATTTCTGTTGCTGAGGCCACACACTCTAGACTGTATTTTGTTATGGCAGCCCCCTCAGACTAATACAATATCCAAGAGTAGGATATTGGTTAAATAAAAGATGCAAAATCCATATATCAATTATTGTGTCATCATAGTCATTCTTTGAAAGACCTGTATGAGAAAATTTTCATTGTATTTAAGTGAAAAATCAGGCTAAAAAACAGTATTAAGTATGGTACTATATTTTTTAAACCAATACACTTAAACACATTATACAATATGTACAGATTTTTGAAAAATACAAGTCAGGCACCAAAATGTGAATAAATAATTGTCTTGGAATGATTGAATTATAAGTTACTTTTCTTTCGTTTGTCTTTGCGCTTTACCATATTTTACAAGTCCTGGGTTTTGAATATATTTTACTTTAGTAATTAGAAAACTCAATTTAGAGTTTCTGTTTGTTTTTGAGGTTGGTTGGTTGTTTTTTTGTTTGTTTATGAACTGACATCCACCCTGAGGAGTGACATTGAAAATGAAGAGGCAGTCCAGGAGATAGTTTCTCAGACCTGGGAGTCTTTCCCCACGATGGCTAAGAGTCCCCAGCTATAGCCAGCAACCTCTTGCTGTACCAAGAGACAGAGTTCAAAGCTCCAGTAGCAACATGAACCCCACCTAAATGAAATGCTCTCAATTACCTCTCTCTATACTTTTTATCTCATCACTCTTTCACTTGCCAATTTTTCTGCTATTTCTGTTCATTGGATGAAAAAACTAGTAAGCTAAAAAGAACCAGGAAATCTTTAACAAGTAGAAACAGAAAGATGTTTTAATGAGCTAAAGAGACCTTTAGAAAATGCAACAAAATGAAGAGAAATGTTTCAAACAGAAAATGAGTTGTTTCAGTGGTATGACTTGGCTACCCTACACCTCCCTTTAGACTGATTTTAAGTCCCTAGTGCACTCACCCATTTCCTTAATCTGTGCACAATTTGAAAATTTGTCTTGCTATCAAATATTTTAGCAATTACACTGCAAACTCAGAAACAGACATATGTGCCTTATCTTCCTTTGGCTGTGCAGTCAGCTCATTAACCAAGACTTTTGCTTCTCTTCTGTGTCTTCTTTTTGTCATATAGCTCATTATAATAGTATAACTGTGCTGCTCTCATAAAATGGAAGTATTTTTATAGCTTACATTCAAAAGCTTCCAGTCTCTTCATTTGTTGGGTAACCTCCAGCCCTTAGCATGGATGAGACCCTCATATCCTGACATCTTATTGGAAATATTGGCAAAGTCATACCTTGTTAGCAAGGTTGGGGTTGAAACCTTCCATGGGACAGTTATCATTGCCCTCTTACATTGTAACAAGCTATGTGGAGTTACCATAAGCCTGGAGAAGTGCCTGAATTACAAAGAAAATGTGTGAAAAGACTGGTGGCACACAAATCCATAACACACTAAGTCACAAGGAAGAATAGGCAAGAGATCATAAACCATTACTGAAAAACATACAACAGAACTTTGAAGAGGGGTTAGGACTATTATATAAAAAGGAAATCAACATGATTCTTTATGTAGTTATTTTAAAACATAGTCTTATGGAGTGCGTATAAATAATCTTAGCAATACCTTCTTTCCATTTCTAGACTTTATTTAAATACCACGATTATTTACCCCAAAATGCAAGGGAAACTAAACTAATTTGGGAAGCATGAAAACCAGTTCAAAACTGCAGAAAACAGAACAGTCTCTTTCTTGGGACAGTTGTAAATGTCCCTTTACCTGAACCACGTTGTAGCTGAGAAACAGTGCAAAAGAATGGAGGTTAGCTCTTCTCCTCCAATTCCAGAGCTTCTGGAAGTGTCTTTGCTGTACCCTGTTCTCAGTCTGATTTTGTTCTCCTGCTATCTTTGCTCACTTTTTAGATTTGGAGGGAGGAAGTAAACATTAATTCCATGTATTGTTGACTAAATATTTGGGTCAAAAATCTGTATGATTTAGAATATTTTCATTTAGCCTGGTAGTGTGATACTCAGTTGTTCTTCACAGAGAAGCTGATCGAAAAGTGTCATAAGTGGCACTGCCCCTGTTCCTGTTAGTACTGCTATATTTTCGGGTCCTGTTTCCTTTGTCTAATTCCCTGCAATACTAATAAAGTGCTGTGTTTTAAGAGCTGGATGAATGAACAGTCATTCAGGATTAGTATAGAGAAAGACAACACTTGCTTGAACAAACCCTCAATGAACACCGACATGCGTTGCATTTCAAGCACTGTTTTCTAGAATACAAAGCGGGCAACAGCCCCTGAGGTCTCCATAGTCTGGTGGGAACAGCAGAGGTAGACGAATATCTATGATATAATATATAATGTGATGCATGCTGTCCTGGAGGTGTAAAAGAGCGCTATGGGAAAATTATACCTTAGTTAGCACATTAATTAATCTTTTTTTATTTCTTTGCTGTGAGGTAAAGGGGAGGGGAAATATTACAAGAGAAGTTATAGGAAAAAAGTAACATGAAGCAGCGCCTGGAAGTATCATGAGGAGTTTGCCAGACAGAGAGGGCAGCACTGCAGAAAGAAGAGCAAACTGTCTATTTATACTTGATGTTATTCTTCAAAAGAATTTTAGGTGAATACCATTCCATTGGTCCATTTTCTGTTTTCAATTTGCAAATGTTACTTGGGGTGTCAGCTCCAGGATTCTAGACATAGAGGAACCTGAAGGTTAACAAACTGACTCAAATGAAAACTAACAAGGAGGCCTTTTCCTGCCCAGCCATGGGTACCCTGTGTGTTTCTTTCCACTGAGAAAGATGCATTTGCAGTGAATTGCAGTCCTATGAAGTTTTACTTGATACCGGGATATTCTCGAACACCTCCTCCCTTTTCAGAAAGTTTCTCAGAAAGAAAAATGTTCATGACCTACAAAAATAGCTGATAATGTTCAGTGACTCCTAAGAATAGTTGGATTTTCATGAGGCTTCAAGAATAAACTTTTAATATGGTCATTTCAGTCTTTGGTAACCAAGGAGAGAGAAATATTTTTGCTAGTTCTGAAGCTGCTGTTGTTGTTACTGACGTTGTTTAATCTAGAGTTTCCTTTTTGATGCCATTAGACATCATCCCACGTAAGAGAGGCCCCCAGTTCTGTCTACTCCAGCCCAAGACCCTGTGCTATACATTAGTAGGAAAATTTTCAGATTCGCCTAGACGGTGGGGGAGGAGTTGAGCTTTATTAGGGCTGGCTACACCCCAAAGTACACTCATGGATTTGCTTTTGACACATTTCTCCTTCTGACTGTCCTTACTTTTAAGCAGTCGCTACCATTCCAGACTTATTTCAATACCCTTTAAATTGGAGGTCTAAAATAGCCTTTGATGAAATTTAGATTAATTTGTATTAATTTCAAGGGAAATGTCAATTGAACACTAAAATCATATTAAGAAAGAACAGAATGTATAATGCTTATCTTAATGACTGATTAAATTTTATCCCTTGTAGTTGGCCTTTTCTTAATCCAGCAAAGTCTTAACTGAGTGTATAATAAGGCAGTAACTCACGAACTAATTCATTTGTCCTGGTTTCTTCACAATCAATGTCACTTTTTCCCTTCCAATGAACTTGAAGAAAAAAAGCAATGAGCTTTATATCTGATATTTTTACTTCCAACACTGAATCTCCAGAGATAAAATGGCAGAGTTAACTCATCTATGTAAAAGACAATATGTGTAGAGAGAAAAAAATGTAGCATATCTTTTTTAAAAAAACATCAGAATTCAAAGGTATAACCAAGCTCAAGGTTGAACTTCTAAAGACCAGCCAACTTAGTCAATTTCTTAAAAGCTTCTTATCAAGAAATTATTCAGATAACTCTCACCAAAACAAATGGCTTTGGACTATAAATGATTCGGAAATTTCATACCAAAATGTCATTTCATTCTCTTTTACAAAAACAGTGGTGCCAGATGTAACTTTCCTGACCAGGAAGCCAAATTTCCTCAGCCACATTCCCTGACCGGGAAACCTACCCCACCAACCCCCGACCCCTTCTGTCGTGTGCCATTCTAATTACCACTAGAAAGCAGCTGCCCAAAGTGAGATGGGGATTTTTTTGTGATTCTGGTACAATGGTGAGCAGCCCACACTATAAAAACTAGGTCTGTAAGAATAGATTGGATGGAAGGGTGGATAAGAGGGAAAGAAAGAGAAAGTCGGAGGAAAGCATCTTGCATTATATATGTATTGTCCTACATTTTCAGAGAAGGAGATGTTTCCCTTGCAAAAAGAAAGTCATTATGTGTATATGTGCATGTGTGTGTATATATATATATATATAAAATCTCATTGATGAACTGTTCACTTGAGAGTAGCAAACAATGAAATGCACTGCAGACAAAAATCCATATCGGTCAGAATTTAGTTTTCTTTTTAATGATTCAAAAGACATTTCAGAATCTTACAATCCTCATTTTGAACATTAACCATCATTGTATGTTGAGCATAGAAGGATCTTCCATTAACATAATAAGTGTTATTATGTTTGTAAAAATATTTCACATAAAGTTTGCCCGTTAACCAAGGGTTACTATGTTTGTAAAAATATTTCACAAACAAGAAGAGAGACACTTTCTATAAAAGGTACCAGTTTAGGAGCTGATTTGAGCAAGGCCACTTGCTCAAGGATGGATATTGTGAGGCAGTGCAGTGTTTCCTCACAAGTGCAGGGCAGTGCTCAGTTTGGGTGTGAACACATCGTTTAACCTTCCTCAGCTTCTGTTGTCTCTCAGGCAGTGTGGGGTGATAAGGTATCCTCTCAGCACAACTGTGAGAAATGAGCTAAGAAGAGGAGAGAAAAACACATCACAAATCAATAGATATTTAATAAAAGATCAGCAGAACTTCTCATAGAAAGTGTTTGAACAGATCATTGATTTTAGAAACTCTGATTCTTTAATGTCATGAGTAGTAAGCTGGATCCCTGCCATGACAATCCCATCAGTCTGGGGCCACTTTGGTTACTAGGAACCAACTGCCTAAAGACATACGTTGCTGAAGTCATGTGGCATCTGGTAGCGCCTGTGAGTTTCTCTAATCCATCTTTGCAGAATGGAAGACGTTTTCACACAGTTGGATTTAAGTTCCCTGCTGATTCTTCTTCCCCTTCAGATGCCAAGAGGATACGTTGGCTGGAAGTCACTGCAGCCATGCTCGCGAAATTGGTTCTGTGTGGTATAGGGTGTTTTGTTCACTTCCCATGGAAGATGTTTTCTTTCATTCTGTTGGGAGTTGCTTCTTTACGTGACCCCACAGTTGTCTCTTCTGGGGCAGTTTACTATGTGTCAAGTGTCAGGTCTTTAGTTGGCAGGTGCTACTTCTTAGCTAGAACCCTGTAAGAACACTGCAGTTTCTCCGTCTATCAGCTCAGACTCCAGACTTCCCAAGGGAAGGTGAGGCAGAGCTTGCTTTGTGTCCCAACCTGTGGTCATAGAGCCAGTCTTTACTCTGACCTGACTCCCCTGCTGGGAGGCAGCCACAGGCTTCTGGGAAACACTTGACAACATTGTGGTGGTCACTCTCTACCCTTTGGATGTTTCGACATTAAAGAAATTGTGACTAATAGAACTGAGAGGCCTACTAGAGAGATAGATTGTTTTTTTCAAAAGACTTTTGACCACAGGGACTGATTGGCTAACAGAGTGCTTAGAACCTCTCACCAGGCCCATGTTTACAGTGAGTATGATGTTGAAGCTGCTGGTGGGGATTCTGTGGACTTGGGGGAAGGAATAGGTTGCAGAAGACTGACTTCCTTCTTTTAACTGTTTTCTCAACCGTGCTTGAGATTAATATTAAACATAGGCATGCTGTTAAAAATAAGACATGCAGGAGCATTTTGTACCTGCCTAAGGCTGGACTGACTATCCATCCTAGGAGCTAGGGTGGTACTCAGTGTGATGTGCTGTCGTAAGAGGTATCAGCCTGCACTATTACTGTGACTTCTGTGTCTCCCCAGCTTAAAAAGTAAGCACTTTGAGGGCAGTCATTTTATCTTTGTATCTTCAGCCTCCAGCACTGTGCCTGGTGTGTCGAAAGCACTGAAGAGATAATAGAACAGATAAATGCACGAATAAATAAATGAATCTGTAAGAGAGAGATTGGCTGGGGGGAGAAATAGAGAGAAAAAGATGGGAAAAGGAAGACAAGAAAGAAGGGAGGCTCTGCAAATGCTACGGTTATGGTTATTTAGCGTGGACAGATGTTATACGAAGAACTAAAACTCCATTCATCACCTTTAAGCCATGTATCCTCAGGGTATATTCCAAGTTTTAGCAAAACTGCATCCCTTTATTTCTTTTCACCTATATTATCTTTTTTTTAAATACAAATCAGCTAGACTCAAGAACAATGGTTTTGGTTTGAGATGTGTGGAAGGAATGTAGGGCTAGTTGGCAACTCCCCCTAAGTGGGCACTAACCTGATATGTCATGAGTTTTCCATTCTCGACCAAACAGGTAGCACAGAATAATGGCTGAAAGCAGGGTTCCAATATCAGAATCTGCTCTACCACTAATTAAGTGTGTGCCCTTGAACTAGTTATTTATCTGAGCCGTCATTTTCTCATAGGGCTGTGGAAGGACTCAAGAAGCTGTGTATTAAAGCATTTGGTACAGTGCCTGGCACCTTGTACACATGTTATAAATGTTAGCACTAAAAAGGCATCCCTTCCCAGGAAGGTGGTTGTTGGAGCAGCGAAGAGGAAAAGGAGGGGAGAAGGGGGGAGGAGGAGGGGGAGAGGGGGAGGGGAGGAGGGGAGGGGAGGAGGGAGAGGAGGGGAGGAGGAGGGGGAGGAGGAGAAGGGGAGGGGGAGAAGGGGGAGAAGGGGAGGAGGAGGAGAAGGAGGGGGAGGGGGAGGGGGAGGAGGAGGAGGGGGAGGGGGAGGAGGGGAGGGGGAGGGGGAGGAGGGGAGGGGGAGGAGGAGGAGGGGGAGGGGGAGGAGAAGGAGGGGGAGGGGAGGGGGAGGAGGAGGGGAGGGGGAGGAAGGGGGAGGGGGAGGAAGGGGGAGGGGGAGGAGGGGAGGAGGAGGAGGGGGAGGAAGGGGGAGGGGGAGGAAGGGGGAGGGGGAGGAAGGGGGAGGGGGAGGAAGGGGAGGAGGGGGAGGGGGAGGGGGAGGAAGGGGGAGGGGGAGGAAGGGGGAGGGGGAGGAAGGGGGAGGGGGAGGAAGGGGAGGAGGGGGAGGGGGAGAAGGGGGAGGGGGGAGAAGGGGGAGGAGGGGGAGGGGGGGAGAAGGGAGAGGAGGGGAGGAGTATTCTTCTCAGGGGCAGCTTCTGTTGTAGCCCTGCCTTTGGTGTTGATGACTCTAAGGCGCCTGCTAGGAGCACTGAACACACCATAGAAATCATTTAAGGAGCTGGAGGAGGGAGGGAGCCAGGGTGGTTGGAGGGGGAAGCCTGACATTGAAGAGAACTAAATCTGTGCACGTGGCTATTTTTGTCAGCCCAGCCACAGTGGGTGTGCAATCGGGAGTCTACTTTTTGATCCAGCTCTTTTTGTAGTCTCTGGTTTTGCTTAAAGGCGACCCTTCCTCCATCCTTCCCCAGGCTGCTGAACTGATTTGGAAGATTGCTTGTGGAGTATTTGTCATCTGCAATCTGGAATAGACAACGTTTAGGTTAGGAATTAGCTACTCCTTTAAGATGTAAAAGCAGTCTCATTATCAACCCTAGCAGAGATTCAGCCATAAGGGTATTTCATCCATCAAGACTGCAAACACAGCATTACCATTTCAAAGGTGCTTTAGATTGGCAGCAAAGGCTCAGTCTGTATGGGGCAGCTTTGGTGAAAATACAAGCTCACATCAGTACACCACCTTGGCCTATCCTCTTTGTTCTTGTGGTGAAACCTTCATTTCAGCCATTTCAAAACATTTTCCCATTGTTATCAGACTGGTTCAACTACAGTCCCTGCTTCCAAAGAGCATTTATATGAAGTTACAAAGTGTCTGATGCAAAAGTAGGACGTCTGTGTCATTTGGTGCTTTGAAAATATTTTTTTAAAGAATTGTCTGAACATTTCCTACCTGTTTCCTATACTGAAAAGTTATTTTTAAGAGCCTGGATGTGACCATGACCATTTCAACACTTGAGCCACAGAATCCATAGCGCGATGCCCATGTGTATATCCGCGTGTCCCTGGAAGAAGAAAGCTGAGTGCGACTCATTGCCATTGCCTCTGAGTCTTCAGTACCAAGCATCCAGACTGAGCTGATGACCTCTTTGAAGAGGAAATCAGTGCCACTGTGCTGGGGTGTGCTCTAGGGGGCTACGTGGCTGAGCGGTGCATGCGGCATCTCACAGTAACAAGGAAAGACTTTCAGTAGTTTCAGATAAAAGTCAGCCATCTTAGAAAAATATGGACTTTTTTTCTCCCTTATTCTCCCCGCCTAGAGCCAGGCAGGTGGTCCACGCAGGCTTGTGCTAATGAATTAGGCAGCTTGTACTGTACAAAATGCATTTTCATTACTATGAACAAAGCAGGCTACGGGGGAAATTTGATAGGTGGCTTCCACTCAAAAGACAAAATGCATTTATCTAAAGTCAGTTCAGTGGTTGATAATGGACAGCAGGGCCCCATTGTCTTTTTGTCACAATCTTCCTGTGAACACCACCATGATTCACAGTCAAATTATAGTCGCCTTCTACCGCCCCATCTATTTAAATCGCATACTCCCCAATCTACCGTATTCACAATTTTAAATAGCATCCAAGAGTGCAGTTCCATTTTTTAACGCAATATTTTGAATTTTTACAAATAAAAATTCGTCACCAGGAAGTGACTTTTTGATTATTTCTCGTGCTTTGCTATAGTTAAGTATTGGGGCTCTCACAAGCACTTTGATTACAAACAGTTGGAATCACATCACTTCCCAGCAAAACTTATTATTTTACTCATGAAAGTCATTGTGTATCTTACAAAAGATGGTAATAATTTCTCATTTCCCTCAAGAATCTACACATCAGCCTTGATTCTCAGCCTGGGTAAATATATCCAACACTAAAATGATGAAGCTGTAACTTAACAAGAGATTGTTGACATCAGTGATTCTCAAACCTTACTGTGTATCAGAGTCATCCAGGGTACTTGGTAAAAACTCAGAGACTGAGGCCCATTTCTCCTTCAGCGAGGCTTGCCTTTGTATTCTTTATGATCTCCCCAGGGGCTGATGAACGCTAGACTAATCCATTTCATTTCTCTAGTTTATTAAGGAAAAGAACAACCCTGGACTGTCTTCTGGGAGCAGTCATCTCACTGTTTTCCCAGGAATATACATAGAATATGCATGGTATAAATACTAGTCATTTAATAAACTAGATTGCCAATTCCTTAATCTCCTTGTTTGCCCAGATGCCAACGAGATTGTTCTTAATGGATGCCATTAAAATAGATTACAGAAACTGGACAGGACTAACTAAAGTTCAAATTTCACAGAGATGACAGCTTCCCAGTAAATCAGACTGCAAGTTTATAGACAAGTTGTTTGATCATTGCTCCTACTTAGAGAATACAGATGCTAGAGAAATAATACCCAAATGTCCACACAGGACCACAGTCAATCTGCAATTCCAAAATCTCAAAAACACTGAAGACTGAAACATTTCCCAAGGTTTGCACATAAACTCCCTTGACAATAAAATTTGGCCTGAATCGATAGCCTTTCCTTATTGTATAATTACACAATTTAGTGTGAATATTGAAACGTTTCTCTGCAGAAATACTACTGATTTGGATTCCCTCCTGGCAATGTTATGCAGTATTCAGTATATACACACTTTGACCTTTCCTTTTTTTTTTTTTTTTTTTTTTGCGGTTCGCGGGCCTCTCACTGTTGTGGCCTTTCCCGTTGCGGAGCACAGGCTCCGGACGCGCAGGCTCAGCGGCCATGGCTCACGGGCCCAGCCGCTCCCCGGCATGTGGGATCTTCCCGGACCGGGACACGAACCCATGTCCCCTCCATCGGCAGGCAGACTCTCAACCATTGCGCCACTAGGGAAGCCCTACCTTTCCATTTTTCAGAAAAAAATGTCTGAATCCTGAAATACATCTGGCCTCAAAATGTTCAGATGTGAGCTTGTGGACCAGTATTATATTATTCAATATTGATGATGGAGAGTGAGGATTTTTCTGCTACCTTGGCTCAGTCCCAAGAGTTGTTATTGATAAAATTCAACAAGATAAAAATCATCATATTGAAACTTAAAGTGACTAATTCTTTTTATTAAGGAATCCTGACAAATGTTAATGCTCATTCTCTACTGAATCATGGATCTCCTTACATTTTTTCTGACAAAATCCCCTACTTGGAAAAAACAAAAAGGAGTTTGGTTTTTAGATGCTTTTCCTACCATCCTTCACCTTCCAGCCCACTCTTTTGATCTCCTCTTCTTCAGCGTCTAACCGACAAACTATGGGGAAATACATTCTAAATTAGAGTTTACGACTGAAGTTTGAGATGGAGGTAAATATGGTGGTCAAAAATGAGCCAAATTATAAAAACAGAAAACAGACCAATGGAACAGAATCAAGATCCCAGAAATAAACCCAAGCATATATGGTCAACCAGTATTTGACAAGTGAGCCAATAATACTCAGTGGAGAAAAGGCAGCCTCTTCAATAAATGGTGCTGGGAAAATTAGATATTCACATGTAAAAGAAGGAAACTGGACCCCTGTCTTTCATCATTCACAAAAATTAACTTGAAATGGATTAAAGACTTAAATGTAAGACCTGAAACCATGAAACTCCTGAAAGAAAACGTAGGAAAAAGGCTCTTTCACATGTGTCTTGGCAATGATTTTTTGGCTATAACACCTGAAGCACAAATTAGAAAATAAAAAATAAACAAATGAGACGACCTCAAACAAGAAAGCTTCTACACAACAAAAAAACAATCAACAAAGTGAAAAGACAACCTACAGGATGGGAAAAAAATATTTCTGAACCATATATCTGATAAGGCTTTAATACTAAAAAGATGTAAAGAACACATACAACTCAATAGCAAAAAAACAAATAACCCAAATAAGAAATGGGCAAAGGACCCAAGTAGACATTTTTCCAAAGAAGACATATGCGTGGCCAACAGGTACATGAAAAGATGCTCACATCACTAGTCATTAGGAAAATGCAAATCAGAACCAGAGTGAGATATAACTTCAAGCCATCAGCAAGAAGACAAGAGATAGCAAATGCTGATGTGGCTGTGGAGTATAGGGAACCCATGTGCAAGTATAGGGAACCCATTTGCACTGTTGGTGGGATTGTAAATTGGTACGACCACTAAGGAAAACTGTGGAGGAGTTTCAAAAAATTAAAAGTAGAACTACCATAAGATCCAGCAATTCCAATTCTGGGAATATATCCAAAGGAAACAAAAACACTAACTTGAAAAGATATCTGCCCTCCCATGTTTAATGCAGCACCATTTACAGTAGCCAAGACATGGAAACATCGTAAATGTCCATCAACAGATGAATGGATAAAGAAGGTGTGAGATATATAGATAAAGATATATATTTCAGCCATAAAAATAAGGAGAAAATCCTGCCATTTGTGACAACATGGATGGACTTTGAAGGCATTATGCTAAATAAAATAAGTCAGAGAAAGACAAATACTGTATGGTCTCACTTATATGTGGAATCTGAAAAAACAAACAAACAAAAAAAACAAAAACAAAACTCAGAGGAAAAGAGATAAGATTTGTATTTACCAGAGGTGATGGTGAGGGGAGGCAGAATTGGATGAAGATTGTCAAAAGGTACAAACTTACAGTTATAAGATAAAAAGTACTAGGGATGTAATGTACAACATGATGACTGTAGTTAACACTGCTGTATGATATATAGGAAAGTCGTTAAGAGAATAGATCCTAAGAGTTGTCATCACAAGGAGAAAAAAATTTTTTTCCTTTTCTTTTTATTGTATTTTCATGAGGTGATGGATGTTAACAAAACTTCTTGTGGTAATCATTTCACAATCTATTTTAGTCAAACCATTATGCAGTACACCTAAAACTTATACAGAGATGTATGTCAATCATATCTCAATAAAAAAGAAGAAAGATTAAAAATAAAACACACAAATGAGCCAAATTAACATACTATACGTGGTTATTTCTTTTCTTTTCTTTTCTTTTTTTGGCTGCATTCAGTCTTCGTTGCTGCGCGCAGGCTTTCTCTAGTTGCGGCGAGCAGGGGCTACTCTTTGTTGAGGTGCGCAGTCTTCTCGTTGCGGTGGCTTCACTTGTTGCGGAGCATGGGCTCTAGGGCTCGGGGGCTTTGGTAGTTGTGGCACATGGGCTTCAGTAGTTGTGGCTCGCAGGCTCTAGAGCGCAGGCTCAGTAGTTGTGGCACACGGGCTTAGTGGCTCCGCAATATGTGGGATCTTCCCAGACCAGGGCTTGAACCCATGTCCCCTGCACTGGCAGGCGTATTCTTAACCACTTCGCCACCAGGGAAGTCCCAAATGGTTAGTTACTTCTGATTAATGTCAGAGCTTTCTTTGGGAGAACTCTGCTGCAGTAGACCTCAACTGCATATATACGTATTATAAAATATTCATATATACTTACATTTGTATAATTTACATAGTAAGCCAGTTTCACAATTGTGCAATATTTGAAATGCAGTCGTTATTGTTCTTTTGCTTTTCTATTGTGGTTGTTTGTGTTTGTGTGATTAGACATACAAGAAACCAAAGTTATTTAAAATATACTTTATAATCAGTAAGAAGTATTTTTCTTGGGATATTTAAGCATCATAGACATTTTATGCAAGAATCTAATGATACTTGCAGCTGATTCCTAACATAAGTTTGGGTTATAGTTGAGTTTGCAAGTAATTTCTGAGCTAAATAAACAACAATGTGCTTGCATTCCAAATAAGAACTATTAGTTGTGATTGATAATATATGGATTTTGCCAACTATGTTAAGTAATGAATGCTCCTTATGGGCAAAATCAATTGCCTATTCTGCTTAAAATCTTGGCTCCAATTCAGAGTTACTGTGAGACAAGGTTACACCTTCACAGCTTGTAAACATGCCTACTTAGCCGGTGTTCATTAATGCGAATTAGTTGAAAACAAATATTCTCAATAGCATATTTAAAGAGAATGTAGATCCTTTCTGTGATGTTTTCTAGTAGATAGCCAGATTCAATGTTTAGTTTCAACTATTATAATTACCAACTTCCTGACAGCGTGGAAGGTACAGTGACCTTAGTTATGAGTCGTAAATCAGGTCCTCTGCAATAGGATGGGAAGATTACTAAATTAATTAGTACTAATTAGCAGTTGCACATAGAAATGGAAGTGGGTTTGGAATGACATTTGTGGAGAACTGTCCTGCTGTAGGTTCAAGAACAGACAATAGTCTGGATTCCCTCTCCTCAGAAGAATATACAGATCTTTAGTATTTGATTCTTATGTAGCTATTAACTCATAGCATTTGTTTTTCAGATTCCTTACTTTTGATGACACTTTTACTGCAATTCAGAAGCACCTCTATTGGGTGCCACTAAAAAATGAGTGAGGTGAGGGGTTTTCCTGTTTTTCAAAATGGCAGCCCTCTACTCACTGCAGACATGCACCACGGATTTAGAATCAAGAATTTTCAGACTATTTATGCCAAAAATATTTCCCTTTACTCAAATTGACAAACTTTAAACAAATACAATCTTAAGAGATTTCTTTAAAGAGTTCTCAACTTGAGGGGCTCTCAGAGGAGGGGGAACAGGATATCCAGTGTTGTGTATTGGGGAATTGTGCATTTTCCCCAGAATACAGTCCATGATGTCCATCAACTTCCCAGAAGCTTTATGACCCCTCAAAAAATGGTTAAGAGCCCTCATTTTAGAGGAAATAACTACCTACAGATTCTAAACTACAAACGTGTATCTTACTGTTTTTTATTAAAAGTGTGTACCGGCCCGTGCAACTCGCCCTGAGCTCTGACTCTGGGCAGGGAGTCCTTCTGGGAGTTGATTACCACATCCTCACTTGATTGCTCATTCTACCAGAAGTGACTTGTAAGATTGTTTCCTGATGCTTAAAGAGCAGTTGTCTAAGTTGTCTTCTAATATAGCACCTGCCAGCCCCAAGTCTGTTTCCTCCTTTCTCAGCTCTCCCCAGGGTTTACTTCTCCATTTCAGAGCCAGCACCTGGCCGTTGGAAACAGGGATGCATTATGGTGAGGTCTCACAAGAAGCCCTGCCTGCCCTCCGCCAATCTCTGGGAGAAACGCAAACCACTCCCAGCTCACCCCTAGCTGTCCTGCTGTGATTGTACACAGCCAGCATATGGTGATACAGATTAATTGGTTGCTTTGGCATCATTTTGCAACTCAGTAACAGGGCAAACAGAGTCAAGTCTGAGACTCCCTGGCAAAAGAACAGCACACTGAACCAAGAATTAAGCTAAAAATAGTTTTATCGTATTAGATTACATCAGTGTTGTAACCTGACAAAGAGTGTTTCTTCAATAGGGACATCTAAGAACATGATGGCATAGGACGTGCTTTTCACCTGGATATCACATTTAGAAAGGATATAACTTTAAAGTATTCTTTATGGATGATCATCTCTAGTTTTAATAGTTTAAAAAATATTTACAGGGCTTCCCTGGTGGCGCAGTGGTTGGGAGTCCGCCTGCCGATGCAGGGGACACGGGTTCATGCCCCAGTCCGGGAAGATCCCACATGCCGCGGAGCGGCTGGGCCCGTGAGCCATGGCCGCTGGAGCTGTGCGTCCAGAGCCTGTGCTCCGCCACGGGAGAGGCCACAACAGTGAGAGGCCCGCATACCGCAAAAAAAAAAAAAAAATTTACATATTCCAACTATACCACTTATTAAGGTTAAAAGATTCATTTTTCTGTTTTCTTTAAACTTGCCTTTCAAATATGAAGGGATAGGTTCTGGCTTTAGGACATATTGGGATATTTAGTAGATAAGTTTATCTCACCTATCTCCCAAATGGTTTCATAGACATCATCCCATAATTACTCCACCCTATTGGGCTCTATAATTTTTTTTCTTGTAGTCACACCTTTCAGCTCTCCTGAAGAAGATCTACCTGCCATCTGCCACCACCCTCACAATGGGATTCATTCAACAAATATTTATTAAGCACCTATTGTATGCCTAGGTTTCACATTAGGCACTAGAGACACAAATGTTAATAGGGTTCAGATCCACATCCTCACTTTAAAAACTAGGATAATAAGGGAATTAAACAAATATATAAGAGATTTCAGTACAGTGTGAAATTGCTATCATATGGTTAAAGACAGAGATACTTGGAAACAAAGGAGGAGCACAAAACTTTTTAGGGTGAGAGAAGAGTTCCCCCAAGAGGAGACTTTTAAATGGATGAGTAGGAATTAAGCAAAAGAGAGTGGGAATGCATTTCATGCAGAGGAAATGGCCTGGAGGTGCAAAAAGAAAGATGATAAATCTAGAAAATTGCATATGATTTGGTAGGGCTGGAGCTTTGGGTTCAGGGAATAAAATGGCAGAAGATGAGGCTGGAAAAATCATCAGGGACCAAATAAAACGGGTTCCCTAAAACTGGTATGGGATTTGGATTTTGTCCTGCAGATAAAAGGGAGCCTTGGAAAAAAATAGAAAGAATAATCAAGCATCAGTTCTATCAGTACTACATAGTTCACCCCTTAATTTTTTCTCCAATGGTTTCATGAGAATTTTATCTCTCCAGATAAACAAGAGAGAGAAACCACATCAAAGTGTGCCATGTATAATACTATACACAAAACAGACATTCAACAAGACAATACTGATGGATTGATTGATCAGTTGGAGCAGTACGCTGCTTCTACACAGCTATACTTTGGGCCCAGCTTAGTGACTTCATGAGTATCCTGTTGTAAGTACTCATCTTTTGAGGGTTTTATACTCTGCCTGTTTAAAAAACAAACAAACAAGCAAAAAAAAGAAACAACTTTCCCGGTGAACTCGTGTTTTTCATCTTCTCTCATCATTTGTTTGATCTTGATACTCTTTGAGGTTGGATAATATTCAAATGATGATTTAATTTAGATCAAGTTGAAGGCAACCTATTTGTATGACATTTGAAATTGTGTCATGCCAAACAGGTACTATTTTTATTGACACTGACCCAGAAGAGCTTATAAGGTATCATTTTCTGAAACAGGTTCAGAACCAGATTTAAGGTTTGGAGCTATAAGCAGGGACTTAAGTGTTGAATACTAAGGCTCTTGGAATGCTCTAGATCGAGATTCACCTCCCAACCCACTAGCTAATGCCTGAAATTCTTCAATAAGAAATTTAGAGCACTGTCCCCTAATACAAAGTAAATATGGCAGGGAAGGACACCCGATTAAGCCTTAGTAATCATTCAGACCTAATATAAATAATGTTCATAAAAATTTTCTCAAAGAGCAAGTTCTCGCAGCCGGGGCAGGGAGATATGAGAGGACCACAAACCAATGACTGCCAAAAGGAAAGGATAGAGCAGAACAACGCTCGGACGGAGAAACACAAACTTGACCTTTCTCACAATATACTTGGCCAGCCACGCATTCTCCTTTGAGTGCTTCAATAAAAATTACAGCTAAAGAAAATCCCTCAGACTATCTTTAAATCCTATCTTTAGGATTTAGATGGTCCTATCCAGACTATCTTTAAATCTTTAAATCCTAAATACCTAACTTAATTCTCAAAAGATCTTATATTCATCAGTTCTTCCAACTAAGTAAAGCGTTTTGGAATTTATGTGACTAGATGTTTTTAAATCTCGACAGGTAGCATTTGCCGCAAGAGGAAAATGAATTCTAAATTGTTCAATGGGCTATTGCATCCTGCATATTATAACTTTATTCTAGATATTTTAATTGATGTCTTAGATCTCTTACTGCTTTGAATCGATGTATTTTTCTCTTCTCAAGACATGGTCAGTTTTCAGGTCCATTTTCTAACTGTGAGCTGAAATACAGGTTCATTTTGATTATGAAAATGGAAAAATCACCTCAATAAATGAGAACTTTCCTTCCTCTCAAGTAGAGTCTTAGGGATAATAAACTCCCATGGGATCTAGAGGAAAGAAAAAGAGCAGAGATCTTTTTTTGAAAATAGTAAAATGACTATTACAATCATTTTGGCAATAAAGCTCCCAAATAATGAAATTTGGTGTTATTATTTCTAACACTATGTTTCAACTTCTTATGTTTTCTATATCTCCCTAAGAGTTCTGGTTGTAACCTGGCATTTTGCACAAGCTGACTCTGATGACATTGGTTTGAGAGGAAGGAGACCAGATTTCACGCTTGCCTTTCCAGCCTTCATTCTGCCACTTTCCAGCAAACACCCGGTTTGTGAGCTACTCTGCCATTTCTAGAACGATGCCACGTGCCATCATACTTGGGAGCTTTACTTTTTAAAGTTTCCTTCTTCCTCTTGTTGCCTGCTAAATCCCTGCTCATCCTTTGATTCTCAATTCAAAAGTCACCTCTTTCTTAACTCCATGGACAGAATCAGTGACGCTGTTGTCTGTGCTTATATTTAAAATTGTGCATGTTTTTGCTACCCTGTTTTTACCTTGCATTGTGATTATGGCTTCAGTTAAGACTACTTTAGATTTTGCCACAGTTTAAAAGAACACTTGTTCACGATTGATCCTTTTTTTATTAAAGTATAATTGATTGGGCTTCCCTGGTGGCGCAGTGGTTGAGAGTCCGCCTGCCAATGCAGGGGACACAGGTTCGTGCCCCGGTCCGGGAAGATACCATTTCTCTCTGGAATGCTCTTTCCTTGTGACTTATATGGTGGCTCCTTCCCGCGGAGCGGCTGGGCCCGTGAGCCATGGCCGCTGAGCCTGCGCGTCTGGAGCCCGTGCTCTGCAACGGGAGAGGCCACAACAGTGAGAGGCCCGCGTACCGCAAAAAAAAAAAAAAAAAAAAAGTATAATTGATTTACAATATTATATTAGTTTCAAGTGTACAACATAGTGATTCAATATTTTTGTAACTTTAAGTTATTACAAAATGATGGCCATATTTCTCCGTGCTGTACAATGTATCCTTGTTGCTTATTTATTTTATACATAGCAGTTTGTCACTGTTGATCCTTGAATCCCATTCCTTCCTTCTGTGTTCAGGTTTCCTTTTCTGGATGTACATTCTTTAGTAATTCTTTCAAGTACAGGTCTGTAATAATCATTCTCGCAGTCTCTTTCTGAAAATGTGTTTTGCTCTCACACTTGAAAAATAGTTTGACTAGGTTAGAGATTATCTTTGCTTAGTGTTCCTAACACTGTAAGGAATAAATTAAGACTTTGTACCCATGGTTGGTGCAGCCCAGGAATTTTTACTTACCATGGATGACACTTCCCACCCTACCCTAGGACATTCCAGAACCAGGGGCAAAAGTAAGCTGGCCTTTTGCCTCTCTGGCTGGCTGATTCCCCCTCTCAGCAAGGAGCAACCAGATGACACTAAAGTTGCCTGTCCACAACACAAGTTATAAATGTGTGGCAGTATTCTAGGCAGTTATGGTCCAGGATGAAAACACATGACTGCTCGTTTTTATGTCATTCCTAACTATGACCTGTATCTTCTGTAATATATGTTGAACATAATGAAAAACAAAAAAACTGCATCTGTTTATCTTAAGGAATAAATATTCCAGGGAGGTTTTGTTTCATTTTCCATACCAATTTCCCTTTAAAAGCACACCCTCTATTTCAAAAAGTTGTATTGGATACCACTGAGAAAGGAATTGCAGCTGGTTAAATTTAGGGTGTTGAACAAATTCCAATCCAAGAATATTCCTTGGCACTGGGCCTATGGCATTTTTATTTGATTCTAAATTGGATAAATTTTAATTCATTTTAAGTTCTTTGCTTTCTCTATTTTTTTCTTCTGAGACAGGCAACTAACCGTTGGTATTTATTCTGCCTTTAACACTACAGCGCGGCTATGATATTTTGTATACATACTATCAAATTCCCTGAAGTTTTACTTATTATTATACAAATATAACTATACTTTAAAACATATCCATCACTTCCATTAAATCTTGATAAAGCTGTGCCCTAAGAATAATATAGGAAAATAATCGCACCATAAATCTTTTTCCATAAGTTAGTATGGCCCTATATTTCATGGTATAAGATTAGTAAATTTTGAAGCCCTGAATCTTATTTTCCCATACATTTTTTTCCATTTCCTTATCAGTTTTTTTTTTTTTTTTTTTTTGCAGTACACGGGCCTCTCACTGTTGTGGCCTCACCCGTTGCGGAGCACAGGCTCCGGACGCGCAGGCTCAGCGGCCATGGCTCACAGGCCCAGCCACTCCGCGGCATGTGGAATCTTCCCGGACCGGGGCACGAACCCGTGTCCCCTGCATCGGCAGGCGGACTCTCGACCACTGCGCCACCAGGGAAGCCCTTGAACAACTCTTGGAGAGCATGAGCAGCCACAGAAATGGCTGGAGCTCTCTATTTCACGTGTACATGTGACTCAGTTTCCACAGTCCCTTAAGAGAGGAAATGAATCTTGGACATCTCCTATAGGTCTCACCCCACGTCCCACAGTGAGAGCACCTGGTGAACGCTCTTCATTGAGCCCGCCATTCACTGATAGCCGCTACCTACTACTCTGTGAGCCAGGGATTCGGTGTGAACAAGATAGGCAAAGTCCCTGTCATTTCATGCTTCCGTGTGAGCTTTATCAAGTATGGCCAGGAGACCATACCTCTGGGAGGAAGTGACTTTGGAGCTGAAATGGACCCGCTGAGAAGGAGCCACCATATGAGTCACAAGGAAAGAGCATTCTAGAGAGAAAACAATTGCCAGGGACCTGAAGCAAGAACAGACTCAGAGTGGTTGAGGGGAAAGAAGGGGGACAGTGTGGCTGGAGCCTAATGCACAATGACAGGGAGTCCTAGAGGTAAGCCAGATCCTGAGTTCCCTTTGGCCATGAGAGTTGGTTGAGTTTTGTTCTGTTTGCAGTAGTCTTGTAGGCTGATTCACTTGATCCTACCTACTAGCTTGTCCCTGCACTGCTGCAGATCCTGCCAGCATCACCCAGCTGCTTGGTCCTGTTTGACAGAGTCTGAGGACACTTGGAACACAGGTGAAAAGAAGGCAACACTTGGGCTTCCCTGGTGGAGCAGTGGTCGAGAGTCCGCCTGCCGATGCAGGGGACACGGGTTCGTGCCCCGGTCCGGGAAGATCCCACGTGCCGCGGAGCGGCTGGGCCCGTGAGCCATGGCCGCTGAGCCTGCGTGTCTGGAGCCTGTGCTCCGCAATGGGAGAGGCCACAGCAGTGAGAGGCCCGCGTACCGCAAAAAAAAAAGGCAACACTTTGCTACCAGAGCTTATCTCTCACCTTCTGAATTAAATAGGCATACTGGGATCCCTTCCCTCCCCCATCCAGAAAGGTCTGGTGCCAACTACCCACCCACCTAGAAAAAGAAACTAAGTGAATCCTTGGCAAAATTGGAGTGAAGTGAGCACACATGAAAACTGCATTAATAAAAATCAATGTGTAATGAGGAGTTTCTATCCTAAGTATATGTATAGTGTTCATTAGAAGGGAGGGAATGAGAGAGAGGATGAATATGAGTATTTGAGGGCATCTGTATTCCTAGATACTTCAGACACCAGCCCCAAGTTTGGGGATCCCCGGGGCCACCCTCACTTCTGATCAACTGGCTACAAGTTCAGGCTTTCCCACTATCCCTTCAGATTTGATAATTCACCAAAAAGACTCACAGAATTCACTGGAAGCACTGTGCTTATGATTATAGTTTTATTATAGCAAAAGAATACAAATTAGGAGAGGCACACAGGGCAAAGTCTGGCAAGATTCCAACCACGGAACTTCTGTTATCCTCAGGGATGAATTACCCGATTAGCGTATTGATGTGTGACAATACGTAGAGAATTGCCAACCAGGGAAGCTCTCACCCAAGCTTCAGTGTTCAGAGTTTTTATTGGGGTTTCATTAAGTAGGTATGACTGATTGAATTATTGGCTGGGAGTTTGCACTCAGTTTCCAGCCTCCCAGTCCTCTCCAGGGTTAGCTCTGAGATCACGTGGCTCAAAGCTTCAACCCACTAAGGACATGGTCAGTCTTTCTGGTATGACCCATCCTGAGTCACCTCATTAGCAGAAACTCTTCAGTATGGTCTGAGGGGCCCATGATGAAAAACAACAACGACACTCCTATCACACTGGAAATTCTCGGGGTTTAGAAGCTCCCTCCCAAGAACCAGGGACAAAGTCCACTCAGATTTTTTCTTACACAGTGGAACCCCTCAAATCAGACTTGTAATTAATCACCCATTCTGTGTAAGAGTCCTCAGTTCAATTCGGTACAGCTGCTTGAGTAAGGAAGACACAGTACTCATTGCTTGAACTTTTTAGCCATGGAAAAGCATCATTTTACAGGTCTTATAGATTCATGTTGCCCACCTCTAGGCCTCACACTCTTTTTTTTCCAAGCAGTGTTTCTGTGTGCTTCCTTTTTCTAGCTGATTCTATTCTGTCCTCTACTGAGTGCAAGTTGGATATTTGCCTGTGCCTGGCAAACGTTACATTGTGCAGATGACAAAAATATCATGGAAAACACTGAGAGAAAGGCAACCCTAGCTCATCCTTTTGTCCAATTGAAAGCGGTCGTAAATAGAACCTCAGTGTCCTTAACATTTAGAATCAGAGCCTGATGTCGACTTTTCAAAAATTTTTTTGTGTACTAGCAAAAAGCACCAAAAAACAACAAATGACAACAAAAACTGGGTGACTCAGCGGGAATATGATGTGAGGAACTTCATGTCTTACTGCGTAATGGGTCAGGAGGTATGTGCCCTTATGTATCAGTGTTCCAGATGACCTTGAGCAGTGCACAGAAACTCTGCCTCCCCCGCTTCCCAACATGTGGGACAGCTGTGAGGTGTAGCCTCTGAATGGTGACACCACTCTGTGAAAGACCTGCAATATATCTTTCTCTGGTACACTTTGCTAGGCCTACTTTGACCTGAAGAACTCCATGGAATATTACAGCCACATGACAGCTGACTTCTAGATGGAAAGTCACAAAACTGAATCACCTGAAGGTTTCCAAGCATTGTGTAGACTAACCATCCAAAAAACGGAATTTTCTTCTAGCTAAATTTTATTATCTTGAAGCCTCAGTTTAATGCCCCTCCCTATCATTCTAGGCCATTCCAAGTAAAGGTTTATTTGATCACAATTCCAGGGGGAAATGTGATATCATCTGAAGGGGTTAGTGGGGTGTTTTAAAAGGGTACCTGGAATTTGTTTAAATCAGGTATGGTAAGACACACAGATATGAAAATAATTGTCATGAAGGAAAAAGTTTTTTATCCTTACAGACCCCAAGAAACAGGAGGCACAACATACCATTCAGGGCCGCTTGGGGAAGCACCAGGGTCAATCAGGAGGCAGAGGGAGTGGAGGAAATACAGGCAGGTGTCTTTATTGTCATTTCCACTGGAAGGACTGGGTGAGGCAGGGTAAGCAGGCTTAGATGGGTAGTTTGAATATTTTCAGCAGGCACTTGGGTTTGGGGGCTATCCTTAGTAGTCGGGCGTATGGCCCAGGGGGGATTAGAGCAGAATAGTGGCCCAGAGTGTAAATCTGGGTAATGGAGGTGGTTAGGGTGTGCTCTCTGGATTGGGTAGTTTGCATATGAAAGGTGCACTCCTAGGGGACTTGTTTGCTATCTCTGAGAATGAGCTAATACTGGGAGGGGCACTCTTCCAGGGTCAGCAGGGCCCTAATGTCAACACATCAAATACAGAAAGTAGAAACTGTGGTTTATTACATGGGGTTAGGAAGGGGTCTCTTAGTCATAGGTCCTTTAGCATCAAGATTACTTTTTAAATTCTTTCATTTAGCTTTGATATAACTCATGTATTAATAATTATATAAAGTCCTAGAATTAACCCAAATATTTAAATATCTTTAGGGGGAAAAAACAGACCTTATCCTATTTCTCCAACTTTAATGTTTATACAAATCACCTGTTGAGTTACCAGATAAAATACAGAATACCAAGTTAATTTTAATTTCAGATAAACAAATAATTTTTATATCAGTTAAGTATGACGCATATTATATTTGAGACATACTTGTCCTAAAAAAAAGAAAATCATTGTTTACCTGAAATTCTAGTTTACCTCGCATCCTGTCTTTTTATTTACTAAATCTGGCAACCGTGATCACCTGGGGAATCTTGTTAAAATACAGATTCTGATTCAGTAGGTCAGGGAGGGGCCTGAGACTGCATTTCTAACCAGCTCACAGGGTTTGCCAGTATTACTCTCCCTTGAACTACACTCTGAATAGCAGAACTCTATCAGGGACCTTTTGACTAGACTCAGTGTCCCATTACAGATAGTGGCAACCAATACTACTGACCAAAGAAATGGAATTAGTCACCTTAATTTCTACAGTGTAAATGGATTGATTCTCTAAAGGACGGTACTTGACTATTAACATATCTGCCTTCCTGTTTTGCCAAAGAAGCTAATTTATTTCCTGGTTAAAGATTACTTAGGTTCTGATTTATAAGTCCTTTGAATTTGCAAATCCAAAGACTTTAGAACCACAATAAAAAAAAAAAAATCCAGGGACTTCCCTGGTGGTCCAGTGATTAAGAATCTGCCTTCCAATGCAGGGGACACGGGTTCCAGCCCTGGCCGGGGAACTAAGATCCCACATGCCACAGGGCAACTAAGCCCGCATGCCACGACTAGAGAGAAGCCTGCACGCCACAACAAAAGATCCTGCATGCTGCAACGAAGATCCCATATGCCGCAACTAAGATCCAGCGCAGCCAAATAAATAATAATTTTTTTTAAATCTATACTTATTTTTAGAAGAATACAAAGATTATTTCTAAAAGCAAAAGAATGATCAGGATGATTGTCAGCCTACTAGGATATTGTCATGCTCAGTACAAAGCACAAACCTAGATGATATACTTTTTATTTTAGAAAGCAATTGAAATTTTATATTGAGACATTCAACTAAAGCAACTGCAATTTTTCTTCTGTTTAGGAACAATTTGGTACTTCCATCTTCAAAGCTGTTATTTACATATCAGCAGCTTTGTTCAGCTCCCCTGTTCTTCGGTCAAGTGTGAAATTACAATGAAAAGTAGAGAAGAGGGTGGCACCCACAGACAGTAAGATCAAAAAAAGGCAACGAAGGAGTAAAAAAGAATATGAGAACAAATAAACAGTACTGACTAGAAGTCCACACAGATTGTCTCAATTTAAAATGAATTGAATTTGTATGGTCATAATTTTTTTTAACATCCTGGATGTTTATTTTCTCATTCATTTAAGTCTCATCAATTTATAAAATGTTAA
This sequence comes from Delphinapterus leucas, assembly GCF_059928025.1. NCBI lineage: Eukaryota > Metazoa > Chordata > Mammalia > Artiodactyla > Monodontidae > Delphinapterus > Delphinapterus leucas. The sequence goes on along the minus strand of NC_143145.1, from coordinate 69,323,960 downwards.
GTGGTGGGGTTTTTTTGAATTAAGAAAGATACTGGGGACTTCCCTGGTGGTGCAGTGGAATCCGCCTGCCAATGCTGGGGACACAGGTTAGAGCCCTGGTCCGGGAAGATTCCACATGCCATGGAGCCACTAAGCCTGTGCTCCACAACTACTGAGCCCGAGTGCCACAACTACTGAAACCCACGCACCGAGCCAGTGCTCTGCAACAAGAGAAGCCACCGCAATGAGATGCCCGTGCACCACAACGAAGAGTAGCCCCCACTTACCACAACTAGAGAAAGCCTGCGCGCAGCCACGAAGACCCAACGCAGCCAAAAATAAATAAATGAAATGAACAAATAAATAAAAAGAAAGATACTGAAGTAAGTGTGACCACTAAGATGATTTTAAGTACCTCAACCTTATTCTTTCAGAGAAGCTTCAACAGATGCTTACAACCTTTCCCTGTGCTGGACGATTGCACACCACATCCACTAGAGGAGCTGACTGTTATTGTTTAGGGTTATAATATCTCATTATGCCATGGTGAATTTCAAGCTATTTCAAAGATCTACAGACCTTTGAGGGAACGGGTCTTGGGGGAGAGTGAATAGGCTGAAATAAATTAAGTAAACAAAGAATCAAATATTTTTTCCAAACCTACCAAATTTATAGTGTATCAGACTTACTTTGGTTTATTTTAGAAACATGAAGTTTTATGATAATGGTTTATTCTGTTGCGTATACTGTACGTAGTACTCCTGAACCTACAATCATTCAGGACCGTTTCCAGATCCATTCATAGAGTCTAGTCTGACCTGTGATTTTTCTCTGTAATTTTGTGGAAAAAATGATTTTTTAGCTGGGGAATATGTGTGTTTTATAGTAAGAAATGATCACTGTATTTTAATGGACTCTCTATATGTAGTATCATTCCCCCCATCCCAGGAAATGAGCCCACAACTGTTTTTTGTTTTTGTTTTTCCACAACTGTTTTTAACTATAAATACTTAGAATGCAACCTATTTTTTGTTTCCTAGAACTATTCAGACAAGGGAAATAACATTTTAGACCTAAAAACCATGATATAGCTTTAAAAGATTTTTATAACATGTATACTTGGCACATACAAAAAGGTAACATATATGTACATTAAAAAAAACATAATAATAAATTAAAGACCCATGAACCCACCACCCAGTTCCCCTGGGAGCCAAGCTCACCCTAGTCATATAGCTCTTTTCCTGTGGAGGAAATGAACCACCCTGTGCTAAGCACTCTATAATATACGTTATCTCATTTAATCTGTCTAACACTCCTATGCATAGATACTAACATTTCCTTACCATGTTATAAATGAAGAAACTAAAGGGTTAAAAATCTTGTAAAGGGACTTTCCTGGAGGTCCAGTGGTTAAGACTCGGTGCTTCCAGTGCAGGAGGCACGAGTTCAATCCCTGGTCAGGGAACTAAGATCCCACATGCTGTGCACCGTGGCCAAAAAAAAGAAAAAAAAAAAATCTTGTAAAGAATTTCAAGCCCACTACCCAGGTCTAGGCTGCACACAGTGACTTCCTCCTAAAGCCTGCAGTATGGAAAGGGGGAAAAGGAGTAATTGTACAGTAGAGAAATCTGACAAACACTACCTCAGCCAGGTGATCTAGGTCAATGTCAACAGCGATAAGTCACGTCGCTAATAGGTACCCTTGATATGATGTTGTCAAGAATGGCATTTTTCCTCTGTGCCCTTCCTACCACAAAACCATAACCCCAGTCTAATTATAAGAAAAACATTCAACACTCTCCAACTGAGGGATGTTCTCCAAAATGCCTGACCAGCACTCCTCAAAACTATCAAGGTCATCAAAAGCAAGGAAAGTCTTGATTAACTGTCACAGCCAAGAGGAGCCTAAGGAGATATGATGCCTAAATGTAATGTGGTATCCTGATGGGATCCTGGAACAGAAAAAGAACATTAGGTTAAAACTAAGGAAATCTAATAAACTATGGACGTTAGTTCATAGTAATATATCAACATTGCTTCATTTATTGTAGCAAATGTCCCACACTAATAGAAGATGTTAATAATAAGAGAAATTGAGTTACGGTGTATGGGAACTCTACTATCACCATAATTTTTCTGTTAATCTAAACTGTCCTGAAAAGTAAAGTTTATTTTTTAAATTACATTAAAAGGCAAAAAAAATTGAGTACACACTTCACCAAAGAGGGCATAGGAATGGCAAATAAGCACATGAAAAGTTGCCTAACGCCTTTGTTCTTTAGGGAAAATACACATTAAAACCACAGTTAAATACTACTGGATACCTACTGGAATGGCTGAAATAAACAATCCTGACAATACCAAGTGCTGACGAAGAGGCAGAGCAACTAGAACTCTTAGACACTGCTGGTGGAAATGCAAAATGCAAAATGGTGCAGCCAGTGTGAAAAACAAGTTGGAAGTTATGCTGCTGCATGATTCTATTTATATATGACATTCAATAAAAGACAAAACTATAGTGATGGAGATCAGATCAGTTTTGCCTGGTGCTAGGGGTTTAGGGGATGGTGTGACTACGAAGTGATAGTATTGTGGGTGATGGAGCTGTTCTGTATCCGGATTGTGGTGGTAGTTACATGAATATAGTCGTGCCTCAGCATCTCTGGGGGATTGGTTCTAGGACCCCGCCTCAGACACCAAAACCTTCAGATTCTCAAGTCCCTTACATAAAATTGTGTAGTATTTGCATATAACCTATACACACCCTCCTGCATATTTTAAATCATCTCTAGATTACTTATAATTCCATGAATACAATGTAAATGCAATGTCATACAATGGAAATGCTATGTAAATATTTGTAAATACAATGGAAATGCTATGTAAATCATCACCAGCGTGAAGCAAATTTAAGTTTCGCTTTTTGGAACTTTCTGGAATTTCTTTTTTCCCCAAATATTTTCAACCCACAGCTGGTTGAATCCGCAGAGGCAGAACTCGAGGATACAGATGGTCGACTGCATACACGTGTGAAAACTCATCAAACTGTCCACAAAACAAACCTCGTTTTCCAGTTCTGAATTTAAAACAAAAAGAGAGACACTCTAGAGAACCGGCCCATTGCTATGAAAGAACAGGCTATTATAGAGAATGGCGCATCTGAAAGCAGGAAAGCCTGAACCTCCATTACAGAAGGAGCAAAAGGCAAAGGTTTGTTTGTGGTCCTGATGCAAGGACATTGTCCTTTCAGAAGAGGCTGAGGCCACTCTATGGCTTTCAGTTACATCATGGCGGAGCGTTCCTTTTGTGGTCAGTGAAATCCCTAAACGAAATTTCTCAGCATTCAAATTCAAGCTAAAAAGTGTGTAACTTTATGCTAGCATGGTTTTCACAAGGTCTTTATTCAGCTAATAAATCAGAGTCTCTAAAGAAATAGCAATTTATTTCTCAAAGGAGTTTGATCCAGACGTTTTAATACTTTTTGAAAGCTTTATATCCATTGAGCTTCTATGAAAAAGACTCCCTGCTCTTTTTCAGGGGTGTTTGCACTGCATTTTGAATGCAACCTCACCTGCATATGGGTGTATGTAATACTTACCTCAGTTCAACGTTGGTGTGGAAAATGTGTGACTGCCTGTGGACTCAGGTACAGGTATGCAAAATAAATAAAGGAAGGATGGACAGGGGACCATTGCCACTGTTTCCTGGGAAAATGGCTTTACAGTGTAAGGTGAAACAAGCTCATCCATATTATCTGAATTTTTTGAACTGCCGCAGCGTCTGTATCCAGACTAATTACAGACTGGTCTGGACAAGGAATTAACACTTAAAATGTCTATTTTGGTTTTCTATTTTGTATAATAAATAAATAAAATGTCTATTTGGGGATCTTTCTCAGTAAACTGTGGTTATCTCTTGGGAATTTTTGTCATTATACCTTCGGAGGCGTAATGATCACAGGGGCTCAATGAAGTAAAAATAGGAATGGTAGCCCCAGGTTGGCCAGGTCAGGGTCCCCAGCCCCAGTGCTAGGAACAGAGCTGGTGTCAAGGTGGTATTTCTGTCTCCTCCTATGAGATTATAAGCCCATGGAGGACAGGAGACTTTCTCCTGGGAGAAAATATTTGCAAATCATCAAACCTGGCAAAGGACTTGTATTCAGAATATATAGAAAGTTCTTAAAACTCAACAGTAAATAAACATAGTCAATTTAAGAAGAGGTAGACTTGAGAGAGCTTGGGTCCCTCGAGCCTACCATCGTAACTACAGTTAAGAAAGTTTGGTTGGGTCAATGACTAAACCCTCTGTTAAGTCCTTTATAACCCAGAGAGGGATCATGGCTCATTCATCAAGTAGAAGAGCTGCAGGAAGGCCCCAGCTTGAGCAGAAAGCCTGTGTTTAAAAGGCTGTAGTCACTGATTAGTTAGCAGGGAGATGCCCGCAGAGTCGCTGCTGCTAATTTCTGAGGCAAGGTCTGTGCCATCGAGAGCCCGAAGAAGTCACCATGCCCACGGTGAGGCTGGCAGGCTCTCAGAGGCCAGGTTGGCTCGGGCTAGACTCCAACGCCTGCCCCTTAGTAGCTGTCTCCCTTGGCAAAGTTAATGCTTCTGAACCTCAGCTTCTGGACCCTGAGGTGGAGACAGCGCTACCTATGGTACAGAATTAGTGTGACCACTAAAGGTGATGACATATGCGAGACCTAGTACATCTTTGCCAGGCATTAAATGGTAGCAAGAATCGTTTACAAAGCAGTAACTTATCTGCAGGGAGAGGAGTAAAACCTTTACTCCATAGACTTCTGCCAAAGAAAGTGCAGAGAGACCACAGGTGGGGTCAGAAGGGAGCTGATGTCTGCAGAGAACGGCCAGGGGAGGAATGGGGTCAGGAGAGGTTCAGCTCGCCAAACAATACACCCAGCTCCAGAAGGCTCCTGGGCTAGAATGCATCTCAGAGAGCCTGCATCTCTGATGCTGGAGAGAATTACCTGCTGTATTAGTTTCCTAGGGCAGTCGAAACAAAGTACCGTAAACTCTGTGACCTGAAACAACAGAAATTTATTTTTTCACAGTTTTGGTAGCTTAATAGACCAAAATCGAGGTGTCAACAGGGCCATGCTCCCTTTGAAACCTGTAGAAGAATCCTTCCTTGCCTCTTCTGATGGTTTGCCAGCAATCTCTGGCATTCCTTGGCCTATAGAGGCATCACTGCGATTCTTCGTCCTCCAATGGCCTTCTCCCTGTGTGTCTTCCCAGCATATTCCCTCTTTGTGGGTCTGACTCTGTGTCCAGATTTCCTCTTTTTATAAGGACACCAGTTACATTGGATTATAACCCACCTTAATGACCTCATTTCAACTCGGTGACCCCCTTACAGACCCTATTTCCAAATAAGGGAATATTCTAAGGTAGTGGGTGTTAGGACTTCAACAAGTACTTCTTTTAGGGGGCACAATTCAACCTAAAACACGTGGTTATATGAGTTAGAGGTCTTCTTTGTCATTTTGTACTTACAAGTAAGAGATGGCTGCTTGTTTTATAAAGCAAATGTTCTGGCTTTCTTGAGCCAAGAGAAAGGTTCCATCCTTGAGAGCTCAATGAAAAGGAAAACTGTTCATCCACCAAGCCCAGCTCTTTACTCACCACCATATCTGCATGTCTGCAGCATGAGAGTGGGGGAGGAGTATGGAAAGGGCAGCATCTCCATCCCAGAGGCCAGCTGAGGAAACCTGTCCAGAAGTTCAGACTGCCAGAAAATTCTGGATCTTCTCACAGTGGACTCAGCCCAGAAATGGGCAATATAAAGCTTCTGTTCTAGAAAAGGCTCATCCCATTGTGGGCTGGAGGCGTTCCCTGGGCTGTGTAGTCAGGGCCATGGCCTGAGCACCTGAGAAGCAGACAGCAGCAGCCTTTTAGGAAGCAAGTGTCCTATGACACTGCACAGGCCAGTGAGTTGCCAAGGTCAATGGCTCCCCCTCACTTCCTGCCGTTGCTGCCTTCCCGCTTTCTGGAACCCTCTACCCCATTCCCAGTTATCCTCCGCCCTGAGTATTACCGTGTGTGATCTCTTACACCAGTATCCCACCTGCATATAAGCTGGGGGTTTATATCACAGAGCTGATACAAGGACAGTCACGTGGACAGTGGTCGACAGCCATGGCTCTCTACCTTGGCTGCATATTGGAATCACCTGGGGAGTTTTTAAAAATTTTAATACCTAGGCTTTCCCCAAACAAATTACAACAGAACTTGTTGGACATAAGATCCCAGCATCAGCATTTTTCAAAGTTTCCTTTGATTTGAAAAGTTTGATTCCAGTGTTTGGCCAAAGTTAAAACCCACTGATTTAATGGGAAGCAGAGTACCGGAACTAAGTTACTTACCTAGCTACGACGTCTGACCCGTCCCGTAAGCTAAGTTAGAGAGTTACTGCAGTAGATCAGGTAAGAGAGGATCCGAGCAGTTCAGGATGGAGAGGTGAGGCAGCCTCAAGCAATCATGAAAGGGGAAATCAACAGAGCTTGGGGAAATTGATAGGGAGTTAAAAGAGGAAGAAGCCTAGACAAGGCCCAAGTTCTATTAAATCAGTATAAGGAAGGCAGGAGGAGGAAAAAACTGGTTTTGGCTTTGGACGTGTTGAATGTCCTGTGCGTCTGGAGCTATCCAGGTGGCAGTGTCAGATGCTCAGGAGAGAGGTGAGCCAGAGATAGCGTTTGAGAATCGTTGGCATAAAATGATACTGAAAGCCTTGGGGGTCAACGAGGTTGTCTTGAGAGAGCAGGTGGCGTGGGGAGAGCAGAGCTCTGGTAAACACAGGTAGGGCAGAAGAAAAGGGGCCAGCAAAGCAGACCAAGGGATTGCAAGGGGAGAAGGAGAGCCAGGAGAGTGTCACAAAAGACAAAGGAGCAGACACTTCCAGGAAGAGAACTAATGCACAGGTCAGATAACGATGCCAGATCCAGCCTCGTGTTTACTGAATTTGCCAACATGGAGGTCAAGGGTGACTTAGACCGTTTTAGCAGAGCGGCGGGGGTGAGGATGGGGAAACTGACTGCACTGAGGTTGAAGAAGGAAGTAAGGAAACACAGACACAAGTATAGATGACTTTTCTGAAAAATTGGCTGTGAAGGGGGAGAGATACTCAGTGGTGGCCAGAGGAGAATGCAGAATTCAGGGAAGGAACCGTGTGTGTGTGTGAGTGTGTGTGTGTGTGTGTGTGTGTGTGTGTGTGTGTGTTTATAAGCTACAGGGAAGGAATTAGTACCAAGGAAGAGATTGAAACTCCAAGAAAGAGATGCATAATAAATACGTCAAGGATCCTGACCGGGAGAGAGGGAATGGTACCTGGAGATGGTGGAGCTTTGAGCCAGAGGGACACCTTTGTTTTTTATTTTATTTTATTTATTTATTTATTTTATTTTATTTTTGTGAGCCTAGAGAAACAAGGAAGATTTCTCTAAGGAAGGGTAGGGAATGAAAACATTTTCATTTGACCTTTTCCTTGTAGGAGGCCAGGGTTGGTGCAATGGGGGCTGAGGCTGATGTTGGGACACTGACAGCAGAGGAAAAATGAGACTGCCGGGGACAGAAGGAATCAAGCAGTGAGTGTGAGCTGCACCCCAAGAGGTTCTGAGTTTCAAAGTCAAGGAAGTCGAGAGTGGTCTTCAAGTTCAAAGGGTACGAGTGGGGCTGAGATCACTATACTAAGCCAAGGTCAGGTGTCCTGTGGGATGTGCGTGGTATGGAGGCAGGGATCAAAGACACAGCAAGGAGCATCCTGGGAGCTGAAGCTTTCTTAGCCGTCCCCTGGGTCAGTCATAAAGCTGGGAGACGGCCGCAGCAGAACCGCTCTGTGTCTCTGCTCCGAACAAAGCAGGACTCACGGTGTCTGTCGGGAAAAAGGAAGCAGGAGGCTGGAAGAAAACAGCAAAGTTTTGGAATGTCCACAGAGGAGAGTAGAAAAGGAAGCTGATGAAGGAGGAATAAAAGAGTGGTCCAGTTGACATCAGAGACTAGGCATTTGTAGCAGCGTCAGCCCTTGCGGGTGAGTTACTGCCTGCATTTGTGCTTGACTCCCCAGGTGTGGTAGCAAACAAACAGCGCTGTGAGGTCAGTCGTGCTGGGCAGGTGCGGCAGGAGTCCAGGGCCCAGGCAGTCGAGGAGGCTGGGTAAAGAGTGAGCCAGCTAAGTGCAAAAACAATGTTTCTAAACAGAGATTTAAATACAGCTATATAATCATAGGGCTGATGAATGACTCATAATTATGAAAATTAACCCAAGCCTGGTTTTAGATGGCACTTTTCTACTTTCTAAGAGTAAAATCTCCTGGTTCTTTCCACTCAGGAAGATCATCTTGTTCTGTATTCACTACACAAACCTCTCAGTTTCCACCTTTCTCTCGAAAGGAGGATGTTCTACTCTCTCTTCTCATGGCTGTAGGTTATCAGGTAGACAGAGAAGCAGCTGCAGTTCCAGAGGTACTTTTGCAGTGATTAAATAGTGATTGAGTTGGCAGTCACTGAAAACTCAGGGCCCACAGTTCCATATGTTTTGAAGGAAGAACATTGGTTATTTCCCATGGGTGTTCCCCATGGGAGCACATTAATGGAGAAAAAAGCAGAACTTCACAAACTAACCTGGGTTGACATTTATTTAAAATATGCCAAGCGCTGTTTATCTGGAGTATCTTATTACAGGCCCTAGCTCTGCCAGATCATTAAAGGGCAGCTGGAAAACGAGGATAAAACCATGGCAGTATCATCCAGGAAGAACTTTTAGGGCTCTTGCCCATTTGTTTAATGAACTTGGTCCAAAATAAGGAAACTATTACGTTGGGGCCAGGAGGAGGTTAGAGTAGGAGCACAGGAGAAGGTTGCTTTCCCTCTTGTTTTCAAAAGAGATGGCAGGATAGAGGAAAGGATATGAATCTTTTTCGTCTTAATAGAAAAATTTTCACTCTTGGCTCATTTATTCTATTCTATGACATTATATTGCATTATAAAATATGGAAATGAAACTCACCCTGAGGAATAAAGAATGCCACCTTCCTGTATTTTTATTGGAAATCAAGATGTACAATATATTAATGAGAATTTATGGGAAAAAAAAACCCTGGATAATCTGGGAAGAATCCTGCAAAGGAGCATGCCTCCTGCAGACACTCAATAAATATTAATAGATGGTCATGAGAATTTAAATTTGCTTCTCTGATCCAATTCTGCTACCTTCTTTCTCCTACCACAGCTCCCTAAAATTAGGCAACCACAGTGTTCAGGGCTTTGAACAGAGCATATATTTCTGAGGTTGTATGGAATTAATTAACCAAACTACAACGTGGCTGATCTGGAAAGCGGGGATCCACGTCATTTACTAAGAGTGAGCAAATCGTCGTCCCTGTCTTTGGAAGAGGTCAAGTTAGGGAGAGTGTGATGGGGCTTTGCCCCAATTCTAAGTGGCATCATCACAGGCAGGTAGCTCATCAGGCAATGATATTCAGAGAGGATTCACCAGGAGCCTTTTCAGGATAAGCTGGTTGTTCAAAGGCCAGGGGTGATGACTGGAGGGATACCTGAATGAGACCAGCTCAGAGTCAAGGTCTGGGGCAAAGCCATCAGAATTCAGATAAGGTTCCCAACGTGGCAGGCAGAAACAAAGAAATCCAGCATGGCTGGGGTGGCATGTCAGCAATTTGGACAGCCTCTGCCTGAGACAAATGAATTGATGGTCCACGCGGTCGATTCAGATGCACACCTTGACCTCGTCTTGCTTTTTTTCTTCTCTTGGGGCTTTATAAGATCCCCTTTACAAAGATAAAAGCAAGCTGGTGTAAGGAGAGGTCTGGATGCCAAGGAAGGTCTGCAGGTTTGGAGCCAGACCAACCAAGGTTGAGTCTCAGCCTGAGCACTTAAGAACTTCAAGGACTTAAGCAAATGAACTGACCCCTCTCTGCCTCCATCCTGCTAACTAAGAAGTGGGGACAGCGATGCCTATCTTGTCAGGCTGTTGTGAGCATTCAATGAGGTATGAAAGCATCTAGCACACAAGAGTTTCTGAATAACTATTTCTCTCTTTCCCGTTCATGAGGAAACATTCAAACAACTTAGATGACGTAGGCCTGTAGTGAAATCCCCATTTTTCAGATAGAGCAAGTAAAGCATTCCCTTGCCCAAGGTCTCAGGATGTGGATCTCAAATTTGGTCACTGCAATAGCATCACCTGGGAACTCAGGACCCATCCCAGACGTACTGAATCAGAAACTCATGACTAGAAATCAGAAACCCAGCAGCCTGTGTTTTACCAAGCTTTGCAGCTCATTCTGCTGCACGCTGAAGTTTGAAACTCTGATATTAGGATAAATCATGTCCGTGGCTCACAGTGTACGGCAGGTAGAGAGCTCACAGGCCCCAGGTAAACAGTTTCTAAGGGATACAGTCTCATATTTTCCTTCCCAGATTCACCTGGTGTTGGCAATGCTTTACCTTGAGCTGTGCAGTGCTGGCCTCAGCTAGAGTCCGCGTCAAGATGGCACCTGAGTCCTGGACTTGGGGAGATCAGTGGTTCCCCAGACTCTTTCTACTGTCGGACCATTCATTCCATTACGTATCTTCATCAGGTTCGGGAAACGAATGTAGAACTCATCATGTCGCACTGAAGCCAGTTTTCTTCATAAACAGGAATGGAGTTTTCCAGTTTTACTGAAATATCACTGACATCTAGCATTGTATAAGCTTAAGTTGTACAACATAGTGATTTGATATACGTCTGTATAGTGAAGTGATTACCACAATAAGACTAGTCAACATCATCACCGTACCTTGTTAAAAAAGTTTTTTCTTGTACTGAGAACCTTTAAGAGCTATTCTCTTAGCAACTTGCAAATATACAATACAGTATTGGTAACTCTAGTCATTGCGTGGCACAACATGAAGCCAGTTCTTGATGGGCACCATCACCCACCCCCCCCTTCCCTTCTTTCTAACTGTATTTGGTGACAATATCAAACTGGCCACTGGGTAACTTGGGATGCTTTCAACCATTACAAAACCTTAGCGTCTCAAAAATAGTCATGAACTCTCCACAATAGCAGCCTAGAGAACAAGCTTCCAAGTGACCTTGACAGTTCAGCCTGGGGACCATGAGACGTGGGATCAATCTACATTTCTGACCCCTGCAGCCCACCCCTGATCTCTCCCCTGCACCCAGTCCTGCAGGCCCTGTGTTGGGCGCTGCCTCGCTGGAGGACTGCGAAATGATTCCCCAGCAGGTGTCTGTAATGCTTTGGATGAACGGCACACCTGCTTCCTCTCCCTCACTATTTCCATGAAAGAAAAAAAAGAAATACTGCCTTGAGTTTGTTGAAACACATGCATTCACAAATGAGCTTCTTTCAACAATACCCAAGGAGATTTGGAAAACAAACCCAGCTTTCTCTCTCTCTCTCTCTCTCTCTCGTACGTACAGTGGCCACCAAAGGATAAGCATTGTTCTGTCAAGGTCCAACACTTGCTAGAGTGATCGCTGGAACCTTCAGGGAAGAGAGACTCTGTTTATAACGAGAGGAAAATGGATTAATCAAAACTCTAGCCTTCAGCTGTCAGCACTAGAATACAGTATGTCATGTAGAGTATGAGGTGGCTTTGACAAGAACACCGTCTTGCTTGCTTTAGTCAATCCCATTTGGAGCAAAAGCTGGTTTAAGCCATGATTTTTCTCCTCAGCAGATGAATACATACCAACAAAACCCATTAGTTATGAAAGTTGTGGCATCGATTTTAGAATAAAATGCTGTTGCAAAAGAAGGAAATCATATTCTAATATCGCCACTGCTGACAGCTGGTACCAGCATCAGGAGAGATCTATTTCAACCAAGAAGTGTGGCCTGCAAGAAGGACAGCAGTTGGAAAGAGGCGATCATGTCCACTTTACCTCCACTTCTCAGTAGAGGTTCTGTCCTGAGCCCCAAATTGTCTGTCTGTTGACAGTGCAGGCAGCACACCTTTAGGTTGAGGGAAAGGCCACCGGTTTGGGCTATTGTATATAGTCTTAAATTCCATTTGCCTGTGTTTCCTCTTAGTTGAGAAAATCCGCAGTAGTAATCACAGAATAATCCTACTGAATTCCCGTTTGCTCTTTACGTAGCACATATTAGGAAAGTATGTTTTGAAATTTATCAAGGAGAAAATGAGCACTAACTACCTAGTTTGTTTTCGGTGCTCTCCTGCTGGACAGAAGAGTAGAACAGAATTAGTATCTATTCTGGGGAAATCTATCTCTAAGATACACTAGAATATATTCCCCAACGAGGAATGACAGGGTAACCCCCCCAGCACAGAGTCAGAACTAACTGTGGCAAATACCCTAAAGGGGAAGACATTTACCCTTTAGCACAATTCAACTGGCATTTTTTTTTTTTTTTTTTTTTTTGGTGGTACGCGGGCCTCTCACTGCTGCGGCCTCTCCCATTGCGGAGCACAGGCTCTGGACGCGCAGGCTCAGCGGCCATGGCTCACGGGACCAGCCGCTCCGCGGCATGCGGGATCTTCCCGGACCGGGGCACGAACCCGCATCCCGTGCATCGGCAGGCGGACTCTCAACCACTGCGCCACCAGGGAAGCCCCTCAACTGGCATTTTTAAGTTTATAAACCTAATGGCTCCCAATTAGGGAATATCCCAAGAATCTACAAAGCAGGAAGAGACTCAGCATAACTCTGTATAACTGAGGGGCGGTGTGTGTCTAGTCATCAGCAAACGTTGTGTACACTGTGGGAAATGAGGTCTCAACCCTTCCCTGGTTATTGTCCCTGACAGGCAGCCCCTCTTCTGCCATCAGGAGGGACTCTTACCCGGGATGGTTTATTAACAGTTTGGTCCCATTGGGGGATAATTGCAGGAAAAAGTACCTGAGCTTGTGAAGCCTTCAGATGGAATTATCTGCTTTCCATTTTTATGTTGTGCTGACCATAATTTCTAACCAATATCTCTATCCACCTGGGAAGACAGACAGGTAAGCAAACAACTACGACAATACGGTTAACCAACCCTCTGATAGAGATATGCACAAGGCAGAATGGAAATATAGTAGCCCAGTTGCTTAACTCTGCCTGGCGTGAAGTTTGAGCTCAGCCTTGAAGTTAGGAAGGGCACTCCTGAAAGAAGGTAAAGAAATGTAGAGTGGAGGGAAACGATGTTCAGTTGGAATACCACTAGACGGCGTGCTTGAGGTGTGTGCAGAGGGTGGGGAGTAGTTGGAGATGAGATGGAAAGGCAGTCACATTGTGAACAGCTCTGCATACCCTCTTGTGGAGTTTGGGCCCCGTTCTGTGGACGAGAGGGAGCTGCTGAAGGGCCTTAAGCAGAGGTGGGTTTGTGAAATCCTGGGAGCTTCCCGAGCCTCCTCTGGGAACCTGGCTTTGGCAAGAGGTGGTCCCAGGTGTGGCATCGCTGGCTGAGAATCATAGACCTTTCATGCTCTCCAAACCATGCCCCAGATGCTTATACTCCCTTTAAATAGGAGATTTTCCACTGGGGGGTTCCGATCACAGCTCAAGCTCCCTTCTTTATACTAGAGCACTGGCCCCAATGAAAATGAAAACTTAAGTATGATAAAATAATAGCCTCTCCATATATTAACCATATCTCATCGGAGGCCAACCAACTGTCATCAACTTGGAGGTCAGTCCCCTTATTAGTTACCCTTAGGATAAAAGGAATAGCCCTTGGGGCTTCCCTGGTGGTGCAGTGGTTGAGAGTCCGCCTGCCGATGCGGGGGACACGGGTTCGTGCCCCGGTCCGGGAAGATCCCACATGCCGCGGAGCGGCTGGGCCCGTGAGCCATGGCCGCTGAGCCTGCGCGTCCGGAGCCTGTGCTCTGCAACGGGAGAGGCCACAACAGTGAGAGGCCCGCGTACCGGAAAAAAAAAAAAAAAATAGGAATAGCCCTTGAAGCTATAGGAGCATCATGGCTGCAGAAACCCTACAGCTTAATCTTGTGGCTACAACTCAAAAATATCCCTTCATCAGCAGTCCTGGGATAACTCAGAAAACAGTTAAAAATATTTTTCTTACACTAATGGAGTTAGGACACAGACACCTACCTATAACTCTCTACCCCATAAGCCATCTATGTCTTCAAAGACCTTCATGGTATTTAATGATTCCTATTATTAAGACATAGGCTGTGTGAGTTTGTGTGTTTATGTTTTAACAGAAAAGGTGTCTTAAAGGAACAATCTGTAATACGCAGCCTGAGCTCCAAGGAAGGAAATCTAAGTGCTGTTCCTTGTTAAGCAGAGCAAGAAAGTGTTCCTAAACACCGTGAGAAATAAATAAAATCTTCAAAATTAGTGGGAAGGAAGGTAGCAGAGCAGTTGAGTATTGGAACAGAGTCATTCGACTGAATTTAAACCCTGTGTCTGTCACGTACCAGCTATGTGATCTTGGGCAAGTTACTTCTTGAATTCAGCCCTTTCGTCTGTAAAATTGGGGTAAGAGTAGCACCTACCTCATAAAGCCATTGTGGGGATGACATGGGATAATCTGTCTAAAAGGCTTTGCTAGCCAACGCAAACTAAGTTCTCAATAAATGATCTCTGTTATTATTACAAGGGCCAGAGAGATTTCTTGTTTCACTTCAGAAATCAATAAAGATGCCGTCCACCGAAAATGATCATGTATATTCAGCGTGCATAAAAGCTTATGAACTGAGTCCTTGGTCAAACCACACAGCGATGCACATTTTCTTTAAACAACGTGCGTTAACTTCTGAGGAAATTGTTCTGTTTTTAAATCCGTCCAAATGACATTTTTAAAACATTCCATTGTGATAAGAGAACTCAGCTACATTTGTTTATGATGACTTGTGTCTTGTTGAAGAAAAAGGCTCCCAGCCATTGGCTGAGAGATGTAACCAGAACTAGCTTTAGCTGAAGACGGTGGTTTCTCCAGAAAAGTCATCTGAGGCTGCAGTTACTACACGGCAGATGGACAGAAGCTGTGTAATTAAGGAAAGGATGCATTACCAAAAAGTTATGATGATAAAAAGGGGGAAGAGGATACGTAATTAACCTTTCCAACAGTTAACATCAGTGGTTACCTAAGCCTCTTTTCGCAGAGCTGCTCATTTGAAAGACATCCAGTTTGGCTGTGGCGTGTTCTTAAATATTTAATTCACCTGCCTGCAGATGAAGCGATTTCCTCTCTTTATTTTTTGTTGTTGTTGTTGCTGTCGTTGAGGAATAGAGTCCTGCTTTTCACCACATCAGCGTTCAAAATTGTATTTTATTAAATGAGTTGATTTTTAAAGGAGCCGATTTTTTCCCTGGATTCTCTAGGTATAAACGAATACCTGATAAATATGAATTATGGGGAGGTCAGCCTAATGTTTTTGTATTATTGAAGTATGAGTGTGAGGTGGGGAATTTTAAGTTCTCTGATAGCCAGGTCTCAGTGAGTGTGTGCTAGGACAGGACAGGCAGGGACGGAGCAGGGACAGAGACCAGGAAGACCTAGGGGTTAGGGTTAGGGCAAGCGCAAGCAGAGTGTGGTTGGAAGATTTGGTTTGAGGGCAGTCTAGCCATGGTCAAAAGTCAAGGTGTTCCAGGAACCAGGCGGAACAGACCATTTGATAGAATATTATGAAGAGAAAGCCTAATCCCTGATATCTGAGAGGTAAGCATGTTTATCCAATCATTACAGTCTTCAGGAAGGCCTAGGAGCAGAAAATGAAGCAAATAAGTAGTTGGCGTCAGGAAGATCCCATGGCAGGCCACAGAGTCCCAGCCCAGAGGAGCAGAGTGCGGGATCAGGGCTTCAATCCTTGAAGGGCTGGGACAAAAGCTAAGACCACAGTTCCTGCTGAACCAGGCAGAGCATCAGTCAGGAAGTCAGAGGAGGAACTCAAGGGGTTCAAGGACTGGGGTTCAAGGACTGAGCACGCTAAGTTGCAAGGCTGATGCTTTGAGCCACTAAGGTACTGGCTAGAGGACCCTGACCAGACCAGCATTAGCCCAAATCTAGGGCAGGTTGCACCTGTAGGTAAGAGTTAGTCAGGGTTTCTCAGCTTTGGCACTGTTGATCTTTTGGACCAGGTTCTCCTCTGTTGCAGGAGTTGTGCTGTGCATTGTAGGATGTATAGCAACATCCCTGGCCTCTAGTCATTAACGTCCAGTCATGACAATCAAAAATACCTCCAGCCATTGCTAAATGTTCTGCTCCCTATTGCCCAGGCCTGCCAACTGCTTCTATATGCTCACCTATGTGGTGAAAATAGGCTGAGTTTTTGTTAGGGTGGAAGAAAGTATAATCTAATCAACTATAATTAATAGGTTGTCAGAGATCTTCATGAAATTCCAGAGAAAGCCCTGTTGAGGCTGTTTGTTCCTCCTAAGGAGAACATGATCCCGATTTTACCATTTGATTATTCACTCATTTTATTAGCATATATTACTTTACGGTGGCTCCAGAATTTCTCCATGGAAGGGGTGTATGTTACTTAGATTATTTTTGGATGTCACATGGCTTTCAGAGTACTGATGGAAATTGGGAAGAAAGGCCTAAACCTGCCCAGGCCATTCTTGGCAATATTAAATCTTATTACTAGGGTATTTTCTGGGTTGTTAGGTAAAAATCTTTCAACCTATCAACTATTTTGAGCTGGTCAGTTTTCTCATTTGTTTTTCTGGAGTTTGTTCATTTTTATAATTAATTTTGCACCTAAGACCTTTATAAGAACTTTAAAACTATGAAACTATATGCTAAAATATATTTTTATGCTAACATTTATTGAAAGTATAAACCAAATCACTCATTCATACCAAGGTTTGAGCTATGGCTGATATGAGACATAATAATCAGTGAGAGATTCAGGAATCTAAAGCGGTAGATTATAAAGCTTCTGAAATTCTTAAAAGGAGTATTATGCAAGTCAGGTTGTTAGTTATACTGAATATTAGTGATAATAACAATAATTTAAAAATTACCAAGGGTTTTTTATATGCTACTGTACAAAGGGCTTACAACATTTCTCATGAAATCCTTTATAACCCCATGAGATTATTGCTGTTATTATCCCCATTTTATAGGTAAGGAAACCGAGGCATGAAAAGTAACTGGCCTAAGGTCAGTCACAGGTGCAGTGGGTTGTGAAGTCAGCATTTTAGCCCAGGCAGTCTGACTACAAAGTCTGCACTCATCATGATTATACTATTCTGTCCATTTTTCTTGTATATGAACTGAAGGAGTTGTATATGAACTATTTCTGCAGTCTTACTTTTCACTCTTTCTTTTCACTCTTCTGTCATTATAATTATGTATATAAAATAATTAATGTATATAGCATCATGACTAAAGCTAGTAATACTGTATGGCATGTTTGAGACTTGCTAAGTGAGTAAATCTTAAAAGTTCTCATCACAAGAGAAAAAATATTGTAACTCTGTATGTTGACAGATATTAACTAGACTTATTATGACGATCAATTCACAATATATGCAAATATAGAATCATTATATTGTACACCTGAAATTAACATGTTATATGTCAGTTATATCTCAATGAAAAAATCATATTGAACATATAAATGAGAAAATTCTCATGCCCTACTCTAAATCTGTATTTCCCTGAGTTATACTTGGCAGGGAGGGCAACAGCAAACTACAAATATAATAACGTGAGATATTAATAACAATGTCTACTATTAATTCACTCCTGTGCCTCCTATATAAAGACCTGTTGAAATTCTTCATGACTGTGACTCAGGGAATCCCCTCCCCCCTCTGCTGGGCTCTAGAGGCGGAGAGCAACCCAAACCCAGTTTGCCTTGGAAAGAGAAAGGGGAGTAGCCCATTAACAACTGGCCAAGCGGAAGCATTTAAGCAGCTGAGCTCACCATGTGGGAGAGGCATCAAGACACCAGAGATGCCAGCTCATCCCTAATGCTGTCACCAGCGTAGGGATCACACCTCACTTCCTGCCCTGAGCTCAAGACTACAAGTTCCCTGGGGCAGAGGGGCTCTTCACCTGCCTTCCTTGCCCTCTGTCCCCCTGGGGCAAAGAGGGGACAGGGAAGACTGTCAGCCCTCCCCTTCCTGATCCCGGCCTTTCACAGCCTCCCTCTCCTCCCTGGAACAGTGTCTGAAAACTCAGTCCTCCAGGGACTGGCCCCGGCCAACATCTGGAGGTGGTGGTGGACCCCAAAGAGAAGGAGAGTGTAGGCAATGTCGAAAAACACTCAAATTCCAATGTTTAAAAGTACTGTGCATCCATGACCTGGCTAAAAGGAACAAAATTGGGTCATTTGTTGAGACGTGAATGGACCCAGAGACTGTCATACAGAGTGAAGTAAGTCAGAAAGAGAAAAACAAATATATTAACGCATGTATGCGGAACCTAGAAAAATGGTACAGATGAACTGGTTTGCAGGGCAGAAATTGAGACACAGATGTAGAGAACAAGCGTATGGACATCGAGGGGGCAAAGGGCGGGGGGAAGTGGTGGTGGTGTGATGAATTGGGCAATTGGGATTGACGTGTATGCACTGATGTGTATAAAATGGATGACTAATAAGAACCTGCTGTATAAAAAAAAATACAATAAAATTCAAAAATTAAAAAAAAAAGTAGTGTACATACAGAACAAAACCATTTGTGGCCAGACTGTGGCCCCAGGCTGCCAATTTTTGACCTCTGAGAAGGCTCGAGGGATTCCTTCAGAACAGGAACAGTTTGACCTGACAGGAAACGTTGCTCTCGCTTCAATCACGAGACGTGTGCGTGTACTTTAAATGCATATTCTTTATTCTCCCTTTAAGTAAATAGATATTTGAAAAAGCCAGATGCGTGACTTTACAGCGTGACTCACAGTAAACAATCCAACGGCAATGCCCCTCAGCCTTGAAGCAAAAGCAGGAAACCATTTTGCCTCCCTCCCTCCCTCCCCCCAGCCTTTTATTAATAAATCTGGGGCGGAGGGATTCGGTTGGGAGGACAGAAAGTAAGTGGCTGTATGAATGAGCTTTTAAAAAATGACCTACAGGTGAAAACAGCCAGGTAGCCTCATTTTACACTACAAAATCCCAGGCTGTGCCCTTCTTTAGAAACCATTTAATTATTTCCTATGTTTTCAGAAACACATTGCTCTTTATTCATCGTGTCCTTATCTACATATGTTTGATTTGTGTGGGCACTGGGATCTCAGGAGGATGTTATCAACTCCACTGGTGAACAGATTTGGCTTTTGCAATGTAGGACTCCTAGTTCACGGCATCTCATTTGTGTTTCTCTGATTGCCGCTAACAGGATCCTTTAAAAACGTCTGTGGTGGGGTGGGAGGAGACTTGGGGGCTGGGCCTGAGGGAGATGAATATAACATGGCCAAGGACGGGTACTGGGCTGATAGTCGTGACATACAGTTCAGAAATCAACATGCATTAGTCCAACTCTGTAAATCAGGTCCAGGTCATGGAATCGGTTGAAGACCTGCAGAGGAAAGCTCATTAGGGAGGGAGGCCGTCTGCTACCTGCCAAGCCCCCCACTCGGTGACCTTGGACCTAATCTCTACATCTTCAGCTGGGAAATGAGAGGGGGTTGAATAACTTCTGAGGTTCCTTCCAGCTTTATCATTCTGCGACTCTCTGATTTGTTATTCTTTGTGTTACCGAACCAAACTTGGGTGCGCGTACCCGCACACAGTAAAGCCAATCCGCTGACACCGGGTTATGGTGAAGGAAAATGCAGCATTTATTGCAGGGCAGCAAGCAAGGAGTCCAGGGCAGCTAGTGCTCAAAAGACCTAAACTTCGTGATGGGTTTCAGCAAAGCATCTTTAAAGCTCAGGTGAGGCAGGGGGTCTCAGGGCACGTGATCAGCTGGTGCACAATTCTCTGCTTGATGGTGAGGTAACAGGGGTTAACATTATCAATCCTTAGGTGCCAGTAGGTCTGGGGTCTACGTGCTCATGGTCATCAAGTAGTTAATTTCTTCCATTTGGTGGTGGTTTTAACATCTCTCTAGGGACTTCAGAGAGGAGCTAAAGCAGAAGATATGGGGGAGGGGTCTGCCCTAAGAAGGCCCCATAGGGTCTTGCTCAGTTACATTTGATCTCATGCTGTATGGGCTTTAAATGTAATCGACACCAGAAAATTCACAGGAAATGTAGAATCATCTTAAACCCAAGAAGATAAATTCCTTTATTTAATGAAGTCTACACTGCATCAGTGTTAGTTAATTCAAGTAGCATCTTCTCTCTTCCTCTGTTTGTAGTATACTGTGGTACCAATGAATCAAGTGCCTAGGGGCGAAATAGTGCTACATAAACATTAAGCTCAACAGACTGCTGAATAACATCCTATTTGTCGTCATTTGAGCCTTGCGTATTTGCAAAGTGCTACTAAGTCGTTTTATTAACCTGTTTCATGTGGCACTTGGCAAATGAGAGGATGAAACTCTTAGATTGAGGAGCTATGGCAGGGGATGAATATTTCTTGACCCTCTTTGGAATTGGAAATGATGGAGATTATGAGAGAATTGAGCTGAGTCATCCAAGACACCCCCCTGGAGCGGGAAGTCAGCGGCCCATGCCTTCAATGTGTCTTCTTAGAAAAGTCACTGACATTTAGTGTCCCCTGGTTCTCAGTTTATAAAATTGGTCTTATAAAAAGTATTGTCCCAGAAACTTCAAGATGATTGGCTAGAGACAACCTGGAAAACTGGCCCCGTATAAGCAACCTAAGCCACCCCTATCGTGTGCAGCTCACCCCGAGTTCACCCAAGTGCTCTTCCACACGTACTTTGCTTCTAATAAACACTGTTTCTAGTTCCAAAAAAAAAAAAGTATTGTCCCAGTTAATTCTTGCCACCATTTTTTAAAGAATTCCTAGAATCCCAGATTTTTAAAAAGTGATAAATGGATATACCTTATGGTTATATTAGAAATACTCTTAAAAATAGTGTATGTGTGTGTGCACACACACGCACACGTGCACACTTGCATGCTTAAAATATCTGCTTTATTCTTCATACTCAGGTGCAGTAGTCACAGTAGAAAAAGAGGACCTAGTATGTATGTAAGCTATTACGTACAGAATGGATAAACAGCAAGGTCCTGATGTATAGCACAGGGAACTATATTCAGTATCCTGGGATACATGACCTTCTGCTTGATTTTAAGACAAAAACATCATGCATGCAGCTCTTCCAAACAGTTGGCTGGTACAGTGCTTTTGGAATTTATATATCTATTGATTTGTTATTGAGCATGTAACTTGTTACTTCTTCCAAAGAAAACTCCAACGCTGACCTTCTTTGAAGTCTTCTCCTACACTAAAAATCCTGTTATTTGAGACATCTGGAATAAAGTGGGCCTTTCCCCCTCCCCACTATCTTTTCTTGAGCACAGGATATCAGAAGTGCTACTGGTTCATGCTTTGTACTTATAAACTAACATCAGACTAAAAATGTATTGTCTAAAATAGCGTCTGTGAGAGTTAATAGCTCCTGTGGGTGGGCCGTATGGTAACTCTACCATCACTCTCTGTGTGATATTTATAATTATTAGTGTCTCCTTTCTAGCCAGCAGTTATATGGCTTAGTTTTCTAATTATGGGGACAAAGAATGAGTTTTCACACAGAGGTATTATTGTTTTTACTGCCCTGGAAAATGAAGATTTATGAAAAGAAACTAATTTCCATTGGCCTCTGGCTTCCTACCAGTCTTTTAGGTTCAGCTGTTACTTCACCACACTTGAAGGAGGGTAAGAATGCACATCTCTTTGTTTGGGGGATA